>NC_079315.1:117255773-117566273 GCF_029931775.1 Euleptes europaea
AACATAAGAAAGACCATGCTGTATCAGACCAAGGTCCATCAAGCCCAGCAGTCTGTTCACACAGTGGCCAACCAGGTGCCTCCAGGAAGCCCCCAAACAAGATGACTGAACCAGCATTGTCCTGCCTGTGTTCCACAGCACCTAATATAATAGGCATGCTCCTCTGATCCTGGAGAGAATAGGTATCCATTATGACTAGTATCCACTTTGACTAGTATCCATGGTAGCCCCATCCTCCATGAACATATCCACTCCCCTCTTCAAGCCCTCCAAGTTGGTAGCCATCACCATATCCTGGGGCAGGGAGTTCCACAATTTAACTATGTGTTGTGTGAAGAAATACTTCCTTTTATCTGTTTTGAATCTCTCACCCTCCAGCTTCAGCAGATTACCCTGCGTTCTGGTATTATGAGAGAGGGAGAAAAGCTTCTCCCTGTCCACTCTCTCCAAACCATGCATAATTGGGCAGAATTCTACCAGTCTTCCACTTTTTGTACCCTTTTATCCATCAGCAACACCTTAATGCCACATCTTTCAGCAGGGGTTTTTCTGCGTGAGTGCAAACCATTTTGCCAAATGTGATAACGGCAGACACGCACGACAGGAACGGTCGATGGCGTGATGTCCTTACAGAACGTCCGTGATCTTAATGCAAACAAACATTTGCCTTGCCCATTCCAAAGCCCCTTCAGAAAGGGCAATGCCATTGATTGCTTCCACTCGACACTATTTGCTCTGGTCGGTCTCATTGAGAAGGGTTTATAAACATTTTGTGAATGAGCTCCTTCCAGATTTCAGCAGACTTTGGGCCCGGAAGCTCTCCTCCTGAAGGAAAACTGCCTTTCGGCTCATGTTATGGTGGGAAAGTACCCAGTGCATCACTGAGACCAGGGATGGCCAAATGCTGTAGTACTTTGGGGGAATCAAAGTACAGAATCCCTGTTGAGGGAGAGAAGTGGGGCATGAATTAAATACATATTTGCAGCCTCACAGAAGGGATTCAGTTCAGTCAAGCACATTCAGCTGCGTGGAGAGTGAATCTGCATATGTCGCGGGTTGGCTTGCCAACAACTTGGAGGGGAAAAAAACCCTCTTACCTCTTTAACAGAGGCTTAACGTTTGGAAATGGGAAGTCGGAGCTTCTCATAGAATCATAGAGTTGGAATGGGCCACCAGAGTCATCTAGTCCAACCCCCTGCACAATGCAGGACGTTCACAACTACCTCCCCCCCTACACCCCCAGTGACCCCCTACTCCATGCCCCGAAGATGACCAAGATGCCCACCCTCTCATGATCTGCCTAAGGTCGTAGAATCAGCATTACTGACAGATGGCCATCTTTCCTCTTCTTAAAAACCTCCAAAGAAGGAGAGCTCACCACCTCCTGAGGAAGCCTGTTCCACTGAGGAACCCCTCTAACTGTTAGAAAATTATTCCTAATGTCTGGACGGAAACTGTTTTGATTTAATTGCAACCTGTTGGTTCTGGTCTGACTTTCTGGGGCAACAGAAAACAACCCGGCACCCTCCTCTGTATGACAGCCCTTCAAGTACTTGAAGATGGTTATCATATCCCCTCTCAGTCTTCTCCTCTTCAGATAAACATACCCAGCTCCTTCAACCTTTCCTCATAGGACTTGGTCTCCAGACTCCTCACTATCTTTGTTGCCCTCCTCTGGACACGTTCCAGCTTGTCTACATCCTTCTTAAATTGTGGTGCCCAAAACTGAACACAATGCTCTAGGTGAGGTCTAACCAAAGCAGAGTAAAGCGATACCATCACTTTGTGTGATCTGGACACTATACTTCTGTTGATACAGCTGAAGATTGCATTTGCCTTTTTAGCTACTGCATCACACTGCTGACTCATGTTCAGTGTCTGGTCTACTAAGACCCCAAGATCCTTTTCGCACACACTGCTGCTAAGACAAGTCTCCCTCATCCTATAATTATGCATTTGATTTTTCCTACCTAAATGCAGAACTTTACATTTATCTTTGTGAAGTGCATTTTATTAGTTTTAGCCCAATTCTCCAGCCTGTAAAAACCATCCTGTATCCTGGCTCTGTCTTCTACCGTATTTGCTACCCCTCCCAATTTAGTATCATCTGCAAATTTTATAGGCATCCTCGGCACCATCCTCTATACAGCCGCCCTTCAAGTACTTGAAGATGGTTATCATATCACCTCTCAGTCTTCACAGCTATTGCCTGGAGATCAGTTGTAACAGTGGGAGATCTCCAGCCACCACCTGGAAGTTGGCAACCCTGTTCACCATGGAGGGTTAAAACTGCAACCTTTCTACATTAAAATCAAGGAGCGGTCCCCGCCCCCCCATCAATGTCGGCACACATAGGATGATCAGGCGTGCATAAACAAAACAAAACAGGAGGGGAAAAAATCAAATCCATCTATTTAAACAAATGTATGTCTTCTTAATGGGTTTCTAAAGTAGAGAGCAGGGGGAGAGAAAGGTGAACCCTTCCAGATGTAGCCTGCAGTAAACCATTTCTGGCTCTTAGTTCCAGTAGGTCATTACTGCATTAATTTGGTGTTTAATTAAATGCCTGTGTGACAGACCATTTATTTGTTATCTAATATTAGCTTTACTTCTTATCAATTAAATGCTAGCTGAGGGCTGGATTCGCGAATGCTTTATGCCCCCTTATGCATTCTCTCTCTCTCTCTCTTTCTCTCTCTCTCTCTCATTCTAATCAACAAAACGGGGACTTAGTGTATATTTATTCAAACAAATTTCACCAGGTGCGTGACCCCCCCCTTTAAAAACGGAACGAAGATGCATTTGCAAACCAATGTTCCGTAACAATGAGAATGCGCCACTAGTTACATTTGCAGCGGCCCAGGTTCATGTTTACAGATTTCGGCGGTGTAGCTGCTCACGTTAGACAAAAGCCACACGGCTCTTTGGCAGTCGTGAAACATAAACCCATCCGTTGCTTTTCTGCTGGTCGCAACGCAACGCAAAACGCACTGCAAAAAGTCAAGCCAGTCATTAGTAACTGTCAAATCATATCAATAATATATGCAAATAAAACATAGTTCAATGGTGGAACTCCCTGCCCCAGGATGTGGTGATGGCTGCCAACTTGGAAGGCTTGAAGAGGGGAGTGGACATGTTCATGGAAGAGAGGGCTATCCATGGCTGCGGGTAAAAATGGATACTAGCCATGATCCATACATATTCTCTCCAGTACCAGAGGAGCATGCCTATTATATTGGGTGCTGTGGAACACAGGCAGGACAATGCTGCTTCTGTCAACTTGTTTATGGGCTTCCTGGAGGCACCTAGTTGGCCGCTGTGTGAACAGACTGCTGGACTCGATAGGCCTTGGTCTGATCCAGCACAGCTTTTCCTATGTTCTTATGTTCTAACCAGGGGGGTAGGGTTGCCAAATCCAGGTTGGGAAACTCCTGGAGATTTGGGGATGGAGCCTGGGGAAGACAGGGACCTCAGTGGGGTACAGTGGCATAGAGTCCACCCTCCCAAGCAGCCATTTTCTCCAGGGGAACTGATCTATGTAGTCTGAAGATGAGCTGTAATTCCAGGGGATCCCCAGGCCCCACCTGGAGGTTGGCATCCCTACAGGGGGGGAAGGGGATTGCTATATTTGGGTTTCTTGGGCCACACTTCTCATGATAGAGGGGGACACAACATATTTTTCATAGATATATCTAGGGTTGCCAACCTCCAGGTACTAGCTGGAGATCTCCAGCTGTTACAACAGATCTCCAGCCAATAGAGAACAGATCACCTGGAGAAAATGGCCACTTTGACCATTGCACTCTATGAAACCCTGCCCTCCTCAGGCTCCCCCCCAAAAACATCCCGCTGGTGGCGAAGAGGGACTTGGAGACCCTAGGTGTATCCCATTCTAGTGTGGTGTACTGGTGAAAGTGTTCAGCTAGGATCAGAGTGATCTGGGTTCAAATCCTCCCTCTGCCATGATTTTATTCTCCAAGCATTCTCATTCAAGGTAATCCACCTCACAAGGTGTTGCAAGGATAAAAATGGGGAAGGGGGGAAGCATGTGTGCGGCTCCTTGAACAAAGGGCAGGATAAAAAAAAAAGATACCCAATGGATAGATGAAGCAGATGGTGGGAGGAGTCTACTTTTAATAGTGACTTTTTTTCTTTACAGCAAGCCCAAGGCAATTCTCATTATTTTATATTATTTTTTTTATTACTGGACTAGTGCATTTGAGAAGCAGCAGTCATGAAAAAAGTGCAGAGTGCTTAAGCCTCCTCCACCCAACCAGGATTGCTCAGGCTAACCTTATCTCATCTGATCTCGGAAGCTAAGCCGGGTCGGCCTGGGTAAGCGTTTGGATGGGAGACCACCAAGGAAGTCCAGGCTGCTATGCAGAGACAGGCAATGGCAAACCATCTCTGTTTGTCCCTTGCTTTGGGTCATCATAAGTTGGTTGCAATTTAAAGGCACCATCTTAGGGTTGCCAATTTCCAGGCATTAACAATAATACAAAACCCTGTGCTAAATGAGACAGGTAAAGCAAAAAAGCAGCACATAAAGCTCAGGAATATCAATCAAACACCCATAAAGAAAAATTCTAGGTAGTAGCTGGTGATCTCCTGCTATTACAGCTGATCTCTAGCTGATAGAGATCAGTTCACCTGGAGAAAATGGCCGCTTTGGAAATTAGACTCTATGGCCTTGAAGTCCCTCCCCTCCCCAAACCCCACCCTCCTCAGGCACCACCCCAAAAAACCCCTACCGGAAGCGAAGAGTGACCTGGCAACCCTACCATGCGTTCTTGTCAATATTGGGCAACAAAAAAACTATTGATTCATGAATAAATTGAAATTAGGGTGGCCAGGTCCCTCTTCGCCACTGGCAGCAGGTTTGGGGGATGGAGCCCGAGGAAGGGTTGGGGAGGGGCTTCAGTGCCGAGGGTCCACTTGCCAAAGCGACCATTTTCTCCAGGTGAACCGATCTCTGTCGGCTGGAGGTCAGTTGTAATAGCAGGAGATCTCCAGCTAGTACTTGGAGGTTGGCAACCCTAATTGCGATTGATTTATGAATGCTGGGAGAATAGGACAGCACATAGGAGAACAGCAAGTAGTTAATTGGGCTGGAAGGAAAAGGCTGGAGTTAAAATCATGAACAAGACCACTCACTTCTTAAAGCCTTCCAAGGCATAACAACATAAGAAAAGCCCTGCTGGATCATAGAATCATAGAATCATAGAGTTGGAAGGGATCACCAAGGTTATCTAGTCCAACCCCCTGTACAATGCAGGAAATTCGCAAATACCTTCCCCCCCTTACACCCCCAGTGACCCCTACTCCATGCCCAGAAGATGGAGAAAAATCCCCCACAGGATCCCTGGCCAATCTGGCCTGGAGGAATATTGCTTCCTGGACATGTAAGAAATGGCCACAAGAGCCAAACACTGATGCAAACCTTCTTGCCCTCCCTATCATGATCTTCCAAAGTTCAAAATAACAGCATCGCTGACAGATGGCCAACTAGAGCTAGCATGATATAGTGATTAAGAGCGGTGATTTGGAGCGGTGGACTCTTATCTGGAGAACCAGGTTTGATTCCCTGCTCCTCCACATGAGCAGCGGACTATAATCGGGTGAACCGGGTTGGTTTCCCCACTCCTCCACATGAAGCCAGCTGGGTGGCCTTGAGCCAGTCACAGTTCTCTCAGAACTCTCTCAGCCTCACGTACCTCACAAGGTGTCTGTTGTGGGGAGAGGAAGGCGATTGTAAGCCAATTTGACTCTCCTTAAAAGGTAGAGAAAGTCGGCATATAAAAACCTCTTCTCCTTCTCCTTCTCCTAAACCTGAAAGACGGCAAAGTTAGAAGTTAAAGGGACAGGAATTGTGGGAAGCCTCTTGGATGGCCCTCACGGGACAACCTCACATTGTGTGGTGTAGTGACTAGAGTGTGGGTCTAATATCTGGGAGTCCCAGTTTCGAATCCCCACTCCACCATCAAAGCATGTTGGGTGACCTTGGCCCAGTCTCTCAGCCTAATGTACCTCACAGTAGGGCTGTCAATTCGGTTCGGTCCGAACAGAAAATCAACCGAATTCTCCTCGATTCGGCGCTTTTCTGTTCGGACGGATCCGAACTCAAAACTGGCGGGCAACCAGGGGGGCCGAATTCAGTGAGTTCGGGAGTTCGCGAATAAATCCGGCAAATTCGGCCGTCAGTAAGCAGGCGCGGGGTGCCCTTTAAACTGATCTGTGCCTCCCGGCCGGGAGGCGCAGATCAGTTTAAAGGGCAGCCCGCCCCCCTTCAGGGGAGCCGGCTGAAGAGGCACGGGGTGCCCTTTAAACTGATATGTGCCTCCCGGCCGGGAGGCGCAGATCAGTTTAAAGGGCAGCCAGCGCCTCTCCAGGGGAGCCCGCTGAAAGGTGCGGGCTGCCCTTTAAACTGACCTGCGCCTCCCAGCTGGGAGGCTCAGATCAGTTTAAAGGGCCCCGCGCACCTTCAGGGAATCCCTCTGAAGGTGCGCGGGGGCCGAATTTTCCCCCGAACTCCGGATCCCCCCGAATTTCTGGGGATCCGAAGCGGGGGAGTTCGGACTTCGGCACAGCCCGAATAAAAACGGGCCGAATTTTGCCGAATCCGAACTGTACCGAATTTTTTTTTTGACAGCCCTACCTCACAGAGCTGTTGTGGGGATCAAATGGAGGAGCGGAGAAGGATGTAAGCAGCTTTTGGGCCCTCATTTGGGAGAAAGGAGGGGTATAAATGAAGGAAGTAAATAAGACGGAGGTGAAAAAATCATGGCAACTGCAGGCCAAATGTAGGGTCTCCTCGTTTAAACTCAGCTCTGAGTTCCTTTCAAAAAGTTCTTTGAGCGTGGGCAAACTGCAGTGGTCGCTTTGGCAATATTTAGAGCCGATAGTTTTGAGCAATAATGCAATAGAGGGGAACTAAGTTCTTCTCACTATATTGCCGAGACCCAGTCTGAAAATGAAAAACTATTGATTATTTTATCTTCTTTTCGCCTTCTGATAGATAAAGAAGGAACCAGGCAGGCAGTAATTCAAGAATCGGTGGTGTTTTGTGGAGCTATTTATTGCACATCTTAACGACAAGATGTTTCGAGACCTTCCGAGGAGGCGTGAAGGGTTTTTGGACCACTTTGAACGGAAAGTGGAAGTACCCCTTTCTTTTCAATATTTCGGGGCGTCTTCACCCTGCAAGAATTGCATGCTATTCCAATTCCTCCCCAGCTTTCATCAAGTTGGTTAAATTTTGCATCCTGATTTCCTTCTTTGCAACACCTTTTCAACCTTCTGACTGGGATATAAGGGCTCATGGAGCTCCATTCCTACTTATATCTGACAAAGGTAGGGTTGCCATATCCCTCTTCTCCACTGGTGGGAGGGTTTGGGGGCGGAGCCTGAGGAGAACAAGCTTTGGAGAGGGGAGGGGCTTCAATGCCATAGAGTCCAATGACCAAAGCGGCCATTTTCTCCAGGAGATCTGATCTCTATCGGCTAGAGATCAGTTGTAATAGCAGGAGATCACAGTTAGTACCTGGTGGGTCAACAAAAACAAATCAGCTCTAAATTAAACCTCTCAACTTGTATTATATAACTTCAATTACAATGGGCAATAATGTACAACGTGCAAACTATAAACATGCCATACACATAAGTAGACCCACTCTTACAACAATACAAAACCAAAGAAATAAGTCCAAATAAATCCTCTGCTTCCATGAGCTTGAAATACTTGCATTTCATCAGAGTCACAATGGTAACAAACCTCTCCTTTTGCTGACAGAGTAGCAGTCGAACTCCCGACCAGGAAGAGGGAGGGAAGAAACGTGCCTTCTGGAATGTGTCAGCGTTTTCACCACGTAAAACAGTGGCTTCTTCAGCTTCACCACGTAAAACAGTGGCTTCTTCAGCTTGGTGCTTCTACCGTCAACGTTAAAAATGCCTTCTTTTTTTTTGTATCTGTTTCATTGTGTCTGCCTTCCTTAAGTCAAAAGAGAAGAAGAAGAAGAGTTGATTTTTATATGCTGACTTTCTCTACCACTTAAAGGAGACTCAAACTGGCTTACAATCACCTTCCCTTCCCCTCCCCACAACAGACACCCTGTGAGGTAGGTGGGGCGGAGAGAGTGTGACTAGCCCAAGGTCACCCAGCTGGCTTCATGTGGAGGGGTGGGGAAACAAACCCGGCTCTCCAGATCAGAGTCCACTCCTGCAAACCACCACTCTTAACCACTACACCATGCTGCCTGAATGCTTTAGCTTTGAGAAGCTTCCTAACAAGCTAGTCCTAGTTGCGATTGGCAACCCTAGACGAAAGGAACTGAGGACAATGGCATTGGCAGGCAATCTGCATAACAATGGGAGCCCAGTATTCTGACATTTTTCAACACAGTAAGGACTTCTACACTCACTCACACACATAAACACATCAAACTGCCTTATACTGAATCAGACTTTTTGTCCATCGAGGTTGGTATTGTCTTCCCAGACTTGCAGCGGCTCTCCAAGGTCTCAGGCAGAAGTCTTTCACATCACCTATGGCCTGATCCTTTTAGATGCCGGGGATTGAACCTGGGACCTTCTGCATGACAAGCAGATGCTCTACCACTGACCCATGCCCCCTCCCCAAACACATAAAGCTTCCTTACACTGAATCTGACCATCAAGCCCACCAAGGTCAGTATTGTCTACTCAGACTTGCAGCGGCTTTCCAGGGTCTCAGACAGAGGTCTTTCACTTTACTTACTACTTGGTTCTTTTAGATAGAGATGCCAGGGATTGAACCTGGGACCTTCTGGGGGGAAGGTAGTTATGAATTTCCTGCATTGTGCAGGGGGTTGGACTAGATGACCCTGGTGGTCCCTTCCAACTCTAGGATTCTATGATTTTATGATTCTGTGACCACTGTAATCTGGAGATGATTTGTAAATCCAGGATATATCGAGACCCCCGCTGGAGGTTAGCAGCTCTAGTCAGTGGGCTGCAGTGGGAGGCAGAATTGGCCGAAACGGACGCTCCCTCTTCTCAAAATGTGGGCACCGTTAAGTCTTCAGGACGGCATGGTTCGATGAAGCCCATTTTCTGTTTTTTTTTTTTCTGCAGACACCAAATCTACTTTGCAAAAGAAGTAAGGCTGCCCACCATAGCCAATATCTCCCCCTCTTCCTCACCCCCAATGCCTCATTCTGATTCAAAGAAAACCAGCCAAGCTGTTTTCACCTTAGCCGGGCACTCAGAGCCCCCAAAGCTAAAATACTGAACCTTATCTTAAAACAACAAAGCTGCTCGACTTCTGACAATTTTCTTCTCTTGGTCCCTCTCTCCACACAATCCCACCAGTTTTCCGCGGCTCGCCTTAAATACACCTGTCTCCCAGCTCCACTTTGCCTTGACTCGCCGAACGGAGGAAAATTACTTTTCTGTCCGCCCTGATTTATTTTCCCATTTGAACTTTCCAACTTATCTTTCTTTCTGCTTCTGTGGTGGCATTTTTTCCCCTCCTTGCCGCCTTCTTTAATTGTTTTTCCCCTTCCCCCTTTTCTGCATGATTTCTGCTTGCTCCTTTCCGTCATCTCTCTTTGCACTGATTCTGACAAACAAACGTCACTCTCTTAGAACGGTCCATGAAACCATAAATCCGGCGCCTACCTCATTTGAGTCTTCCCTGTGATTGAAACCAAACTGAAGTCCACCATGTGTTGATCTGAAGAAATGCTTTTTGGATAGCAAGCAGTGAAAGATCTTGTGGTGCCTTCTAGATAAAAGGAAGCATTTCTTCCCACAACACATAGTTAAATTGTGGAACTCCCTGCCCCAGGATGTGGTGATGGCTGCCAACTTGGAAGGCTTTAAGAGGGGAGTGGACATGTTCATGGGGGAGAAGGGTATTCATGACCACTAGTCAAAATGAATACTAGTTATGATGCATACCTATTCTCTCTAGTATCAGAGCAGCATGCCTATTATATTAGGTGCTATGGAACGCAGGCAGGATAATGCTACAGCCATCTTGTTCATGCGCTTCCTAGAGGCACCTGTTCAGCCACTGTGAGAACAGGCTGCTGGACTTGATGGGCCTTGGTCTGATCCATCATGGTCTTCTCCTGGACTTTCCTTGTTGGTCTCCCATCCAAGAACTAGCCACAATCGACCCTGCTTAGCTTCAGAGATTGGATGAGATCAGGCTAGAGTGGGCCATACTGATCTAAATTCCAGAGACTAAGTGGCCCTGTTAGAAATGCTCTAGCTTTTGATTTCCAGCATTGAGCAGTGGTTGGAGTAAATGACCTATAAAGGAAAGTTCCACCTTTATGACTCTATGTGCTTTGGAACACAGGCAGGAAAAATGCTGGTTCAGTCGTCTTGTTTGGGGGCTTCCTAGAGGCACCTGACTGGCCACTGTATGAACTGACTGCTGGACTTGAAGGGCCTTGGTCTGATCCAGCAGGGCTTTTCTTATGTTTTTATGAAAGGATGTATTTGTGGCATAAACCTTTGTGAGACAAAGGTTGTTTAGGCATGGGAGTTTTACCTGAGGAGGTTCATTGCTCGCTGGACCCACACTTTCCTGTTGGGAGTCTATGCACCAGCAGTCTCCAAGCTCAAATCAGAAAGCAATTGAATCCCTGCTCCTTGAAATGCTGATATCCTTCATCCAGATATAAGCGCAGCCCTAACTTGGACAGCCCAGGTTAGCCTGATCTTATCAGATCTCAGTCTCTAAACAAGGTCAGTCCTGGTTAGTACCTGGATGTGAGACCATCAAGGAAGTCCAGGGTTGCTACACAGAGGAAGGCAATTTCACACTACCTCTGAACGTCTCTTGCCTTGTAAACCCCATGAGGGGGTCACCATAAGTCAGGAAGCAATTTCCTCCAGGCCAGCTTGGCTAGGGATCCTGGAGGATGGGGTGTGGTTTTTTTTTTTTTTTTTTTTTGGTTTTTTGCCATTTTCTGGACATGGAGAAGGAGTCACTGGGGGTGTGTGGGGGGGAGGTAGTTGTGAATTTCCTGCACTGAGCAGGGTGCTGGCCTAGATTTCCCTGGTGGTCGCTTCCAACTCTATAACCATTTATGCAGGGTCGATTCTGCTCCTTGCTCAATGCTGATTTTTTTAAATCCGACCTTTAAAATGACTATTCACAGCCCCGGTGCAAGAGGAGAAAGTCAAACAAATTCCAACCCCCCCCCACTCGCCTGCTCCTTCATTCTATCGTTAGCATAGCCATTAGCGATTGTCATTTGCATAGTTAAACATCGGCTGGGATTCTGCGTGCTTCCTTCAGTGAATGCTTTGACGTGGGGCGGAGCAAATACAAAAGGTCGCGTTAAAGGGGCTCTTAAGAAATGCGAAGCAGGTATGCGCCGGCTTCGCAGTGACGTCTGGAATGACGGTTCAGTGTGAAGAAATAAAGAAAAATATGCTGGGCGCTTCAGCCTGGAACACGCTGCTTATTACCAAGCATAAACGCCCTACAATTCTGTGATTCTCAGCTGCAACTTGACAGCTCTTTCCACCACCGCCATTAGAGCGCCGCCTTGTGATGTGTTGAATTAAAACAACTGCAAGGGCTGAACTCCCGAAAGGGTGTGCTGATTTCTCTCCAGAGGGAAATCAAGGAGGAACGAAAGAGGAATCCTTCTTTTCCTCAACGGCTGTATCTCCAAAAGGGGATTTCAGGAAAAGAAACCTTCCCCTCCCCATAACAACACTATCCTGACTCCCCTCAGGAACGGAAGCACACAACTTTACTTTGTACACCCAAGTTCCATCGAAATGGCAAACATGCCTTGGAGTCATATCCATTCATTTTCTTCCCAGCCTATATTTGATTTCAATTAAAAAAAAAAAAAAGGACAGGTTGCTTAATCTTGCCCAAAGTTGATATGCCGTATACCTGAGTGAACTGTCCAATTTCCCTTATAAATTATGTATAAAACCCACAACCTCCGACTCTTTTAGAAACCCGCACGGAAAATTCAATTTCGTTTGGGCTTTTTCCTTCCCCTCCTAGTTCTTGGGATATTCATTTCAGACTCCCCCTACCCCCCCGCTCTTTCTCTCCTCGCTCATTTTTCTAAACGTCTTATTTATTCAAGCTCTTCATAGAGGGAACTAATGCCATGCATTGCTGATTTTATTACTTCGGACAGTTTACAATATCTCCTCAGAACCGAACATGTTAATTGATTTTTTAAAATTTCTATAAATTTGAGCAGTGCTATCTCGCTCGACACACTGATGCCAAAGAAGGCTCATTTGAATGTCCTCTGAGGCCCCTCCTGACTTACTTCAGATAAACACGGCGGCACTGCGAAAGAAGAAACGAAGAAGGAACGGAGGAGAAACAAGTTCTCCGCCGTTCTCACATATGCAAAACTATGGGACATTTTGGCCTCTGCAACAGAATGCGAGGAAGAAGGAGGGTTGGTTTTTATACCCCAATGTTCTCTGCCTTTAAAGAGTCTCAAACCAATTTACAATCGCCTTCCCTTCCTCTCCCCACAAGTGACACCCTTGTGAGGTAGGTGGGGCTGAGAGAGTTTGGAGAGAACTGTGACTAGCCCAAGGTCACCTAGCTGGCTTCATGTGGAGGAGTGGGGAAGCCAACCCGGTTCTCCAGATTAGAGTCCGCTGTTCATGTGGAGGAGTGGGGAATCGAACCCGGTTCTCTAGATTAGAGTCTGTGGCTCATGTAGAGGAGTGGGGAAACCAGCCCGGTCCACCAGATTAGAGTTTGCTGTTCATGTGGAGTGGGGAATCAAACCCAGTTCTCCAGATTCGAGTCCACCGCTCTTAACAACTACATTATGATGGATCTCCACATTGCCCACTTGACTTCTCTGCTTCCTATTCTGAGCGCAATCTCATTTAGCCTTTTAAGAACATAAGAAGAGCCCTGACGGACCAGCTTTTCCAACATCCTGTTTCTACACGATAAGTAGCCATGTTAGTTTGTCTGGAGCAGTCGAAAAGAGCAAGAAAGGGTATCAATTTTTGCTCACTTCTTCAGAAGTTCTTCTGAAGTTCTTCTGTGAGAACTGTGAGCAGTGACTCACGAAAGCTCATACCTTGCCAGGTATTTTCTTAGTCTTTATGATGCTATTGGACTCTTGCTCTTTTCGACTGCTTCAGAAATCTACAGGTAGGTTGCAAAGACTAAAGCAACTCACTGTTATGGTTCTCCAACCAGCCACTTGTGTTCAGAAACAGTCTGCCCTTGAAGATGGAGGTTCCATTAAAACATTACAGCTTATAGGTGTTTCCTCCATGTTTCCTCCATGAATCCGCTGAATTCCCTTGGAAAGTCAACGATGGTAGCATAAGAACATAAGAAAGGCCATGTTGGATCAGACCAAGGTCCATTAAATCCAGCAGTCTAGCAAGCCCACAAACAAGACAACTGCAGCAGCATTGTCCTGCCTGTGTTCCAAAGCACCTAATATAATAGGCGTTGTAATAGCAGGAGATCTCCAGCTACTACCTGGAGGCTGGTAATCCTACCTTGCTCCCGAGTGACAAGAAAACACGGTGTTGCAAAAACAACAAGAAGCAAACTCGAAGAATGGAAGGTCTGAATGCTACCAAGTTTAAGAACTGTTATTGTAGGTATTTGGATGTAATTGCTTTTGGGTCCCTTCCAAATCTCCGATTTTGTAACGCAGAGACAACTCTGCAAACCTTTGCCATCCAGGTGATTTGGAGCTGGTCATTCCACGAGCGCTCATGGGAATTTGAGCTGCTCAGCCATTCTGTAACATTCCAGTAAACATATATTCCCATTACTATCGCCTGTGGTCGGCTCACATTTGGCATTGCACTTTGCTAGAGAGAATAGAAGAGGGCAATTCCAGCAACCGGGCTCCAACGTCCCTGTCTTGTGCATGTTCCATTTAATTAAAACTCTATTTTATCCACAAGCGCTGCATTGGCTCTATAACGTCTTGGCGGTCACCTCTGAGTCATAGGGTGGCCCTTTCCCCTTTCTTATTTCGTGGCTTCGCTTTCTTCATTTGTTCTCGGTTGACCGGGGAAATTGCTGAACGTTGGGCTTTTGGCTGCCCATAAATACATGTGCTCCTACTGTACACATAGAGAGGCTATAACTGGGTGGTAGCTTTTAGGGAATTAAAGGAAGGCATTCAATAGGGTTGGTAGCATTCCCTTATTTAGCTACGGCCCATGAGGTGATGGTTTTCAAAATAAGGTTGCGAGGTCCCCTCTCTCCTCCTGCGGGAGGTTTTTCGGGTGGAGCTGGGGCGGGGATTGCACACACGGATGCTCTGACGTGATCCCATCACTTCCAGTTAACCCCTTGAAGTAGGGTTGCCAACCTTCACGTGGTACAAAACTGGAATACCCTTATGGTACAAAATCAGCAAACTGCAAATAAACAGCATAAACCAAAAAGGTGCAATGTATGTATAGATCAAAAAATATCACAACCAAAAAGTATATGTCAGTAACACATATTCACAGACAGAGCAATAAACAAATATACATCACATACTATAAGCAATATTAAGACTGACACATAGTATTTTCTTAATCTCTTGCAGGAGATGTGAACAATGAATACAGCACAGAAGAAAGGTAAGTGGAAAAATAGCAGTCCATATGGCTTGAAGCTTGTATTTTTTTTCCCCTGGCAGATAATATATATAGCAGACAAAATCTTTCCAAAGGAGAAAACTTCGAAGAAGAGAAGAGGAGAAGGCCTGGCTGCCTCTTTTAAGGCTGTTTTGCATTGCTCAGAATGAGCTAAGCTTTTTCAATTCTCCAACATAATATTCTTATATATTCATCATATTGTCAGCGTCATATCACTATTGCTTCCATCCTGATGAAGTATATCACTTGCAGCTAGGGATACCAACCTCCAGGTGGTGGCAGGCCATCTCTTGCCATTACAACTGATCTCCAGCCGATAGAGAGCAGTTCACCTGGAGAAGATGGCCGCTTTGGCATAGGGTTGCCAACCTCCAGGTACTAGCTGGAGATCTCCTGCTATTACAACTGATTGCCAGCTGATAGAGATCAGTTCCCCTGGAGAACGTGGCCTCTTTGGCAATTGGACTCTAAGGCATTGAAGTCCCTCCCCTCCTCAGGCCCCTATTACAACTGATGTCCAGGCGACAGAGATCAGTTGTAATAGTGGGAGATCTCCAGCCATCACCTGGAGGTTTCTGCCATAGAGACCAAGGGGAATTCCTAACGTGTCTCTATATGGAGGTGTTTTTTCCCTCCTACTCTTAAATTCCTCAGGGGCAGGAAACTGGAGCAGGGGGTGGGCAATTCCCTGATGCTGGCAGGTAAATAGGAGGCCTATCTCAGAGTGATAAGGACACATGAAATTTGGTCCTGGAGACCCTGGCTTCGTTTTCCTTAACTGATGAATACTGATGAGGCAAGTGCAGAAAGCAGACACTGCTCAAAATGCATCTTGTTAATAATTATGAACGGAGGAAGAGATTGAGGGTAAGGGTGCCGGCACTGTAATTAAAACAACTGTTCCCAGCAGTGTAAATTCTTATTATGTCCCCATTATTTGAAACCTTAACAACATCTGTGATTGTAGCCCCCGGTCCGCCTAGACCAAATCCAACCCTCGACGCTCTGCTCAACTCCACAATCTTTTTTTTTTTAGGCCTTATGACGAAATTAATTTTGAACGACGATGGCGAAAACGAGCGAGCCATAAATCAAAACAGGCGGGACGCCTTTCCCCCCTGCGTCTGATTCGGTGAGTCTATTTTGAAAGCTTTATTAGGTCCCGGAGATGCGCATCCCATATGCCGCAGCCCTGTTGAAATATTTAAACCCCCCTCCCCATTACAAAT
This sequence comes from Euleptes europaea, assembly GCF_029931775.1. Taxonomy (NCBI): domain Eukaryota; kingdom Metazoa; phylum Chordata; class Lepidosauria; order Squamata; family Sphaerodactylidae; genus Euleptes; species Euleptes europaea. The sequence goes on from NC_079315.1 coordinate 117,271,619, forward strand.
GCAGACACAGTGCAAGTCAATCAGTTCCGTGCCGGCGGATGGGAAATCATCCTCAATTTCGTCTCCCCTCTTCAGGATCTGTCTCCGGGAGCGCGGATGGAGCTCGGGCGCTCGCGGCAAGAAGGCAGGCCTACGCGGCTCGAGAACTTCAGCTACCACCAAGTTGTCTGTGGCATGGCGGCCGGGAGGGGGAGGGCCTTCAGGGCTTGGGACCAAAACAATGGGGAGGGGGTACTTAGATTTGCCAACCTCCAGGGGGTGGCAGGAGATCTCCCGCTATTTCACCTGATCCCCAGGCAAAATAGGTCAGTTCCCCTGGAGAAAAGGGCCGCTTTGGCCATTGGACACTATGGCATTGAAGCCCCACCCCTCCCCAAATCCCGCCCTCCTCACCCTCCACCCCAAAAACCTTCCACTAATGGCAAAGAGGGACCTGGCAACCCTATCTCCAGGTGAAAGAGATCAGTTCCCCTGGATAAAATGGCTGCTTTGGAAGATGGACTTGATGGCATTGGAGTCCCTCCCTTACCCAACCCCCCTCAGGCTCCACCCCCAAAATCTCCAGGTATTTCCCAGCCTGGAGCTAGCATCCCTAGCTTGGTATGAGGTAGGGTTTCCAACCTCCAGGTAGTAGCTGGAGATCTCCTGCGATTACAACTGATCTCCAGCCGATAGAGATCAGTTCCCCTGGAGAAAATGGCCACTTTGGCAATGGGACTCTATGGCATTGAAGTCCCTCCCCAAACCCCACCCTCCTCATGGGCTCCACCTCCAAAATCTCCCACCAATGGTGAAGAGTGACCTGGCAACCCTATGTCTGTGGCACGGCGGCCAGGTGGGGAGGGCCTTCAGGGCTTGGGACCAAAACAATGGGGAGGGGGGTACTGTCAACTTCCTAGCAAAACATGAGCTGGTCAGTTCCATTTGGATTGGCAGAGCCAGCTCCGGGGTGGGAAATACCTGGAGAGTTTTGGGGCGGAGCCTGAGGAGGGCGGGGTTTGGGGATGGGAGGGACTTCAGTGCCCTAGAGTCCATTTGCCAAAGCAGCCATTTTCTCCAGGGGAACTCATCTCTCTGTCGGCTGGAGATCAAGTTGTAATAGCGGGAGCTCTCCAGCCGCCACCTGGAGGCTGGCAACCCAAAGAAAGATGTTTTCCAATTTGGGGGGCATTGTGTTGGAAAAAATAACGTTATGAACAGCACAGCGTATTTTAGGTGGTCCTGGCTTTGCCTACAAACACTTTATCTACAATCTTCATTTCTACCCCTACCACCTCCATCCCATAATACTATGTGCAGAAATTCTGGTTCTACTTGCCTTTGTTACGTTTTTGTAAGTATGCAGGAGTGGGGGGTGGGGGGGGGGTTGAAGCAATTAATATTTTACAAGACTCCCTTGTAAAATAAAGGTTAAATCAGGAAAAATAACAATATAAATAAATGATGATTTTGGATCTCGTACGGGCAAAGCTAGCCCCATGTAAATTTAAAGCTGCCATTGTAGCATTTTCAAGCAGTATTTGACACACTGCTGGGTCTTTTCCTTGACTGCCTAAGTTTGTTTGCTCCATGCAAGACAGGGGGAAAAAGCAAACCTGAATTCTTGTCAGGGAGGGAAGAGGGAATGTTGGATTCACAAGGGATTAAAGGCTTGACTATGAGTCTTTATTTTATTTTATTTTCCAGAAGAATGAGTAACAAATGAAATTGTGTAATTTTCTGTGATCGGGTGAACACTTAGTGTGTCTTCCAATCTGCTCAGAAATTGAAAACGACTCTTTAGAAAACCAAATTTAAGATTGCCCACTCTTGGTTTATTTATTTGCTTCATTTCTACTCTGCCTTTCTCTCCAATGAGGACTCAAAGCAGCTTACATTGCTGTCCTCTTCTCCTCACAACAACCCTGCAAGGTGGATAAGGCTGAGGGTGTGTGACTGACCAAAACTCCCCCAGCAAGCGCCCATGGCAGAGAGGAGATTCAAACCCGGTTCTCCTGCACTCTGACCACTACACATCACAGTGGCTTTCAGTTAAGTGGAGAAATTCCTGGAGTTTGGGAGGGGGTGGAGCCTGGGGAGGGCAAGGTTTGGGATGGGGAGGGACTTTCCAGGGTCTGCTCCAAAATCTACAGGAATTTACCAACCCAAGAGTGGCCATCCTTGTTTTCAGGTCAATGTTGTACCAATAGATGTATGGGGGAGGCAGAGAAAAAAGTGACAGCACTTTGAATCTGGAAAGAATCAGAGCCAAATTGGATACTGGGAACCTGTTTTAGCTTCAAAATCTGTTCTGGGCAGCTGCCATGGATCGGAGGATAGTTGTCCCGAATGCCAGCAGACCTGAGGGCCAGAAGCCGGTAGCATAGTCAGATAGCCATCCCAGGGTCAATATCAAAAGCAAAGTCCAAATGCCAAGTCAAAATCTGTTCCAAGGTCAAGGCCACAAAAGTCTCAGAACTGATCAGAGGCCCAGGAGAACGCAGGGTAGTAACAAGTTATTCCCACGTCAGCCTGGAGGCCAGTGTCTACTTAAATAAGCCTAAGAGGAACCAACTGGTTCCTCTGACTCAGCACTCTCTGCTGGAGGGAGCTCATTATTCTCATCACTGTCAGCCGGCAGTGCTCTCCCTAGTGCTTGTAATCTGGCAATCCTTCTACTGTGTTTCCCCGAAAATAAGACATACCCATAAAATAAGCCGTAGCAGCATTTCTAAGCATTTGCTTAATATAAGCCACACCCTGAAAATAAGACACCCCGGGGCTGGTGTGGAGAAGACCAGGAGGAGCCCAGCTGAGCAGATGCAGTCTCCCGCGGCTGCTTCAAAGGCCCGGCAACCAGCGCGCCCGGGGCTGGGGTGGAAAAGACCAGGAGGAGCCCAGCTCAGCAGAGGTGGTCTCCCGCAGCCGCTTCAAAGGCCCTGCAACCAGCGCGCCCGGGCCTCTGGGGCCGGGGAAGACAGGAGGAGGCCAGCTGAGCAGATGCAGTCTCCCGCGGCCACTTCAAAGGCCCGGCAACCAGCACGCCCGGGCCTCTGGGGGGGGTGGTAAGGGGAGAACGGGAGCTGAGAGGGAGGACAGTTCCAATTCCCCCTTGGAATAAGACATCCCCTGAAAATAAGCCATAGTGTGTCTCCTTGAGGAAAAATAAATATAAGACAGTGTCTTATTTTCGGGGAAACACGGTATGCTCGAGTAGGAGTGTTCTGCACTTTTGGCACCGCTGTTCCAGTGGCTGTGGAGGGCTGCTGCTGGACACAGGTGAGTCCCCTTCCCTGGGTGGTTGTAAGCACAGGAGAGATTCATCTGTCTGTGCCCGCTCAGTTTGCTGCTGTTCCTCTCTTCCACTGTCTGCTGCTTCAAGGTCCTTTTCGTCCGAGAAAGCCTCAGCAGGCTGCCCCATTAACAACAGTGAAGTGTGATGATTAGAGTGTTATACTAGAACTTCATACTCCTGGGTTCAGATCCTCACCCTGCCATAAAACACCCTGCCTAGCTTTAGGTCACTCACACTTTCTCAGCCTAATGTATGTCACTAAATGAGAGAGGAGAAGCATATCTATGGCTCTGTGCTTTTTGGAGTTAGAGCACACCCAAAATATTTTTTTAATGTGTGTGTGTTTTGTGCTGTCAAGTCACTTTGAATGATGGTGACCAAAAGAATTATGTCCTCCACAGTGTCCTGTGTTAAGAGTCTTGCAAACAGAGGGTTGTGGCTTCCTTGATGGAGTCAATCCATCTCATGCTGGATCTTCCTCTTCCCCTTCTGCCTTCAACTTTTCCTAGCATTATTGTCTTTTCCAGTGAGTCATCTTCTCAAAATGTGCCCTAAGCACAATATCCTCAGTTTGGTCATTTTAGCTTCTAGGGAGAGTTCGGGCTTGATTTGATCTAAACTCCCCTGATTTGTGTTTTTGAAGGTCCACGGTACCCGTGGCCCTCTCTTCCAATATCTTACCAGGGTTGCCAGCTCAAGGTTGGGAAATAGCTGGAGATTATGGGAGTGGAGCCTGAGGAGGGCGGGGTTTGGGGAGGGGAGGGACTTCAATGCCATAGAGTCCAATTGCCAAAGCGGCCATTTTCTCCTGGTGAACTGATCTCCTGCAATTTCAACTGATCTGCAGCCTATAGAGATCTCCAGCTAGTACCTGGAGGCAAGGCTACAAATTTCTTTCTCTAACCCCTCCCATAATCTATGTGTATGGGCATAACATTCATCCTGATTAGGGTTGTAAAAAAAAAAAATCAGTAAATTTGGGGTTCGGGTTTATTGGGCCCGATTTTAAACCCAGAATAAGCCAGTTACCCATACCGGTAAATTTCAGTATTCGGCTTATTTCCAGGTTTACCCAGGTTTTGGTGTTTGGTAAACCCGAAGCCTGAAAATTTCCAAAATGGCTAATTTCGGGTTTATTTTCGGTTTGGATTTATCGATGCGCACAACCCTACTCACGGTTGCGACCTGGCATATGCGCAGCTCGCACGAAGCATTAGGCAGCCAATTAGGACCCTCTGCACCGAACACGCATTGAGAATTCACTTCACCCAGCACTCTTTTGCTGTTCCACATTGGAGAAGAAATAGGAAGAGGTTCTCTTTCAGGGAAACGTCAGCGCCCTTGCTGATCTTTCTCTTGCGGGTCGAAAGACTGCATGGCTTTTTCAAGCTGAACGCTCAGGTATCTTGCCGACACATTCACCTACAGCCCTGTGTATTTGCAGGGCGGACGTCCCGCGCTGCCAGTCAAGAGCTGAGAAAGCACCCGGTGCCATTTACTTTCCGTTCGAGTCCCGTACGGTTCAGAGGCACCCGGCTCGAACTTGGCAAGGGGACGCTGAGTTTGCCCGAAAGAGGCGATGCCGCCAAAGCACACAGAGGGAGACAAAGGAAAGGGCACATCAACATAATGTACATAGGAGGAGGATTTTTGAAGGTCAGGCGATGATCTTTTATGTCTTAGTGACACATAATGCCAATAGTCATCAGTCCAGGATGAAGGCCGGAGCTCGATCGGAAAACAAAATGCGGCACATGACATTTGTTCTTATACATTTTTTTTTTAAAAAATGGTTTATCTTAAGATCTTGACCACAGAGACGGTCGACAGCTAGCAATGGTAGCATCAAAGTGAAGACTGAGACAGGGGGTTCTGGTGGGAAGACCTCCAAGTAGGGTTTCCAACCTCCAGGTGGGGCCTGGAGATCTTCTGGAATTACAACTGATCTCTACAGAGATCAAGGCCCCTGCAGAACATGGCAGCTTCGGACAGTGGACTCCGAACATGGCATTATACCATGATGAGGTCCCTCCCTTCCCCAAACTTCACCCTCCCTAGGCTACACCTGTAACTCACCAGGAATTTCCCAACCCAGAGCTGGCAGTGTGGTGTAGTGGTTAAGAGCGGTGGTTTGGAGTGGTGGACTCTGATCTGGAGAACGGGGTTTGATTCCCCGCTCCTCCACATGAGCGGCGGAAGCTAATCTGGTGAACTGGCATTGTTTCCTCACTCCTACACGTGAAGCCAGCTGGGTGAGCTTGGGCTAGTCACAGTTCTCTTAGAGCTTTCACCTAACGCACAAGGTGTCTGTTGTGGGGAGGGGAAGGGAAGGTGATTGTAAGATGGTTTGATGCTGCCTTAAGTGGTAGAGTAAGTTGACATGTAAAAACCAACTCTTCTTCTTACTCTTCTTCAACCCTACCTCCGGGAGTTCCCCATGGAGCACACCGCTCCCTTTCCCACAAATGCGCTCATTCTTCCTCCACAGTACTCCTTCAAGCGGTGTTGACACCATCAAAGCTAAAAAGAAGATGAAGAAGTTGCCCTCCACTCCTTCTGGGTGCCTCTCCCAGGGTAAAATGAGTGACCTTGTGACCCTGCAGGGTCCTCGGATGTCACCTCCCGTATTAGAGAGTTATAGATGGGCCTAGGGATGCCAGCCTCCAGGTGGGACGTGGGGATCCCCCAAAATTACAGCTCATCTCCAGACTACAGAGATCAATTCCCCTGAAGAAAATGGATGCATGGGAGGGAAGGCTCTATGGCATTGTACCCCACTGAGTTCCTTGCCCTCCCCAGGCTCCATCCTCAAATCTCCAGGAGTTTCCCAACCTGGATCTGGTAACGTGGGGGGCGGAAAGTGCATCTTCAGAGGTGGACTCTATGGCATCACACTGAGGTTGCCAGGTCCCTCTTTGCCACCAGAGGGAGGTTTTGGGGGTATCTCATTTTGTGTTTTCATCCTTGCTGTTCTGACTCAAATAATCCAAAATTCAATTTTGCTTCTCCCTTCCATGAGTTTATTTCCTTCATTTATACCCCACCTTTCTCTCCGATGGGGAGAACTTACATTGTTCTCCTCTCCTTTATTTTATCCTCATGACAACCCCATGAGGAACTGAACCCACAATCCTTTGTTTTCATGCCATTTTCTGGTTCCTCACATCCAATGTTTCCCATAAAATGTATGCATTTCTCAATGTTAATTACGAAACAACGAGAAGAAGAGTTGGTTTTTATATGCCGACTTTCTTTACCACTTAGGGAAGAATCAGACCAGCTTGCAATCACTTTCCCTTCCCCTCCCCACAACAGACACTTTTTGAGGTAGGTGGGGCTGAGAGAGCTCTAAGAGAGCTGTGAATAGCCCAAGGTCACCCAGCTGGCTTCATGTGGAGGAGTGGGGAACCAACCCGGTTCACCAGATTAGCCTCCACCGCTCATGTGTAGGAGTGGGGAATCAAACCCGGTTCTCCAGATTTGAGTCCATCGCTTCAAACCACCACTTTTAACCACTATACCACGCTGGCTGTCTACATTATATGTGTATTAGACAAAGTACATACATAGTAGGCATAACTACAATAGAAACTGTGCATAGAATCGTGAAAAATGCATACTATCTGCAAACGCCTACAAAACCAACCTCAAAAAGAAGAGAACCAAAACCTTTGTCAAAAATGTAAGGAAATATGAAAAGAAAAGAAAAGAAACAGCAAATATTGACTCATCCCTAAAAGTATATGTACAGTTGTCTGAAAACCGGTTTTTGGTTTTTTTTTTAAGCCTCTGGTAATATCCGGCAGCAGTCTTGAGCGTTACAAAAATGTGTGGAAAAAAAAGTATGATTCTGTTTTCTTTCAACACGTTTTCTAACTGCGTCGCAAAAGTAACGGTTTCACTCCAAAAGAGAGATCGTTAAATGCAGCTGGCTGGTGTAGGGGAGAGACGGGACACGGCGAAGAATGACTTTTATAACAATTTATTTCTTTGTTTTATTTATCGCTTCAGTGCCCGTGGACTGGGCCCCGTATAAATCCATGAGGGCATAAGAGATTTTTTTATGAGGGTTTTTAAAAAAGAAACTTTTAAGGTGTAAAGCATCCATCGCAGAGATACATTTTTCAAACCCTGCTGCCACATCAAGAGCTGTTCAAATATGATGAAAATGTGAAGTCTGGAAATCTCTCTCTCCCACCCCCCTCTCTTTTTAAGTAAGACAAAACTTCGAAAATACCAACAGCGCAGACAGCAGAGGGCGAAAATGTAGATTCGCTATTTGAGTATAATGGCACATCATAAGAAGAATTGCTTCCAAAGTATTTTACAGTTAGCAAGGTAACTGGAGTGGGTACAAGCCGAAATGGGTTACAGAAAGATGCAATAATATAATGATTTGTATTGTTTAAATGGTGACTTTAATGTTAAAAAGTATTGTGTGACTATTAAATTGCTTTCCACAGCATGGATGAAAAGTAGGGTTGCCAACCTCCAGGTGGTGACTAGAGCTCTCCCACTATTACAACTTCTCACCAGGCGACAGAGATCAGTTCCCCTGGGGAAAAGGGCTGCTTTGGAGGGTGGACCCTAAGGCATTATATCCTGCTCAGGTCCCTCCCCTCCTGAACTAGGGTTGCCAACCTCCAGGTACTAGCTGGAGCTTCTCCTGCTATTACAACTGATTTCCAGCATAGAGAGCCAGCTTGGTGTAGTGGTTCAGACTGATGGTTTGGAGCGGTGGACTCTGATCTGGAGAACCGGGTTGGTTTCCCCACTCCTATACATGAAGCCTTCTGGGTGACCTTAGGCTAGTCACAGCTCTCTCAGCCCCACCTACCTCACAGGGTGTCTGATAGCGATCAGTGCACCTGAAGAAAATGGCCACTTTGGTAATTGGGCTCTATGGCATTGAAGTCCCTCTCCTCCCCAAACTCCATCTGCCTCAGGCTCCACCCCAAAAACTTACCACCAGTAAGGAAGAGGGACCTGGCAACCCTATCCTGAACCCGTGCCTTTCCCAGACTCCACCCTCAAATCTCCAGGTACTTCCCACTGATCTCTACTGGCTGGAAGAAGAAGCTGGCAACCCTATCCCTAGCAGTGGGCACATTGGCAGTACATAGGGTTGCCAACCGCCAAGTGGTTGGTGGAGATCTCCCGCTATTACAACTGATCTCCAGGTGCAGAGATCAGTTCACCTGGAGAAAATGGCCGCTTTGGAATGGGAACTCTATGGCATAATACCCTGTTGAAGTCCCTCCCCTCTCCAAACCCTGCCCTCCTCAGGCTCCACCCCCCAAAAAACTCCAGGTATTTCCCAATTTGGAGCTGGCAACCCTAATGAAAAGCCAAATTGGCAACTTACTCTGAGGCTTAATGGGAGCAGAAGGCCAGGAAGAATGGTACTTTTTTCTGGTTCCCACTGACTTCATGCCCACAGCCTAACACAGTGAATCACATTCAGCCTCAAAGAAGGAGCAGTCTACCCGAACAACGGGAACAGCTTCAGTTTCAAAGTTTGCAACTATTCTCATGTTACTTTAATGCCATTTGTACATGTGCATTTGTACATATATATATACACACACAGGCCTGTCTTGTGTAAAGGGAGACTGAGAAGGTTTTTGGGTTGGAGCCTGAGGAGGGTGGGGTTTGGGGAGGAAGTCCAATTGCCAAAGGGTGTCCAATTGCCAAAGCGGCCATTTTCTCCAGGTGAACTGATCTCTATCGGCTGGAGATCAGTTGCAAAAGCCAGAGATCTCCAGCTACTACCTGGAAGTTGGCAACCCTACTTAGCTGTCCCTTTCTTCAACATTACCTGTTCCAATGTCTATAACCCCACCTCCTCTGGAGTCTCTGAACTCTGTTTTCAGGGCAGGGCCTCTCCTTTTCCGTTTCCTTCTCTTCTTTTTTCCTAAAGAAAAATTTCCTTGAAGGCTCCAACTTTTTTATTTTATTTTAAGCTTCACCAATTTCAAAGCGCTTGCCTGCAAGGAGTCTCCCTGTCTTCGGGGAAGCGTCCCACTTCGTGTCTCCTTTAATGGATGCAACTCTCTCTGCTCCCATTTCGGGTCTCCGCAGACCCTCTCTCATCTGTCTCAGGACGCCGCTTCGCCCCCCCCCTCCCCCTTCCCCGAGTCACATCAAAACCCTAAGCTCTCTCAAGACACCGTTTTATCCTCCATTGATGTTCATCTGTGGAACGCAGGAGCAGGGGAGGGGAACTTCACACAGTGCCATTAGAAACACCGCAAGGCTCCCCACCACCACCGGCCATGATTTCAAAACCACAATCTCAGTCCAGAGCCATTTACATTTCTCTCGAGCAAAGTAGACCGAAGGGGTCGAACCAAGGGACTGGGGAAACTGGCGGCGGTTGAAATTCCAACATTTCCCCTTATCCTGTCCCTGATAATCTGAAGCGAGTTGTGCTCTTTTGAACAGATGCAAATGCAGCGGAGAGAAACCCGAGATGCTTACATAAAATGCGAGCATGCACAAAGCCCCTGAAGGAATGAACTGAGATAAAACACTTGTGTGTATGTGTGTGTGTGTGTGTGTTGCCTGATAGGTTCTCCCCAGTGAACCTGGAAGTGGAAACTTGAAGGTGAAATGCAGTCAGCATTGAGATCCTCTGAGCTTCGCGGTCTCTCTGGACTTCCTTGCAGTGTCTAGAAGGATTTCTGATTTTAACCTTCTGCATGTCTATCCAAAGCCTAGGCGCCTGGCTTGCAGCTCTTTGAAGGGTTGAATAAAAGAATTTGGGGGGGGGGGGTTAATGGAAAGAAAGAAATTCCCAGGATATCATCAAAAAGGAAGCCACATGAGTCGCGTTTGAAATGCCATCCTCAGTTAATATTGACACAAATTTTGAGCTATGCCGAATGCTCCGTTCTCGGGCCAGCGATGGGAGGCATGAAAATGAAAACTTGCTAGTTGTTGGAAACAAAACCCACCAAACAAAAAAATAAAATAAAATAAATAACACACCATTTCATCGGGGAACTCTGTCAAGAGAGTAAAATAAATTAAAAAGCAAGCATAGATTTTAGAAGCTGGACGGCATCCAAAACCAGTTGTAGAGGGGTGGGAAAAAAATCTTCTTTTCAAGACAGCATCCTGACTTGCTTTCTTCAGTTTGCTGTGAGGTTGAAATGCTTCCTCGAGGGAGCTATCTCTGTGTGTATGTATGTGGACACACACACACACACACAAAAATTCCACACTCAAAGTTAAGGGAGAAAATGGTACACCCAGACATTTCTAACATACCTGGACCTGAGCAGATTTGAAAACAAGTCTTCTCTGGGCAGGACTGTCAAAAAAAAACCCAAACTAGTGCAGATAGAAGAATGCTATTAAAAAGAACAATGTTAGATATTTTTTTACTTATTAACTCTATATTTTCGTATTATAGATATTTCAAGAATTCTTGGAGATGATGCAGATTATATAGGCTGTCATGAATAGATACCACATTAGTCAGTAGATATGATGATGATATATTGGGGGTCGGTGACTTTATGAAATATTAAATGTCAGTGTTAATATATAATATAATATAATATAATATAATATAATATAATATAATATAATATAATATAATATAATATAATATAATATAATATAATATAATATAATCTTAATTAAGATAAGTAATTTAGGCAACAAAGGCAAGAGAACAAAAGTCTGTATATTTGTTTAATTAAAGAAGCAAGTGTTTGCGCAGATCTAAAGAATAATACTAAATGATACAAAATGTTTTAGAACCGCTCCGTTCTTTATTGGAGGAGGATCTTTTTGTAGTTACGAAGTATGAAAAGTGTATGCTGTTTGTGAAGTTGTATGTGTTTTATTAAAAAATAGTATTTTAAAAAAAACTTCTAGTGGTTTCCCTGTGAAGTTCCTCAGCTGCCAACTTGAGCCATCTGATAATTCTAATATTTTATTTTTCAGCTTCTCTCCCTTGCTAGGGCAAGGTATGATTAGGGCAAGGTATTGAAGAGTCTTGAGTATTATATATATACAAGTTGGGGCCCTTTTGAGGTATAGAATCATAGAGTTGGAAGGTACCGCCAGGGTCATCTAGTCCAACCCCATGCACAATTCAAGAAATTCACAACTACCTCCCACCCCCCACCCCCCACTGACCCCTACTCCATGCCTAGAAGATGGCCAAGATGCCCTCCCTCTCATTATCTGCCGAAGTTCATAGAATCAGCATTGCTGACAGAATTGCCATCTAACCTCTGCTTAAAAATCTCCAGGGAAGGAGAGTTTACCACCTCCCGAGGAAGCCTGTTCCACTGAGGAACCGCTCTAACTGTTAGAAAATTCTTCCTAATGTCTACACAGAAACGTTTTTGATTTAATTTCAACCTGCTGGTTCTGGTCCAACCTTCCTGGGGCAACAGAAAACAACTTGGCACCATCCTCTATATGATAGCCCTTCAAGTACTTGAAGATGGTTATCATATCACCTCTCAGTCTTCTCTTCAGGCTAAACATACCCAGCTTATCAAACATTCCTCATAGGTAGGGGTCTTGTAATGAAAGCCAACTTGGTCTGACCAACTTTCCAGGTATTTGACCCATCAGAAGACTTGGTCTGACCAACTTTCCAGGTATATCACCCAACAGAAGACTTGGTCTGACCAACAACCAACCACACAACCATCCATCCATCACTCTTCAGTGTGTTAATCTGGATCAAGCATAAGGTTTTTTTTTAAAAGTCGGGGCTCACCCAGTCCCGTCCGGAGGGATGTACCCTTCAACTAAGAAGTGCCAACTTTGGCTGGTGCTACCACCAGGCTTCTGAAGGAGATTTCTCAGCTGCACATATGAGCACTCTCCTTCAGACAGTTCCCATGGTCAAGATTTTTGCTGACTCTGATATCACCCTCCCCGAAAACCTGCTCTGAAACCGAAGGTTGCCTTGAGTAGAGGCTTCGTTTCCTCGCACCGTGACCATCTCTTGAAATCAGATTTTTGATAACCATAATAAAGGACTGTTCACAGGATGTCATTTGCCACCAAAAAGAAATGTTTTCGGTGCATTATTATTATTATTATTATTATTATTATTATTATTATTATTATTATTTTGCATTTAAGCCTTTTCCCTCAGTCTGGAAGCATTCTTCATGCAAACCACGTTCTCTACCACTGAGCCATAACCCTCCCAACATAGCCAGTGGCAAGAAGAGGTATTCACCTTTCCCTAGAGGAATTTAAGAAGGATGTAGTTGGAACGTGTCCAGAGGAGGGCTACAAAGATGGTGAGGGGTCTGGAGACCAAGTCCTATGAGGAAAGATTGAAGGAGCTGGGTATATTTAACCTACAGAGGAGAAGACTGAGAGGTGATATGATAACCATCTTCAAGTACTTGAAGGGCTTTCATATGGAGGAGGGTGTCGACTTGTTTTCTGTTGCCCCAGAAGGTTGGATCAGAACCAACGGGTTGAAATTAAATCAAAAGAGAGTCCATCTAGACATTAAGAAGAATTTTCTAACAGTTAGAGCAGTTCCTCAGTGGAACAGTCTTCCTCGGGAGGTGGTGAGCTCTCCTTCCCTGAAGGTTTTTAAGCAGAGACTAGATGGCCATCAGTCAGCAATCCTGATTCTGTGACCTTGGGCCGATCATGAGAGGGAGGGCATCTTAGCCATCTTCTGGGCATGGAGTAGGGGTCACTGAAGATGTGTGGGGGAGGTAGTTGTGAATTCCCTGCATTGTGCAGGGGGTTGGACTAGATGACCCTGGCGGTCCCTTCCAACTCTATGATTCTATGATCCTAGAACCTGACATCAGGTCGGACTGTTGCAGAATGGTATTTTTTTTTTCACAGTTGCCCCCTGGACTGCAAACTGTGGTGCATTTTACAATCGGGGAGTTTGCACATTGTTTCTTTTATGTTGCAATTGTTCCCACGGTTCCAGCATCAGGGCCATTGTTTGTGCTCACAGGCTGCTACACATCGCCATGCAGCATGGGGGAGGTATTGCGTAAGAAATACAAGCCCCCAAACCCTTTGGAAACATGAGATCAGTCGCCTGGTGTCTTGGTTCCCGGCCCTAGATGCTTGCACCTTTGGCCAGATTGAAGAAGAAGATGGAAAAGAAAAGAATGCGGGTAGAGAGTGTGCCGGTTCGTTTCACGTCCTGAAATGCCATTGTCTATTCCCGTCAGTAGGTTGGAAGGCTGCAGGTGCGCCACGAATTCTTTTTAGCATGGCTCACCGTGGTGCAAATGCAGAACAGGAAGATGTCACTCATTGGCACATTGTCCACAGCGGCGCCTTCCACCCCGGCGCCACCGTTCCTGCTTCCAACCTTCCAAAGGCATTCATTACCTTGCCAGTTTAATCATGTTGACAGAGGGCTCTGCAATCAAAGTGACAGTTCGGTGGCGATTTGCATGAAGCCTGACTCATTACTTTGTGAAGGATTTGGCATGCCAATCAACGAGAAACGAGGCACACGTCTTATGTGGGGGGGAGGGAGGACATGTGACGGTGATCCATTTCCCACCAATTGGCAAAGAAAGCCCTTGACGGAAAGGCAAGTGAAAGCCGAAGCCAACTAGTATTTGGCACAGCTCTTTCTCACCATAGAGTCTAGTCTGCAAACCCTGGGGACTTGGATTCCGGAGACAAATAGATTTACTGCTGGATACTGGTCCTTTCAAGCTACGCTGTGAATTTGGGGGCTCTACCTCCAAAAATGCCCCCCAGGAGCTTTGAAAAATCCTCATAGAGTCTCTGGGGCCAAATTTTTTCAGGAAACCCGAAAATAAGTCGAATTCCCATATTTATCGGTATGGGTATTTGGCTTATTTCGAGTTTACTGAAAAATTCGGGCCCAAACCCACAATTTATCTTTTTTTTTTTTTTTTTTTTTTGCACACCCCTAGTTACAGGCTTGATAGAAAAGCAGCTTTATAGGGGATTTTTTGGTCCTTTTTTCCATCAAGTCACAGCCAACTTACAGCAACCCCACAGGGTTTGCAAGGCAAGAGAGATTCAGAGGTGGTTTGCTGTTGCCTGCCTCTGTGTAGCAACCCTGGCCTTCCTTGGTGGTTTCCCATTCAAGTACTTACCTGGACTGACCCTGAATAGCTTCTAACATCTGATGAGATTGGGCTAGCCTGGGCCATCCAGGTCAAGGCAAAAGACATGCAGAAGTGGTTTGCCAATGCCTGCCTCCGTGTAGCGACCCTGGACTTCCTTGGCAGTCTCCTATCCAAATACTGACCATGGCTGACCCTGCTTAGCTTCTGAAATCTGACAATATCAGGCTAGCCTGAGCTAACCGGGTCAGGGCTGGAGGGGCTTAGATTACCACAATGAACCTGATGAAGTCAGACAAGTTCATCTTCCCCATTCGTGTCTAGGACAGGGTGGGGCTAGTGCAAATTTTGCAGTGAAGGCGTTTAACACCCAAACACACTATGTTTGACTGCCCAGAACAGAGGTGAGCTGATCAACCAATCACATTCACATGAACGCAGGAAGCTCCCTTCTACTCAGCCAGACCATTGGTCCATCAAGTGTTGCCTACTCAGACTGGCAGCAGCTCTCCAGGGTCTCAGGTAGAAGTCTTTCACATCATCTACTAACTGATCCTTCTTAGATGGAGATGCTGAGGATTGAACCTGGGACCTTCGGCATGCCAAGCAGATGCTCTACGTCTGCCCCACCACCCCTCCCAAATGATAATCTGTTCCACTCCCAGTGAATAACACTGCTTCCCAAGATTCTTGCTCAGTCCCTGCCTTGCAGGGGATCAGGGAGGAATTTGGAGATGGAGATCAAAAGCTGCTATCAGATGAAGAGCAAGATAGGGGAGGGGCTGCTGCTCAGTGGCTAGGCTCAATGTAGAATCATAGAGTTGGAAGGGACCACGGTCATCTAGTCCAACCCCCTGAACAATGCAGGAAATTCACATCTGCCTTCCCCCCCCACAACCCCCATGACCCCTACTCCATGCCCAGAAGATGGCCAAAAAAAAAAAAAAAAAAACACCCTTCCAGGATCCCTGGCCAATCTGGCCTGGAGGAAAATTGCTCTCATGCAAGACAAAATATAAAATGGATTATTGTCCTGTTCCATATTATCTGGCTGATTCCATATTCATCAAAAATATCGCCTCGCAGCAACGAATTGCCCTTGGATTTCTTTCTCTCTCTCCCCCTACCCCCATATGACATGTCGTTTTACTATTGAGCCTACCTAAGCCCATTCGTAAACTCTCGCAACCATTATTTAGGGTCAAAATCAGGGACGGTCTTTAATGGACAAATGATAAAAAAGTCTGCCTTTTTTTTTCAAGCGGCTGCCCAGTTTGAAGACATAAATAATTCATTCACACCGCAAGGGTAGACCTCACATTAAATTACTCGAGTGCCGTCCATTATGTCATTCGGCCATCGGGAAAGCTCGGTGAATATGTCCAGCTGGGAGATGAAGAGGGGTGTGTGGAGGGGAGAGACTTGGGCTCAAATTCTTTGCGCAGAGTAATACACAGTCATAGATTTGTCACTTGACTTTATAATCTTTTTGGGGAGGGGGGGAGATGTTTGCCAGCACCAAGGTCTGGAGGGTGGAAGCACTCGGCAGAGATGGACTGCTCAAGGGCAGGATCTGCCCCCTTCCTTCCCCTTCAGAATTTTATTATTCAACGTTTCATATATTTACTCGGAGCATTTGCTTTATTGGCCGTTGTCTGTCCGCTGCGAGAGAACACCGGCCGCCCAGAATCCTCTTCACCCTCTGCTTTAACATTCTGACATTCTTGCCGCGAGGTTCTGGATTTTTAATACAAAGAATAATAAATGGCAGCAAATGAATTACTCGATTGTAAATCAGCTGAGCGCTTCGGAAGATCTGTGTTTCAGGGCCGTCGCGGAGCAGAATTTGGACGGGTGAAACCCCTTCCTCCTGAGAGTCAATGACAGCTAGAAGGGCATTGTCAGAATTTTACAAACAATCACCCTGCTCAGGTCCCTCCCCTCCTGAACTAGGGTTGCCAACCTCCAGGTACTAGCTGGAGCTCTCCTGCTATTACAACTGATCTCCACTGTAGAGAGCCAGTGTGGTGTAGTGGTTCAGAGTGGTGGTTTGGAGCAGTGGACTCTGATCTGGAAACGTTTACTTTCATAGTGGGAGCATGGGGTAGAAGAGGAAGAGTTGGCTTTTATATGCCAACTTTCTCTACCACTTAAGGGAGAATCAAACCAGCTTACAATCACCTTCCCTTCCCCTCCCCACAACAGACACATTGTGAGGTAGGTGGGGCTGAGAGAGCTGTAACTAGCCCAAGGTCACCCAGGTGCCTTCATGTGTAGGAGTGGGGAAACAAATCCAGTTCACCAGAATAGCCTCCTCCGCTCATGTGGAGGAGTGGGGAATCAAACCCAGTTCTCCAAATCAGACTCCACTGCTCCAAACCACCGCTCTTAACCACTACACCATGCTGGGGTAGACAGAAAAGAAAGAAAGAAGGAAGTTCAGAATAATGTGAAGGCCACTTTCTCAAGAATCATTAAGAAGTAGGGTCGCCATGTCCCCTCTTTGCCACTGGTGGGAGGTTTTTGGGGTGGAGCCTGAGGAGGGCGGGGTTTGGGGAAGGACTTAGGGAAAGTATACTTGAAAGAGTTTTAAAAGGAGTTGTACTACATACTGAACCCCATAAAATCAACCCCCCTGACCCAATCTTCACCAAACGTTGGATTCATGCATGAAGAATCCCTTGAAGCTACCCTGAAAATTTGGGAACTCTACCTCAAAAAATGGCTTTCAGGAGTTTCGAAAAAATCCCCATAGACTATAATGGGCTCGAATTTTTTGGCAAACCCAGAAATAAGCTGAATACTGAAATTTACCGGTATGGGTATTCGGCTTACTCTGGGTTTACCTAATAAAAATCGGGCCAATAAACCCAAACCCGAAATTTACCGATTTTTTTTTTTTTGCACAACCCTACACTTATTGACAAGTAGTATTTCCTCATTAAAAAGAGGCACAGGGATTCCATTCCCTGGCTATTAACAGGTACTTGTAGCCTGGCCCTTAGGTAGTCATGAGACCTGAGCTTCATAATAGTTATTTCTGGGTCAAGGAACGATTCCTCCCCCGCCCCCCAATGTTTCCATCTCCTTCAGTTCCTCCAACTTCTCCATCTACGGCACTCGATGCTTTGCCTTCCATTTCTTTGTGGTCTGTAATAGCGCCATAATCTAATTGACTCCCCTTTACTACGAAGCCTTAAAAATAAGCCGGGGAGTCGTAAAACTCTTCTCCTCCACCGATTCAATAGGCAGCCTAATAGAAAACAATTATCTGGAACAATAAAAAGAAAGATCCAATAAGACTGGGACATTAATATTTGTATCAAAAGAATGCATCTCGTAATTGGGAAGACTGGGCATAGCGCAAAAGATGGTTGTGAGTCCCTCACCCGCTTCCCGTCATAGAGGCGAAAGTCAACTTTTAGATCCTTTTAGGTCTTTAATGCATGGCTATTCCCCTCACCATCTTTGTTTGGATTATGCATGCTGTTTCCGACTGTCAGAGGTCGCTTCACGCTCCCCTTGCGTTTCCTGCATTTTGCCCGCATTTTGAGGCAACCATTTTTCTCTATTTTGAAAACGTGGGCAAAATGCGGGGAAATGCAGGGGGGAAGCGAGGCGACCTCTAACGGTAAGAAACAGCATGCATAATGCAAACAAAGACCCAAAGTTGTCAGAGGGGTAACGGCGGGTGAAACAACCATGCATAAAAGACCTGTAAGTCCAAGGTAGCCTTCATAATACGGCGACTTTTGGAGCATCCTGGGGTAGGGAGTTCCACAATTTCCCTTTGAATTCAGTGACAAGTTTAAGGACATCTTTGAATCTGTTTTTAGGGCTAATAGTTTCCACAGTGTGACTACAAAGGGCTTTGACAGGTCTCATCTGAGACAAAACATTACAGACTATGCATTGTCTTCTGTCAGTAGCAGCAGTTCCATGCTTGGTACTAAAAACATGCAGTGGCAATGGTGCTGGGATCTTCCTCGTTCCTGTTCCATGCATTTGTCTGGTGCTTGCAGCAGCACAGCAGTTCACGTTGGAGAGCCAGCAGAGTGTAGTGGTTAAGAGCAGTGGACTCTAATCTGGAGAACTGGGTTTGATTCCCCACTCCGCCACATGAGTGGCAGACTCTCATCTGGTGAATCGGGTTTGTTTCCCCACTCCTCCACAAGAAGCCTGCTGGGTGACCTTGGACTAGTCACAGTTCTCTTCAGTCTCTCTTATCTCCACCTGCCTAACAAGGTCTTTTGTGCGGAGAGGAAGGGAAGGCAATTGTAAGCTGCTTTGAAACTCCTTAAAGTAGAGATAAGTGGAGCATAACACTTTTCCTGCTTCTTCTTCATATTTAAAAAAGTGCAACACCTCATAGAACAGAAAAGGAAAAGAGCAGTGGGGTGACTGCTTTTGGTGGAAACTAGGCATTCATCAACTATATATCTAATTCCCAAGTGTAAAGCCCTAACTGTGGATGCCTAAAACTGCAAAGTGGGGCCACACTTACCCCAAACAGATGTTTCTGCAGACTCAAAAAAAACCCCCTATTTCTGCAGAACAATCTGAAATTAAAAAAAAAAAAACACTATTGGGGGGTTTAAATCCCTTAAATTAAATAAAGTGTTGTGTGCACATGCACTTTAAGTACTTGGATTCTCCAGTTATAGGATGTCTGGAAGCAAAGGCTTTGAAAGGCTTACCCTGTCTGAGATTATGAAACATAAGAACATAAGAAAAGACATGCTTGATCAGACCAAGGCTCATCACGTCCAGCAGTCTGTTCACACAGTGGCCAACCAGGAGCTTCTAAGCAGACCACAAACAAGACGACTGCAGAAGCATTGTCCGGCCTGTGTTCCACAGCACCTAATATCATAGGTATGCTCATCTGATCTTGGAGACAATAGGTATGCATCATGACTAGTATCCATTTTTCCTAGTAGCCATGGATAGTCCCCTCCTCCATGAGCATGTCCACTCCCCACTTAAAGCCTTCCAAGTTAGCAGCCATCATCACATCCTGGGGCAGGGAGTTCCACAACTGAACTATGCATTATGTGAAGAGATACTTCCTTTTATCTCTTTTGAATCTCTCATTCTCCAGCTTCAGCAGATGGCCCTGCACTCTAGTATTATGAGAGAGGGAGAAAAGCGTCTCCCTGTCGACTCTCTCCACACCATGCATAATTGTATAAACCTCTGCCATGTCTCCCCTTAACCGCCTTCTTTCCAAGCTAAACAGCCCCAAGCGTTTTAACTGCTCCTCAAAGGGCAGTTGCTCTAGCCCCCTGATCATTTTGATTGCTCTTTTCTGCACCTTCTCAAGCTCTGTAATATCCTTTTTTAGGTGTGGTGACCAGAACTGTACACAGTATTCCAAGTGTGGTCTCGCCATAGATGTGTACAAGGGCAGTGTGATAGCAGCAGTTTTATTCTCTATTCCTCATCTAATTATGGCCAGCATGGAATTTGCCAGCCAAATAGGACATCAGGCTAGACTGACCAATAGTCTAAGTCAGCATAGGAGCTAAATTGAAAGAATATCGCTAATAATTAAGTGTTTGCATATTGATAAACCCGAACAGAAAATAAACCCGAAATTAGCCATTTCGGTAAATTTCCAGTTCAGGTTTCCCAAATGTACAAACCTGGGGAGAAAGCTGTAGCCGAACAGGCAATTCCGGAAAAAGCAGAATAATTATTTGGCTTTTTTGGGGTCCTGGAGGGGGGTCATTTTTCGAGGTAGAGCCCTTCAGTAGAGCCCTTACTCCTCTGAAGGTGCCTGCCACAGCTGCTGGCGAAACGTCAGGAAAGAAAATACCAAGACCACGGTTACACAGCCCGGATAACCTACGAGAACCAATGAACTCTGACCGTGAAAGCCTTCGACAATATTTAGAGCCCCTAAGTTCACAGCATAGCTTGAAGTGACTCTCCTTGCATGACCCCCAATGTTTGGTGAAGATTGGGTCAGGGGGTCTGATTTTATGGGGTCCAAAAGGGGCTACCCCCTCCTCCATAGACAACCATTCGGCCCCCAACCTCCAGAATGGGCTGTCAGTCAATCCATCTTTCATAGGGTCTTCATCATTTCTTATCTGCCGTCACCATTTCCTAGCATTATTGTCTTCTCCAGTGAGCTTTGTCTTCTGTTGAGACACCTCTTTCTTTACCTGGTCCCAACACCCCTAACTTTCCAAGTTGTCGTCTTTTAAAATGTGATATTTGATTTTAAACACACACACATACACACACACACACTTGTATCCCTGTTGTATAAGGTAAAAGACAAGCAATTTTATCAGCATTAACACTGATTGGCTTCCATTAGCCTTTTGCCTTCTAATAAAATTTATGATACCTTTCAGGAATGCAATTTTGATAGAAAGCAAAGCGATTGCACCCTGCTTAGATATCTCTCCAGCATCTCTTCTAACAATAATGTGATAATTTTATGCATGAAATAGCAGGAGTGGTATAGATAGTTCTAATACCGTGTTTTTTTGTTTTGTTTTTAAAAAAACCTGTCTGCATAAGAGAGGGAGGGGAACAGAGCCAATGCTTCATACTTTTGAAAAAATATAATTAGGATTTCTCGCCATGCTTCTGCCAGGAAGACTGGAGTTTCATTTTTTTTTAATTATTTACTTCATGTTGTATTAAAATATATGTGTTAAAAATAAAGGCTGGATAGCAGAAGCCTTCTCTGATTGGAAAATGATAGAAACGACATTGGCATACAAATTCTAGTATGTTAGGCCTGTAAGTGGGGGGGGGGGGTAATTCTAAGAGCACCAGCATTTTTGGAATGATAATATGCACCTCTTTTTGAAAGGCCCGAGCAGTCGACAGATATTTCAATCAGGGCAGAAGGGAAGCTGAGGATGAAAAAAGGTTTGTCAACCAAAATGGCACCCTGCGTTGAGTAGCCATGATGGACAAAACAACAACAAGAAGAAGAGTTGGTTTTTATATGCCAATTTTCTCAACCTTTAAGGAGTCTCAAACCAGCCTTCCCTTCTTCTCCCCACAACAGACACCTTGCGAGGTAGGTGGGGCTGAAAGAGTTCAGAGAGAACTGTGACTAGCCCAAGGTCACTCAGCAGGCTTCACGTGTAGGAATGGGAAATCAAACCCGGTTCTCCAGATTAGAGTCCACCACTCCTAACCACTACACTAGGGGGAAATGACCCAACCTAAAAACAAAGTTGGGTACCCAAAAGGTAGGGTGAACTAAAATTCAATTAAACAATGAAATATATTTATTACAAAGCACTCCTGCATATATTATGGGCTTGTTTTTAATATATACACGAGCACTTTGTAATAAATATATTTCATTGTTTAATTGGATTTTAGTTCACCCAACCTTTTGGGTACCCAACATAGCAAAGATGGAGGCAAACTTATCTCTTTGTCTAGATGGAAGGATACCAGCCTCCAGGTAGGACCTGAGGCTCCCCCAGAATGAAAGCTTATCTCTAGACTACAGAGATCAGTTCTTCTGGAGAAAATGGCTGCTTGGGAGGGTGGAGTCTATGGCATTGTTCCCCACTGAGGTCCCTGTCCTCTCTAGGCTCCATCCTCAAATCTCCAGGAATTTCCTAACCTGGATCTGGCCACCTACCCTCCCATCCTCAGAAAAGACTCCAGGAAAAAATCCAACTTTAAATGGACTTGTAATTACCCCCCTTCCAGTCCATGGGGAGGAGAGTTCCAGTTAGGGATCTTCCTGAATTTTGTGTCTGTACTATTTAGGTTTTCTAACCTAAAAGTGGGGGCGGGAGATCTCCCGGAAGTACAACTGATCTCTAGACTACAGAGGACAGCTCCCTTGGAGGAAATGACTGCATTGGAAGGTGGAGTCTATGGCATCATTCCCGGCTGAGGTTCTACCCCTCCCAAACTGTCCCCTCCACAGGCGCCGCCCTCCAATTTTGAGGAATGTCCCAATACAGGGTTGGCAACCCTAGTACTACTGTAACTAAAAACTAGTTTGGACTCTAGTTCTTTCCTCTGCAGTATTCTTTCCCCCTAGGTTTGCCAACCTCCAGGTACTAAAGACTATATGAAGCAGCATGGAGGCTCAATATATCATAAACACTATATTAACAAACAAGTAAACACAGCTACATACAAAAACCGAGTGCAGGTGGAATACATGCACACAAAGCTACCCAACCATATGTACAAATATAACAATATTGAGAATATATCTGTAGCGTCAAAACTGCTTAACACAGTCCAGCGGTATATGTAAAGCCTTAGTCCAATGAAGTGGGCCCAATCCAACGGAGCAATAAGACACGAATTCTAGATAATTCCAGCATTTTTATGGTATTCTTCAGTTATCAGTTGTTGGTACTACACAAATCTATTCCCCGACTGTACCATGAGTGATTCAGTCTTTAAGCAAGACCTCCATGGGTTCAAACTTCATTCTCCAAGATGGATGAGAACTAGCTGATCTCTTGCTATTATCACAGATCTCCAGCCGACAGAAATCAATTCACCTGGAGGAAATGGCTGCTTTGGCCATTGGACTCTATGGCATTGAAGTCCCTCCCCTCCCCAAACCTCACCCTCCTGGGGCTCCACCCCCAAAACCTCCTGCCGGTAGTGAAGAGAGACCTGGCAACCCTATTCCCCCTCCAATTGCACTAAGGAAATGCAATAGAAATATTTCCATTTAAATTGATGCTTTCTAGTGCATCCAATGGCATTAAAATGATGTAGGAACACCATAAAAGAAGCACACAAATCAGGAACAGCAGTAACAAAAATGACCCAAACTTAATTGCTCACAAGGACAAGGTATGATTTTTTTTTTTTAAAGAATGTATTGGTATATCCCTATTTTAGGTTCCCAACCTTTTTGAGCCTGCAGGCACATTTGGAATTCTGACATGGGACAGTCGGCAAAGACAGAATGGCTGCCGCAATAGGTAGAGCCAGCCACAAAATGGCTGCCACAGGTTAACTTCAGTAACCCTGTGCAGATCCTTGGACTGTGGTGGCAGCTGCTGCCAAAGCAACATTAAAAAAAAAATTGCACAGCCAATCAAATCTCTGACGGTCAATCAGAAGCCTTGCTGGGCAAAAGCACTACCTGGATTTGCCAACTTCCGGAAAACACTTGCAGGGCACCAGACAGGTATCAGCTGGAGTTAGTGGGTAACAAACCATTTGATCCTTCCTTCCTTCCTTCCTTCCTTCCTTCCTTCCTTCCTTCCTTCCTTCCTTCCTTCCTTCCTTCCTTCCTCTTTCTTTCTTTCTTTCATTCTTTCTTTCTTTCTTTCTTTCTTTCTTCCTTCCTTCCTTCCTTCCTTCCTTCCTTCCTTCCTTCCTTCCTTCCTTCCTTCCTTCCTTCCTTCCTTCCTTCTTTCTTTCTTTCTTTCTTTCTTTCTTTCTTTCTTTCTTTCTTTCTTTCTTTCTTTCTTTCTTTCTCTTCTCTCTCCTCCCTCCCTCCCTCCCTCCCTCCCTCCCTCTTCTTTCTTTCTTTCTTTCTTTCTCTTTCTTTCTTTCTTTCTTTCTTTCTTTCTTTCTTTCTTTCTTTCTTTCTTTCTTTCTTTCTTTCTTTCTTCCTTCCTCCCTCCCTCTTTCTTTCTTTCTTTCTTTCTTTCTTTCTTTCTTTCTTTCTTTCTTTCTTTCTTTCTTTCTTCTTCCTTCCTTCCTTCCTTCCTTCCTTCCTTCCTTCCTTCCTTCCTTCCTTCCTTCCTTCCTTCCTTCCTTCCCCCCTTTTCTCATAGTTCAAGGGGGCTCCCTGCTCACTCTTTGTTTGCTGTTAACTCTATTGATTTTAATTGGTTTTGTTTCAGATGACGTAAATCCGGCGTTGAAGCCTTTCTTGGAGATCAGAGAATCAGAAAGGCACGAGACATTTGTGTGATCGAAGCAGAAAATCCAAACCCTCCATCTTCATCGAAAATATAACAAACGAAAGAACCAACTTATTGTCGAAGGCTTCCACGGTCAGAGTTCATTGGTTCTTGTAGGTTATCTGGGCTGTGTGACCGTGGTCTTGGTATTTTCTTTCCTGATGTTTTGCCAGCAGCTGTGTTACTCCTCTGAAGATGCCTGCCACAGCTGCTGGCGAAACGTCAGGAAAGAAAATACCAAGATCACGGTCGCACAGCCCGGATAACCTACAAGAACGAAAGAACCAACCTTTGAACCTGCTTTGGAGATGCCTGATATCCATCCAGGAAAACTTAAAAGATTCAGAGTTCTTGCAAACTATTTATTGTTTCTCTGGCTTCTGTGTCTGGTTTTTTTTTTCATGCGCTGCTTTGCTTCTTTCTGCCCCCCCCCTCCCCAGCCAGTACCTTTTGCTAGCTTCATCTGCCAACTCCAGCTCTCTTTGCCTGTCAAAGATGCCCCGACACAATGTCTGTTTTGTGCTCGCCTGAGCAAGCCTGTCTAAGTTGCTCGGGGACATCCAGGTAGCACCCCTGCTGTGGTTCGTCCGCAGCTTGTCTGAGAGCAAAAGAAAGCCTGTTCGGAGAGTTGCTATCGGGTTTTTTCCCCCAAACACTTGTTTTCCAGTCTGTGCAGGACTATACTCAGCCTTCCGCTTGCTAGGCTGTGTCTTCTTCGGGGGGAAACCTGCCTTTTTTGGCTGTTCTTCCCATTGCAAGGGAAAAGAAGAAGAAGAAGAAGAAGAAGAAGAAGAAGAAGAAGAAGAAGAAGAAGAAGAAGAAGAAGAAGAAGAAGAAGAAGAAGAAGAAGAGCTGGTCTTTATACCTCGCTTTAAAGGTAAAGGTAAAGGTCCCCTGTGCAAGCACCGGGTCATTCCTGACCCCTGGGGTGACATCACATCCCGACATTTACTAGGCAGACTTTGTTTACGGGGTGGTTTGCCAGTGCCTTCCCCAGTCATCTCCCCTTTACCCCCAGCAAGCTGGGTACTCATTTTACCGACCTCGGAAGGATGGAAGGCTGAGTCAACCTTGAGCCGGCTATTTGAAACCGACTTCCATCGAGATCGAACTCAGGTCGTGAGCCGGTTTTCCAGATCAGAGTCCACCGCTCCAAACCACTGCTCTTAACCACTACACAACACTGGAGAGCAAAGAGAGAGCAAAAGAAGATTCATTTAAACCACAGCAATTAGGATTATTGGCCAAGTACATGGTTGGAGAGGCGTTGTTACAGACACAAGGTGTCTGTAGTGGGGAGGGGAAGGGAGGGTAATTGTAAGCTGCTTTGAGACTTCTTAAAGGTAGAGAAAAGTGGGGTATAAAAAGCAACTCTTCTTCTTTTATTTGGATGGGTGACCACTAAGGAATCCCATGGTTGCTACGGAAAACGCTACGGGGTCGCTATAAATCAGCTATGATTTGATGGCAAAATAAATAAATAAATTGTTCACACATTTTTTTGCCTCAATAATGATGTACCTTTGTCTGCCCCCCTCACTTATGGTTGCCAACCTCCAGGTGGGGTCTGAAGTTTTCCTAGAATTTTAACTGATCTCTAGACTACAAAGATCAGGTCCCCTGGAGGAAATGGCTGCTTTGGAACATAGCATAAGAACATAAAACAGGCCATGCTGGATTAGACCAAGGTCTATCAAGTCCAGCAGTCTGTTCACACAGTGGCCAACCAGGCTCCTCTAGGAAGCCCACAAACAAGACAACTGCAGCACCAACCTGCTTGTATTCCACAGCACCTAATATATTCGACATGGTCCTCTGATCCTGGAGAAAATAGGTTTGCATCATGGCTAGTACCCATTTTTACTAGTAGCCATTAATAGCCCTGTCCTCCATGAACATGCCCACTCCCCTCTTCAAGCCTTTCAAGTTGGCAGCCATCACCACATCCCGGGGCAGGGAGTTCCACAATTTATGTTGCGTGAAAAAATACTTCCTTTTATCTGCTTTGAATCTGTCACCCTCCAGCTTCAGCAGATGACTCTGCGTTCTAGTATTCCGAGAGAGGGAGAAAAGCTTCTCCCTGTCCACTCTCTCCATACCATGCATAATTTTATAGACCTCTATCATGCCTCCCCTCTTAACCACCTTCTTTCCAAGCAAAGGGTGGACTTCATGGCATCATATCCCTGCTGAGCTCTCGCCCTTCCCCAAAGCTGCCCTTCTAAGACTCTGCCCCCAAATTTCCAGAAATTATCCAGCCCACAGTTGGCAACTTTACCGCCACTAGATGTCATTGAGCAGAATCTGAGTGGCCAACTTCAAGGAATGATCTAGTGTATTTGTCTAGAGAACCACCAAGGTCGTTCCCAACACTGTATGAGTCTCTCTGAGTTAAGTGCTGACAAGTCTCTTACCAGTGGCAACCCAATGAATTCATGACCTCCAAAATGTTCTATCATCAACAGCCTTGCTCAGGGCTTGCAAACTGAGGGCTGTGGCTTCCTTGATTGAATCAATCACTTGTGAGTGATGCTCTGGGCTAATCCTGCATTGAGCAGGGGGTTGGACTAGATGGCCTGCATGACTCCAACTCTATGATTCTGTGATTCAGTCCATCTCATGTTGGGCCTTCCTCTTGCCCTGCTTCTTTCAACTTTTCCTAGCATGATTGTCTTTTCTAGTGACTCTTGTCTGTGGCTCATAGAGTTGGAAGGGACCACCAGGATCATCCAGGGTCAACTACCTCTCCCACACACACCAAGTGACCCCTACTCCATGCCCAGAAGATGGCCAAGATACCCTCCTTCTCATCATCTGCTGAAGGTCATAGAATCAGCATTGCTGTCAGGTGGCCATCTAGCCTCTGCTTAAAAACCTCCAGGGAAGGAGAGCTTACCACCTTCCGAGGAAGACTGTTCCACTGAGGAACAGCTCTGTTAGAAAATTCTTCCTAATGTCTGGATGGAAACTCTTTTGATTTAATTCCAACCTGTTAGTTCTGGTCTGGCCTTCTGGGGCAACAGAAAACAACTCGGCACCATCCTCTATATGACAGCCCTTCAAGTACTTGGGTCTGATTCATATAAGGCTGCTTTCTGATAAAAACTGTTGCTGTCCTCAAACATAGGCCTAGCAGAACATCTCAGTCTTACAGGCCCTTCAGAACTGTGCTTGAAAGAGAGAGTTCCACCAGGCCGGGGCCAGAGCCGATAAAGCCCTGGCCCTGGTTGAGGACAACCAGACACTTTTCGGGCTGGGGACCACCAGTCAGTTGTTATTTGCCGAGCGTAAGGCTCTCTAGGAGGAGTATACACTTTTGGGAGGGGCTGTGGATCAGTGATAGAGCATCTGCTCGGCATGCAGAAAGTCCCAGGTTCATTCCTCAGCATCTCCAGTTAAGGAGACCAGACAAGTAGGTGATGTGAAAGACCTCTGCCTGAGACCCTGGAGAGCCACTGCCAGTCTGAATAGACAATACTGACTTTGATGGACCAAGGGTCTGATTCAGTATAAGGCAGCTTCATTTGATCATGTGTTTTCATGTGGATTTTTGTTTTTGTCACATGGATATATGTATGTATTATATTTTTTGCGTGGTTATTCTGTTTGCATTTTGCAGAGGCATTAAGTGTGCAGTCAATCGCACGATTGCCAGCGCCTCGAATTGGCCCTGAAAGGTAAACCGCAGTCACTGCGGTTGGCGAAACGTACTGAGAAGTGCACTGAACTGGGAACCACGTTTTCCTTTCTTATCATCTGCATTTATGCTTCCTCCCTGGTATCCCTTTGTTCCCGTCCAGCTTTCAGCTAACGTGGAGAAGAGGGCGTCTTCCTCCCCTCCCCTGCCTCTCCCTTTTGTTTTGCTTTCACCGCTACATCCTCGAAAGGTTTCCCAAGAGCCATGGAGAGGCCAGCTTGCCAAGCACTTGAGGCATCCGAACTCCCCGAAGTGCCAGCAGAGAAGGACCTACGGTGTGGAAGCGAAGACACCGTCATTATATCCTCCACAATACCGCTCTTTCTCTCTCCTCTTGGAATCAGGAGTGGGCAGGTTGCCGGGCATCTGAATAGCACTTGCCGAGTTATTTCCCTGGACAGAACCTTCAGTCGCAGGCCGGCAGCTGTCTCCGACACCGCCAGGAAAAGTCACACCGCTTTATTAGCACAACGAATGCTGCCGAAGAGGAACTTCTGAGATGCAAATGAACTGGCATTGGATAACATTTTGGAAAGGGCCTTGTGTCAGCCACCACTGCTTCATAGAAAAAGGTGGCTGCCAACTTGGAAGGCTTTGGTTGGGGAGTGGACGTGCTCATGGAGGAGCAGGCTATCACCAGCGGGAGGTTTTTGGGGCAGATCTTGAGGAGGGCGGGGTTTGGGGAGGGGAGGGACTTCAGTGCCATAAAATCCAATTGCCAAAGTGGCCATTTTCTCCAGGGGAACGGATCTCTATCTGCTGGAGATCAGTTGCTATAGCAGGAGATCTCCGGCTAGTACCCGGAGGTTGGCAACCCTAGTTGTAAATGGTATTCAGTCCAGATATTTCAGTATGCATTTTGGGTAGGCAGATAGGACAATGAGCGGAGCGATATCTCTTTAAACTGCACCACAGACTTGACAATCATCCCTGCTATTAGAGAGATGAACGAAAGCCCGTTGGAAGTGCCGGCATTGTTCCCATTGTCTCCGGGTCACGCCCTGCATAATGCTCTTAGCTTCTGTTTGTGCCCAAGATAATCGGAACCCATTCAACGTGCACTGAGCTCTCCTTAATCACCCAGCTGAGGATCAAGAGTCACGTCGCTGAGAAGTGCTCAAGACAGGAAAGTTGGTGTTCCTTACGCACACCACAGCTCAAAATAGCAGCCCGGGTTACGGCCACCTCGGTGAGCGTGATGTCACTACTTGCTACCTTATGCAACCCTGAATGCCTGCCTAGTTTTGCTTATTCACAACAGCCAAAGATAAGATGCCCCTGGTGTTTCTTCTATTACCTTCTGTCGTGGAGAGCTCACTCACAGCCAAGCACCATGTGCGGCAAACAACATGGCATGGCTCTTGCTGGAGATGCCGGGCAACAACGCAGATCTGATTGATCACAGGCAGGCACCCTGCCCAGCAAGCAATGTGGCAAACCTCTTCCTGGACAGTGGAGATACGCAATCATATACAGCTGGGGTGGGGAACGGCAGGCCCGAGGGTCATTTAAGGCCCGCAAAATCATTTGGTCTGGCCCTTCGTGGGTCCTGGCAGATCTCTAGCTAGAAGGATCTAAGACTGGCGATCGGCCCCCTCCAGCGTATAGGAATAGCCGCTATTCAAGGCGGATGTGAGTTTGTTTTGCCGAGAAAAGGAACCTTTTCCCCCCTTGCAGAAGAGTTGTTAGCTATGGAGCTGCTAGGACTGCCCAAGAAACTGTATTAACCCTTTCCCACCCGGGCCGTGGAGAAACATATTCCCTCTGTACTACAAGAGGGTTGGGAGTGGAAGTGGCAACAATGGAGGGGTTAAAGGGGGCAGGGCCAGAATACGTGTGTGTTTGTGGGGGGGGGGAGTTCTTAGCCAGTGTGTCCTCATTTCATCCCTGCAGGCAGAGGTAACAGGAGCCGGCTGTAGAATCCGGCCCCGACCATGTGGAGCAGGAGCAACTCCGGTTTGCGGCTGGACAGCTATGCCCAGCTGGTGCAACAGACCATCCCATGCCACCAGATGGGCAAGTGCGCCTCCGGTTGGATGACTGCCTACTTGCCCACGTGCGGGGGAGGGGTCATCTGGGGCAGCTGCCTGCTTGGGGCTTGGTCGGCTAATTTTTAAGTTAATGATTTTGAATGGCCTGTGAATGATGTTATAAATATACAAACGATCTTTGGCGGAAAAAAAGATTCCCCAGCCCTGATATACAGGTTGAGTTTTCTTTAACCAGACATCTAAAACTTGAAATATTCCAAAACCTGAAAGTTTTTGCAGGCATTACTCACAGGTGTGGACGAGAAGCATTGTGCACCACTGCAACCCCTTTTAGGTACTTGTGTTGCCTTTGCAGAAAGGTCGGGTGGCTTTTCAAGATGGCGATGATGTAGGATTGCCAACCTCCAGGTGGTAGCTGGCGATCTCCCACTATTACAACTGATCTCCAGCCAATTGAGTTCAGTTTACCTGGAGAAAAAGGTCACTTTGGAAGGTGGACTCTATAGCATTATACCCTGCTCAGGTCCCTCCCCTCTCCAAGCCCCACTCTCCTCAGACTCCACCCCCAAAATCTCCAGGTATTTCCCAACCCGGAGCTGGTGTTGTGGAATTCTCCAGGCTGAACATAATTTATGAACGTGAGAACACATCAAGTCAAGTTTTTATTTTTACGGTCATTTGACAAGAACACATGTAGAATACATGAAGCTGCCTTATACTGAATCAGACCCTTGGTCCATCAAAGTCAGTATTGTCTACTCAGATCGGCAGCAGCTCTCCAGGGTCTCAGGCAGAGGTCTTTCACATCACCTATTTGCCTAGTCCTTTTATCTGGAGAAGCCGGAGAATGAACCTGGGACCTTCTGCATGCCAAGTAGATGCTCTACCACTGAGCCATGGCCCCACCCCATGCTGTTTGGGTGCACAGTCAGGAGGTGGGTGTAGGGTTGTTGGCCTCTAGGTGGGGGCAGGAGAGCTCCCGAAATTACAAATGATCTCCAGAGATCAGTTCCCCTGGAGAAAATGTTGGGTGGACTCTATGGCATTAAACCCCACTGAAGTCCTTCTCCTCCCTAAACCCGACCCTCCCCAGGATCCACCCCCAATCTCCAGGAATTTCCCAACCCAGAGTTGGCAGCCTTAGTGGGAAGGTACATGTCTTGTCTCTACTGTTCCAGCCTCCATATCTAAGTCCCAAGTTACAGATCCAAGTATCTTTGCTTGTATCGGTAGCTCCATCCATTCTGAGTACTGCCACTGCCTCATGAATGCTGCCAACCGTGCAAGTGGGAACACAGCACCTGCATGCAAGTGGAG
Source organism: Euleptes europaea (assembly GCF_029931775.1). Classification (NCBI taxonomy): domain Eukaryota; kingdom Metazoa; phylum Chordata; class Lepidosauria; order Squamata; family Sphaerodactylidae; genus Euleptes; species Euleptes europaea. The sequence continues at coordinate 117,302,842 of NC_079315.1, forward strand.
CTGATTTTCAGGGGTGCATCCTCTGCCTAAAAGGATGACTCTGCAAGACTTAGAATCATAGAACCATAGAGCTGGAAGAAGCCATACAGGCCATCTAGTCCAACCCACTGCTTAATGCAGGATCAGCCTAGAGCATCCCTGACAAGGGTTTTTCCAGTTGCTGCTTGAAAACTGCTAGTGAGGGGGAGCTCACCACTTCCCTAGGAAGCTGATTCCACTGTCGAAAAACTCTTACTGTAAAATTCCCCCCTCTAATATCCAGCCAGTACCTTCCTGCCTGCAATTTAAACCCATTCTTGCGAGTCCTATCCTCTGCTGCCTACAGGAACAGCTCCCTGCCCTTCTCGAAGTGACTGCCCTTCAGATACTTCAACAGAGCAATCATGTCCCCCCTCAACGCCCTCTTCTCCAGACTAAACATTCCCAACTCCCTCAGCCTTTCCTTGTAGGGCTTGGTCTCCAGCCCCCTGATCATCTCCGTTACTCTCCTCTGCACCAATAAGAACATAAGAAAAGCCATGCTGGATCAGACCAAGGTCCATCAAGTCCAGCAGTCTGTTCACACAGTGGCCAACCAGGTGCCTCTAGGAAGCCCCCAAACAACCAGCTTGATTCTGTCCACATCCTTTTTGAAGTGAGGCCCCAAGAACTGCACACAATACTCCAGGTGTGGCCTGACCAATGCAGCGTAAAGCGGAACTATAACATCTTGTGATTTGGATGTTATGCCTTAACCCAAGCAAGCAAGCAATTATGAGCATGTATCAATATCCCTAGGGTTGCCAGGTCCCTCTTCATCACCGGCAGGAGGTTTTTGGGGTGGAGCCTGAGGAGGGCGGGTTTTGGGGAGGGGAGGGACTTCAATAGCATAGAGCCCAATGGCTGAAGTGGCCATTTTCTCCAGGTGAACTGATCTCTGTCGGCTGGAGATCAGTTGTAATAGCGGGAGATCTCCAGCTACTACCTGGAGGTTGGCAAGCCTAGCAAGAGTGCTTGACCACAGAGTGTTTATCACTGTGCACGCACACATTGCTAAAGTGCTTGGGTAGACTAGGCATGTATTTAAAAGACTCCTTCCTCAATCGATCCCAGTTTCCATTTTTGATGTGTTCCTTCCCCTCTCCACCGCCCCTCTGTCATGTCCATTTCCGTGTGTCTCCGTTTGCCTTTTTTATTCTTCAGCTCCCATCAATAATTTATCGTTCTCAGTTGCTGTTATTATGAGGTAAGGTATTGCTGGCTGTACTCTGCTCCTGGGTCCCTGGGAGCTGCTACAAGTGTTCCACTGGTGAGTTTCTATGGATACTTTGGCACTCGGTGATTGGTGTGTTGATGAACATTGCACTATCCAAAAAAAGTAGAGAGAAAAATCCAGCAGAGAGTTTTGATTTCTCAGATGTGGTCTTTGAGGACTGCCCTGACCTGGATGGCCCAATCTAGTCAGATATTGGAAGCTAAGCCCACAAACAAGACAACCGCAGCAGCATTATCCTGCCCATGTCCCAAATCACCTAATATAATGGGCATGCTCCTCTGATCCTGGAGAGAACAGGTATGCATCGTGACTAGAATCCATTTTTACTAGTAGCCACGGATAGCCCTATCGTCCATGAACATGTCCACTCCCCTCTTAAAGCCCTTTAAGTTGGCAGCCATCACCGCATCCTGGGGCAGGGAGTTCCACAATTTAACTATGTGTTGTGTGCCATAGAGTCCACCTTCCAAAGCGGACATTTTCTCCAGGGGAACTGATCTTAGTTGCCTGGAGATCAGCTGTAATAGCTGAAGATCTTCAGCCACCACCTGAAGGTTGGCAACACTACTAATTACACAACTGAATGAGGCATAGGGGGGCAGATGGCAGACAAACCCATAAGCTATGGCCCTGAACTATACCAAGGAGGGCCTCGTGGCTGACATAGCATCGAAAATCTGGAAACCCGAAAGCCTGCCCGAGTCAAAATTAACCTTCTAACCGACATTCTTTTCCCCTCTCCCTTTAAAATATGTATCATTCCTTAATCCAAAACCCCTCACAGGCCTCATTACCGCCAGAGCTGTTTTGGCTTCCTTGTTTCTCTACTTCAGCCATCGCCTTATTTCGAACCAGGGGGGAAATAGAGACGGGCTCGTTATTGTAGGAAGGGGAAACTTTGATGCTCCGGCTTCTCGTAGGTCTGGAATTCATCCATTGATTTGACTATCTTCCGGCCGCCTCTCACATATGCAGTCGGCCTCCCCCCCTCTTATGGAAAGGCAAACGCTGCCTGCCCTAGGCGTCAACATAAAGCATCTGCAAATCGAACAAAGGGAGACTTTGCTTGCTGGGGGATGAATGGAAAGGGTATCAAGAGCGGCGCAAGAAGGGAATCTGCATGAGGCTGCTTCGGGACACGAACTGATCAGTAGCTTGGGTCGGGAGTGCTGAACAAAGAACGCTCCATTCTCCTGAGTCAGCGGCCTGGGCCATCTCGCTGGCTACGCATACAGCCTTACCCTCTTCACCGTCTCAAGAAGAAGACAATGCTGCACCTAGAGGGGAGGAGAATGCGGCTGCAGTCGTCTTGTTTGTAGACTTCACAAGGTGTCTGTTGTGGGGAGAGGAATGGAAGGAGATTATAAGCTGGTTTGATTCTCCTTAAAAGGTAGCAAAAATCGGCATATAAAAACCAACCTTCTTTTTCTTCTTTGGAAAATGGGCTCTATGGCATTATATCCCATTGAAACTCCCCAAATCCTGCCTTCCTCAGGCTCCACCCCCTAAATCTCCCGGTATATCCCAGCCCAGAGCTGGCAACCCTAAACTGGGTGCAGGGGTGTAGGGTTACCAGCTCCAGGTTGGGAAACTCTTGGAGATTTGGGGATGGAGCATGGGGAGGACAGGGACCTCAGTGAGGTACAATGCCATAGAGACCACCCTCCAAAGCAGCCATTTTATTCAGGGGAACTGATGATCTCTATGGTCTGGAAATTAGCTGTAATTCTGGGAGATCCCCAGGCCCCACCTGGGGGCTGGCATGCCTACATCTGTTATTGGACCTCCAGAAGAACTGGTTGACGACTGTATGGGACAGGATCCTCTTCTAGATAGACCACTGATCTGATCTAGCTGTGCTCGTCTTACATTCTTAATGTCCTCATCCCAAGGAAGAGAAGTAAAGCAAAGCCAAGGTTCCTTCCTCTCTCTCCACCATCTCCCTGTCTGAGTGTTGGGACCTTCCAAGTTTTAATCTGCAAAGCTGTGGCTATGACTGTTGCTTTCAGATTGCCCACCATTTGGTGGCGAAATCCCTGCCAATACATAATGACAATAAATAACAAATGAAGGCTCCAAACATTTGCTGGATCCCCAGAATCGACTGAAGTCCTTTATGTTCCCATTTTTAATGACAGGGGGATGGAGGCCATGAATTTGTGGTGTTGCCAACTGTGCCCATAGCTGATCCAGGACTTTCATCCTAGTTGTACCAGGTCCAAGTCCGAGTCTTTGCTGAACGGGGGGGGGGACCCATAACAATTTAGTGTTGTAATGACCTTCACCGCAAACCGCAGATGGGATCCGAGCAGAGCAACTGGTCGGTAGTTATCGATGCCACCTTATTGAATTATTTATCGCCGCCTGAATGGGATATTTGCAGCTCAGAGTGACGGTGATAAAAAAAACTTCGTCGGAGAGTCCTGCAGTGGGAGGGAAGGGATGCACATGACGCGACCGCATCTGCGTCGGAGAGGCTGTGGCCACGTCTCTGGCAACCAAAGAGGCTCGAAGAAACAATCTCATTACCCCACATCATTGAAAAAGGGGCTGGGGGAGACGCAGGGAGGAAAAGGTACATTAGTAAAGCCCTTCGCACAGATGGCCAAGCGTCGTCGGATCCTCTCCCGGAAAGGAAAAACCCAAAAACAATACTTCCGAGGAGCGCTGGAGATCTGTAGTATCACCCCAAATATACTCTCTTGGTTGACCTGAAACTCTTGCTAGACCTGTTAAATATTAAAGAGAAGAAGAATGAGAGGGGAAAAAAAAAGGTTAGAAGCAACTACCCACCGGTAAAATTCTCAGTCCAGATGGTTGCCCAGTCGAAATTTCAGCAAACATTTGGAGAGGTAATAAGGCTGGTAACTGTACATAATGACGCGGTTTCTCTATGGCTCAGTGCGTGTACATTTGTCGCAATGGCATTTTTGCTGTTAGAGAAGTGCACGGGGATGTGTGGCTTGTGTGCTTTTCATTGTATACAAATGCCCTTTTCGATGTGCAGACTTTGGCATCAGAAGAGAATGAAGGGACCCATCCAGTTAAAGTGCTTCTTAAAAAGTTCCTTTGGCTTCACTGGAAATTAACAGTGGAAAAACAGATTATTTTTAACAGGGGAAAATTTGCTGCGATGAAATTGGCATGGATAAAACAAAAAAACAAAGACACAGTGGTCTGTTCCTCACCAGATTAAAAGAGAGATACTTTGAGAGAAGAAGAAGAAGAAGAAGAAGAAGAAGAAGAAGAAGAAGAAGAAGAAGAAGAAGAAGAAGAAGAAGAAGAAGAAGAAGAAGAAGAGGTGGTGGAGGAGGAGGAGTTGGTTTTATATGCCAATTTTTTCTTGCACTTAAGGAAGAATCAAACCAGCTTACAATCACCTTCCCTTCCCCTCCCCACAACAGACACCCTGGGAGGCAGGTGGGGCTGAGAGAGTGTGACGTCCAGAATCACCCAGCTGGCTTCGTGTGGAGGAGTGGGGAAACAAATCCAGTTCACCAGATTAGCCTCTGCCGCTCATGTGGAGGAGTGGGGAATCACACCCGGTTCTCCAGATCAGACCCCACCACTCCAAACCACTGCTGTTAATCACTACACCACAATGGCTCTCTTTTGATATTTTGGCACTTTTTTGACATTTGGTCTCCTCTCTTGATAGGGATGCCAGCCTCCAGGAGGGACCTGGGGATCCCCCAGAATTACAGCTCATCTCCAGACTACAGAGATTGGTTCCCCTGAAGAAAATGAATGCTTTGGAGGGTGGACCTATGACGTTATACCCCACTAGGGCCTCAACCTCCAGGTAGTAGCTGGCGATCTCCTACTATTACAACTGATCTCCAGACGATAGAGATCAGTTCCCCTGGAGAAAATGGCCACTTTGGCAATTGGACTCTATGGCATTGAAGTCCCTCCCCTCCCCAGACCCCACCCGCCTCAGGCTCCACCCCCAAACCCTCTTGCCGGTGGCAAAGTGTGACCTGGTAACCCTATACCCCACTGAGATCCCTGTTATGACCTTTTACCCCAGTCAGGTCCCTGTCTTTCCCAGGCTTCAGCCTCAAATCTCCAGGAGTTTCCCAACCTGGATCTGGCAACGCTACCCCCCCATCCCCCACCAGTAGCCAGGGGGGACCTGGCAACCCTATCTCATGACCAAACCCCCTCACTCTGCCATAAAGTGTCCTCTCTTCCTGTCTAACCTCCTCATGGGGCTGTTGTAACAACAAAAGGCCACCCTGAGATCCTTGGAGCAAGAGTGAGATAAAAATATCATAGATGAGTTCAGACATGTTAATCATTTAATTGTGGTTCTCAGAGCTGGAATCAAAATTATGGAGGGGACCAGGCCTTTCCTTCCAGAGATAATAGTTTCCAGCTGGGTTATGCACATATGTTCAGTTTTTCAGAAGTCATGCTTCAATGTTCCTTCAAGAATCTCATCTATGCACCCCTTCTTAACTATCCAACAACCAGGTACACTCTTTTCCCCTTGACTGGACCCTCTTGGCATGGAATGTTTTTGGGGTGGAGCCTGAGCAGGGAAGGGTTTGGGGAGGGGAGGGTCTTCAATGCCATAGAGCCCAATTGCCAAAGCGGCCATTTTCTCCAGGTGAACTGATCTTTATTGTCTGGAGATCAGTTGTAACAGCAGGAGATCTCCAGCTACTACCTGAAGGTCTGCAACCCTAACCACCAAGGACAAGCAGAGAAGGAAGTGAAATGCTCTCCCATTCCCGTTTCCCTCCCCACAGTCCGTCTTATAAACTCCGTAGTTTCCTGGTTTTCTTTCTGACTTCCTGCACATTTTAAAGTAATCTCAGAATACGTCTTCAACTTAACAGAAGTTGGCTGACTTTTTCTTAATTGCAAAAAAAAAAAAAAAAAAAAAACCCTCTTCAGAACAAGAGGCAGATGATTGGCTTTTAGGGGTGGGGAAACGCTGCAGAGTTGTGATTATTTCCCACTGCGCAGTAACTATTCTTCATATCATCTGTTGACGCAAATCAACATCCCGCCATTGCGGTAAATGGAGGCGCTTCCCTCTTTTAATTCCGACAGAGGCTCCTGCATTTTATATCCAGCTCCACCGCTAAGAAACAGGAGGTTCATTAGTCCAGTCCTTAATGAGATCGTCTGGAGAAAGTGTTGTGCAAAAACACTAAAAAATAAATGAGAGGTGGAGGAAACAATGAGAAATCAGACATGTCTGGAAACGGGGTTGGCAGGAGAAATAATACGGTGGGCGACAAATTGAGAAAAATGAGGATGAAAGAGCTCCCACTTACTAATGTGTCTCTTGTGCTTAGTTTCTTCTAATGAACAGGCAACGATTGAGGAATTAAAACACCGATGGGATGCTGGCTGACGACAGAGCCCTTTTGTCTTCCGGCTATTCAAATCTGTCGTAGGTAAACTCGGCAGCCCAAAATAATGATTGCGGTACGTGAATGAACTAGTGATCTCTTTGCTGTTCTGCATGGGAGCCACGCAGCCATTTGGGGAATTGCGGCCTCCTTCTAAGGCATCTCAGCAAACACAGAAGAACCAAGATGTTTCCCAAACCTGGTAAATAGGGTTTCAGAGGGTAGCTGTGTTGGTCTGGAGTAGAATAGCTAGATTCGAGTCCAGCAGCACCTTAAGGAGGAAGAAGAAGAAGAAGAAGAAGAAGAAGAAGAAGAAGAAGAAGAGTTGGTTTTTATATGCTGACTTTCTCTACCACTTAAGGGAGAATCAAACCGGCTTACAATCACCTTCCCTTACTCTCCCTACAACAGACACCTTGTGAGGTAGGTGGGGCTGAGAGAGCTCTAAGAGAGCTGTGACTAGCCCAAGGTCACCCAGCTGGCTTCACGTGGAGGAGTGGGGAAAACCAACCCAGTTCACCAGATTAGTGTCCACTGCTCATGTGGAGGAGTGGGGAATCAAACCTGGTTCTCCAGATTAGAGTCCACCACTCTAGTCAAGAGCCCATTACTAGAATTTTGCATCAGAAATCCAGATAAACAGAAGGTTAAAATTCTCAGGACTTGGTGGAAAAATACAGATTGCCAGTTTTCAAGTTTTCAAGCTTTCCACAGTGTGGAAAGTTAGCTCTTGAGGTTGTGTCTGGTTTGAACATACATCTATCATTATGAATATGGCATCGCATGATTATTTGCACATGTACCATCACAGATCAAACAACCCTCAGAGATCCGTCACATCATTTCGAGCTCGACGTTTTTAAACTGAGTTACTTCTCTTTCTGAATGATTGAGAGCTAAGTAACCAAGTGATGTGCATGTATGGGTGAAAGGGCCCTCACTGAAAGCTTCTCAGAAATTCAATTCCGACCAACAACAAGAATGCTACAATATTCCAGTTAAGTATAGAGATGATGAAATGTCTTAAATCTCTAATCCAGATCCGACGGAGCGGCGTCTGCTTGCCCCTTTACAGGACGATACACATGACTGGTTCCTTACACAGTTAGATTCATAACAAGCGGCCATTTTGATAGAAGATTAGTGGAAATCATCCTGTCTTGAATAGCTCTGGAAATGGCTAGTCATCCTCCTCCTTTGCTATAATGAAACCAAGAGTTCTCAGTACTCATATCATTTACTAACTCCAGGACCTTTTGAACTGAAGGTCCGGGGCAGTGAATCTGCGTCCCAATGAATCTACAGTCTTGGGGGCACTGCCGTAAAGTTATGGAGGCACTGCCGTAAAGTTATGGAAGTTGGATAAGAAAGAGGCTGCACACTCTCTAAAGCAGGGTTGCCATCTCTAGCTTGGGCAATTCCTGGAGATTTGGGGACAGTCCCTGGGGCGAGAAGAGTTTGGAGAGGGGAGGGAGCTCAGCAGGATGGGATGACACAGAGTCTGCCTTGCAAGTTGTCTTTCCCTCCAGGGGAACTGATCTCTGTATTCTGGAGATCAGTTGTAAGTCTGGGAGAATGCCAGGCGCCCCATGAGGTTGGTAACCATACTGTAAAGGGGAAAGCATGGCAAAAATATAATAAGCAACGAACAGGTAATTCACAGTGGGATTGCAAGCCCCTCATCAAAGAATCCTTGGGGAAGGGAATTGACCCTTCAGTCTATCCATCTGTCTGTCTTTCCATCTGTCCATCTGTCTGTCTGTCTAGAGCCAGCACGGTGTAGTGGTTAAGAGTGGTGGTTTGGAGTGGTGGACTCTGATCTGAAGAACCGGGTTTGATTCCCCGCTCTTCCACATGAGCGGCGGAGGCTAATCTGGTGAACTGGATTTGTTTCCCCACTCCTCCACACGAAGCCAGCTGGGTGACCTTGGGCAAGTTACAATTCTATTCAGTGCTCTCTCAGCCCCACCTACCTCACAAGGTGTCTGTTGTGGGGAGGGGGAGGGAAGACTATTGTAAGCCTGTTTGAGTCTCCTTAAAGGTAGATAAAAGTGGGGTATAAAAACCAACTCTTCTTCTTCTTCTTCTTCTTCTTCTTCTTCTTCTTCTTCTTCTTCTTCTTCTATCTATCTATCTATCTATCTATCTATCTATCTATCTTCATCATCATCATCATCATCATCATCATCATCATCATCATCATCTGTCTGTCTAACATTTATTAGCTGCCTTTCTGTCTTATGGGAACTCAAGTCAGCTTGGAATACCAATAGCAACAAAACAATAACAGACATAAAATATGTAAAAGCCACAAGTTAAAATCAATCATTTAAAACTGCCAGTAGGCAGAAGAATGAATCAAATGGCATCATGAATAACACTGTCTTCAGCTGCCTCCCAGAGATGGAGCGTGAGTGGGTTAGGCACATCTTTTTGGGAAGGTTGTTCCATAACCATGGGGCTGCCACTCAAAAGGCCCTCTCTTGTGTACACGACAAGTTTCTTTGGATGACAAGTCGTTCAAGAGGAACCTCTCCCTGTGATTTTAGCTCCTGGACAGGAATGTATGGGAGGAGGCAGTCCTTCAGAATCCCTGGTCATACGTAGGGTTACCAACCTCAAGGTGGTGTCTGCAGATCTCCTGCTATTAAAGCTGATCTCCAGGCGACAGAGATCAGTTCCCTGGGAGACAATGGGTGAAAACGCATGGTCGCTTTATCCTCCTTTAATCCCTGTTTTAGCCAGGATCGAACGCACATAAGGTGAAATGCATGTGTTTGATCCTGGCTGAATCCTGGCTGAAACAGGGATTAAAAGAGGATAAAATGACCATGCATTTTCGCCCAACGGCTGCTCTGGAATTTGGACTCTATGGAATTCTACCCCATTGAAGTACCTCCCCTCACCAAACCCCACCCTTCCTAGACTCCAACCTCAAATTTTCAGGTATTTCTCAATCTAGAGCGGCAACCCTACACCCAAACCAAGTAAGGCTTTAAGGGTCAAAACCAGCACCATGAATTGGGCTCGGGAACAGATTTGGGTGCCTATAGTTTCATGGCGGTGAGCTGTTCTCTGCTGCCTAGAGCACTGCTAATGAAAAGAGGGCTTCCCCCATGTGCAACCCATGCGAGCATTTATGGGCTGGGAGGAGAGTAGGTAGGGTTGCCAAGTGCCAGGTGGTGGCGGGCAAATCCCCGCCAATCCACCTGGCTGCCCGCCGACCAGCTGAGGGTCGGCAGGCAATGTGTGCATGCGAGCCTGCCCACGGCGACATATCACTTCCGGTTTACACCTGGAAGCGCAGTATCACAAGGGGCCGTTTAACACTCAGACTCCCAGTTTGAGTGGTAAACAGCCCCTTGTGATGTGTTTTACACCCGGAAGTGCCACATCGCAACAGGCCTTTTACCGTAAAAGTCCCCTTGTGTAAACTGGAAGTGACATGATCGTGGCCGCTTGCTCGACCCCCCACCTCCACTCCAAAAACCTCCTGCCGAAGGTGACCTGGTACCTGGTAAGCCTAAGAGTAGGGTTGCTAGCTCCTGGTTGGGAAATACCTAGTGATATGGGGGTGGAGCCTGAGGAGGGTAGGGTTTAGGGAGGGGAGGGACTTCAATGGGGTATAATGCCATAGAGTGCACCACCCAGAGCAGCCATTTCCTCAGGTGAACCGATCTCTGTCTCCCGGAGATCAGTTGTAATAGCGGGAGATTTCCAGACAACTAGGGTTGCCAACTGCCAGGTAGCAGCAGGAGATCTCCTGCTAATTCAACTGATCTCCAGCCGATAGAGATCAGATCACCTGGAGAAAAATGGCCGCTTTGGCAATTGAACTCTATTCCATTGAAGTCCCTCCCCTCCCCAAACCCCACCCTCTTCAGGCTCCACCCCCAAAATCTCCCACAGGTTGCAAAGAGGGACCTGGCAACCCTACAGAGACCCCCTGGAGGTTGGCGACCCTATAGGATAGGCATGGGGTCATCCATGCACATGTTGACAACCCCCAGTGAAAAGTCACACCATGACCATCCAATAATGTCCGCAGTGGAGTAGATCTGAGCGTGCAGTGTTAAGTTTGAGTAAGTCTTCCATGTGCAAAACTTCCCAGTCCCTGCCCGGCCTCGTAGTGAGGATTGGAAGATTGCGTTGATGATTGGCATGCATTATGGCTGAAGGACTTGGGATTCATTCACAGCTAAATAAGTCCTAAAACAGTCACAATGATGGGTAGTGGCTTATCAATAATGGAGAAGAAAGGCTTTGAGATGTCCCATTATCTAAATAATTGATGCTCCACTTGGGCTTTGTAATTCCTTAATAAAACTGACTGATTGATTTGGTTAATTAATTCCTCCTTTGACAGGCTTATTGCTTTCTTTGGAGATGGGCAAAGGGGAGGGGAAAAGAAGGAGACAGAGGAGGAAAGAGCGAGAGAGAGATGAAGATAATTCTAAACTGGGGGGGAAGATTCAAAATCTTCATAATGCTGAACCCACCAGAGACGGCTGGCAACATATGCAACTGTTAACCCAGAATTAAAGACTCCGCCTTTCCTGTCCTCTGGTTAATCATAAAAACGGTCTGACAAATGCAGATCAAACTCCCTCGGAAGGAAATTCAACAGGTTCTTTTTTTCTCCCCCATCTCCGACCCACCACAATCTGTATCCCAAAGCACCTGAGCAAACATTATGATAAACCATAAAACATCTCCCCCAACAGCCGCAGTAGTAAACCCGCCTGAGCTTTAAACACTTCTGAAGAACTCGATCCGAGTCGAATGTTTAAAGGCCCACTTCTGCTTAGCAGCCATAATTACTCTGGAAGTTGGGCGCGGAGGAAACTCACACTTCATCAAAAAAGGAAACGCTTCCTCAAGCTTTGGCGTTTACCTGAGGGGAAATAATTTGGGTGATGGATTGACATCGCTAACTCATATCAGCTTGTTTTCCATCGCTGCTACTCTGTTTACTTCAGAGGAAGGAGGAGGGAGAGGGAGGGAGCTGGGAAGATGATAGGAGCTGCTGAGAGCTCTGGTGAGAGGAATGGAAGAGGCTAGGGGTTACCAAGAGAGTAATGACCAGCCCAAAGGCGGGAGGGGGTAGGGCCTTCAGAAGATATTTGAAGCCAGTCCAGTATTGAAAACCTCTGATGGATTTTCAGGAGTGCCAGGAGAATTAAGAACATAAGAACATAAGGAAAGGCCCTGCTGGATCAGACCCAGGCCCATCAAGTCCAGCCGTCTGTTCACACAGTGGCCAACCAGGTGCCTCCAGGAAGCCCACAAGCAAGACGTCTGCAGCAGCACCATCCTGCCTGTGTTTCACAGTACCTCATATAATAGGCATGCTCCTTTGAGAATGGAGAGAATAGGTATGCATCATGACTAGTAGCCATTTTGACTAGTAGCCATGAATACTCCTCTCCTCCATGAGACTGAATCTTATGCCACCTTATTCCTCTGCAGATAATTACTGGGGTCACCAGGAGCAGAGATAGGGTTGCCAGGTTCCCCCTTGCCACCGGCAGGAGATTCGGAGGGTGGTGGGGCAATTGGCGAGTACGCAGCGTGAGCAATAATGTCCCTTCCGGGAAAAACCCAGAAGTGATGGGGATGCTCTAGCACGTCTCTCATAAAAAAACTCTATGGAAACCATAGAGTCTATGGAAACCATAGAGTTTTTGGAGGATATGCTAGAACATCCCCATCACATCCAGGTTTACCCCAGAAGGGACATTATTGTGCCACGCACCGCCGCGCATACATATTGTCCTTCCCTTTAGCTGGCCTGCTTTCCCCGCCGGCCAGCTGAGGGAAGGCGGGCAGGCCTGTTAATTGGCAGGACATTAATTGGCGTCTGGCTACCCCAAGAAGAGACCAAGTTTGTCATCCCTGAGTGCACCCCTTAATTGTATCCCACATTTATATATGGTTCCTATTCATTCCTGTGTCAAGAAGCACTGACCTTGGGACAATATAGCAGTGGAATCATAGACTACATTCCATCTCTAGCTCAGGCCAGGTGTGGTTGAGTCCCCATGAAAAGGTATACACAACATGTCTCATTTTACATGGAGGGGAAAAAAAAACACAATTCAGAATCAAATCCCCAAATGTTCACGTCTCTCAGTAGATTTTGAATTCCCAATTGTTCCTGCCTGAGCTGGTGAAAAAAGAAATAAATTGAGCTGATTCAGACAAGCATTTTTCGTACTTAGCCTCAATTTATGCATCACCTAGAGATGTGTGATGGCTTCGGAATTACCTGCGGCTTCCATGACTCCAGCATGCAAATGTTATCACCATATGTTCTGCCATTATTCCATACTGATCGGAAAGGTGCAACACAATATACAAGAAGAAGAAGAAGAAGAAGAAGAAGAAGAAGAAGAAGGAGGAGGAGGAGGAGGAGAAGGAGGAGGAGGAGGAGGAGGAGGAGGAGGAGGAGGAGGAGGAGTCTACCTTTAAGGAGTCTCAAAGCGGTTTACAATTGCCTTCCCTTCCCCTCCCCACAACAGATACCTTGTGAGGTAGTGGGGCTGAGAGAGTTCAGAGAGAACTGAGACTGGTGCAAGGTCTCTCTCAGCAGTCTTCATGCGAAGGAGTAGGGAAACAAACTCAAGTTTTCCAGTTTAGAGTCCGTCACTCTTAACTACTACACCACACTACCAATATATCCCATCTGAATGTTTATAAACACTAGTGTAATGGAGCTGAGAGTGGTAGCAGAAGCAATGGCCAGAGCATGAGAGTTTCCCCTGAGAACATAGCATGATGGGAACTGTGTTTTGTGCCAGGGCACTGAACCATCAAATATGGACCCAAACTAACCCTAGGAACTTTGTAGACTGAGTGATGCATCTACCAAACATAATAGACATCTAAAATGTCTATTATGTCCAGAAATGAAACCCTAAATCAGTTCCTACACAGGTATTTAACCCTGACAACTATTTCCTTTAACAATAATCTGGAAGATTGGGTTGTACGTTACATTAACACCAAAACAAATGGGCAATTTCAAACCCAACACAGGTTGGGGCCGTGTCGTTTTGTTTTCGTTTTCAGCTTCCTTTCAAAGGTTTCGTTCCTTTTTCTTTTTTACATTTACGATTATATGTGGAAGAAATTATTGAGGGAGTTGGTATCCTGTCCCTCTCTGCAGGTCCTCAAGTAGACGTTGGACAACCATCTGTTGGGGGTGTTCTATCTTTTGTATGTCCTCCATAGAATCATAGAATGGGAAGGGACATTATATAATATACCAATTCCAAGGCAGTCCAAAACAGAGCATCCCTGTCAGATGGCTGTCCAAGCTCTGCTTGAATATCTCCAGTGAGGGAGAACCCACCACCCCGAAATAATGGGCTATATTGGCCAAATGCTCTCATCGTTACATTTCTCCTAATGTTCAGATGAAATTTACCCTCCTGTATCATGTCTGCCCTGACCTAGATAGCTCAGGCTAGCCCGATCTCATCAGCTCTTGGAAGCTAAGCAGAGTCAGCCCTGGTTTCTTCTTGGATGGGAGACAAGCAAGGAAGTCGATGGTTGCCATGCAAAGGCAGTCAACGACAAACCTCCTCTTTCTCTGTCTTTGAGAACCCAACAAAGTCACTATAACTTTTGACCACCACCATAGCCTGTCCATTAGATCTCTCTGGATGTGACGGCCCATAAGGACCTTTCCAGCTCTAAGATTCAGTGACTCACTTTGAGTTATTTGTTCCATTTTCACTGATCTCAAATGCTTTGAAAGGAGCCCTGAGTAACTTTGCCTCCACTGCTCTGCTACTATAGTAGCACAAGACTGTTGAGAGACAACTGCTGAGCGAACAATGATTGATGGAACCACGGCTGGCTCAACAACAATGCGAGTGTGATTGTCGCTTGTTCATTTGTCATAATCCCCATTCATTTGCATGACTTTCACAAATATAGCAAAGGACTGTTGTGGTGGTTTTCCAGTTGAGATATTCATTCATTATCAAAGGTATGCATATGACTAATACAAGCTAGGGCCCTTCCAGCATGGCAGAGTTAGGCCAAGGGTGGGAGGGGAACAATTGTTCTGAAATTCAGATGTGGAATGTGCAGAGACAGGGCAGAGCATTTCATAGAGCTGGGAGCTACAGTGTAGCCGGCCAAAAGTATTGCGTTGTTGGCCGAGAGAGGGTCAGAAAGTCAGATTTTTGTCATTTTCATGGCAGGGTAGCTTTGCAAAGGCTTTGTGTAGCTGGCCACTCTCAAGGAGTCTGATGTCACCGTGCCCTAACTCACTTCTAAATAGGGATGCCAGCCCTATGTACTTATTGGAAGTTGTTGCCGGAATTGACAAAGTTTAGCTCTAGGAATTGCTGGAAACTCTATGGTAAAACCACAGTGTTTCCAGCAATACCTAGAGCTACCCTCTGTCACATCTGGCAAGAACTTTTGGTAAGTACACGAGGCTGCATTAAAAAAATATCCTGTGGTGCTGTGCCCCTCCCAACTCTATTGCTATAGGCTTGGCAACTGCCCAGTGGGGGCGGGCAGAAGCACGCCAATCCACAGGGCTGCCCGCCGCCCCTCAGCTAGTCGACGGACAGAAGAGGACCCATGGTGGGGGGGTGATCAGCCTGCACAACCCACATGACTCACCAACGTCACTTCCGGGTAAATCCGGGTAAATTACTAGACGCGGATGCTCTGGTAATTGCCCTTAAAAAACCATAGAGTTTCAGCAGTGATTGCTAGAGCATCCATGTCACTTTCAGGTAAACCCAGAAGTGATGTTGGCAGGTCGCGCACACGTGCCAATCGTAGCCGCCAGCCACACCCCCTGCAAAGCTCCCACTGGTGGCGAGGAGCAACCTGGCAACCTGAAAGGGATTCTGTGACCTAAGCGTGAGCCCGGATATCTTGCTAGATGAGGCTCCAGCCATGAGGTTCTGGCCTGGGTTCAAGCTTTCTTCTGCAAGCAGCATGCTCTTCCCAAATACAGATTTGGTGGTGGTTATCTAGGAACCAAAACAGCCTGCGAAATCATCTTTCTTCGGAGCAAAACCGACATGGCTTTCCGTGTATCTTCACAATCAGTTATTCAAATCTTGTGCATGCGCCAAGTTTCTGAATCTCAAATGACACATTAAATTGGATGCGCCAGTTGAGGGAGGTAATTAGCATACGAAATGGCTTTCCCGAGACTCGTGATGGGGTTGCTGAGCTTATCATGGAGGGGATTTTGACACAATCATGACAAGCAGCTCTCAGCAGTTCTTCTGCTTTCCCATTCACTAACCCCTTTCGTTCATTTTCCCCCACCACCTGAGATGGACCGTTTTAGCATATTTCGCTGCAAAATCTCTGGTGCCGTCACTGTGCATTGCTTTGCTGGATAAAGCCAGTACGTTTCCTTGGGTGTATTTGTTTGGAAAGGCACACATGCACACACATGCATGCTTTTTCCCTCTCCATTTTTAAAACAGAGGTGGTAAATGAGAATTGAATAGCATTGGCTATCACAAAGCAGATCGGTAGTGGCAGCAGAGGATATTGGGAAGATCCTGCCAGCTCACTAGCAGCAGGTGAATACCATCTTGGCTGAGTTGGTCTTCTCTTTTGCTTGCACTTACTAAGGTCTGGGTGTGACCAGATGTATGAAACCTCTGCTGCGAGCGAAAGGGCTCTTGGCCCTTTGTTCTTAGGTCAGTGTGGTGTAGTGGTTACGAGTGGTGGTTTGGAGTGGTGGAGTCTGATCTAGGTTTGATTCCCCCACTCCTCCACATGAGTGGCGGAGGCTAATCTGGTGAACTGGATTTGTTTCCCCACTCCTGCACACGAAGCCAGCTGGGTGTCTTTGGGCTAGTCACACTCTCTCAGCCTCACTTACCTCGCAGGGTATCTGTTGTGGGGAGGGGAAGGGAAGGTGATTGTCAGACGGCTTGAGTCTCCCTTAAGTGTTAGAGAAAGTCGGCATATAAAAACCAACTCTTCTTCTTCTTCTTCCGAGGTCGGTAAAATGAGGACCCAACTTTCTGGGGGTAAAGGGAAGATGACTGGGGAAGGCACTGGCAAACCACCCCATAAACATAGTCTGCCTAGAAAACGTCGGGATGTGACATCACCCCATGGGTCAGGAATGACCCGGTGCTCACACAGGGGACCTTTACCTTTTACACTTAGAGGAGGGCAGTGAGCTGTTTCTGCTGGCAGCAGAGGACAGGACTCGCAATAATGGGTTTACATTATGAGCAGAGAGGTACCGGCTGAACATTAAGGTTTTTTTTTTTTTTTTTTACAGAAAGGCCATTCATGCATGGCAATTAGCAGCGTGTTCCAGGCTGAAGCGCCCTGCATATTTTTTTGAGTTTTTCACCCTGAACTGTCATTCAGGAAGTGACTGCAAAGCCAGTGCATACCTGCTTCTCATTTCTTAAGAGCCCCTTTAATACGACCTTTTCTGTTTGCTCCACCCCTGCCTCAAAGATTCCCCTCAAGGAAGCATCCAAAATCACAGCTCCACTTTAGCTATGCAAACCGTGGTTGCTAATGGAAGGAACGAAGGAGCAGGCAGTGGGGGTGTGGGTGGAATTTCTCCTTTTGTGTCGGGACTCTGAATAGGCATTTTAAAGGTCGCATTTTTAAAAAGAGCTTTGAGCGAGCATCAAAATTGACCCTGCATAAATGGCCTGAGAGTAGTTCAGCAGTGGAATCAGCTGCCTAGGGAGGTGGTGATCTCTCCCTCACTGGCAGTCTTCAAGCAGCGGCTGGATGAATACTTGTCAGGGATGCTCTAGGCTGATCCTGCATTGGGCAGGATCTAGATGGTCCCTTTGAACTAGATGGTCCCTTCCAACTTCATGATTCTATCTAAGTGATATTTTAGATAAGGACCATAATGTTTAGTGGGAAGTGCTTTAAAAAACAACAACGAAACTTTGTTACTTTTTGCAGGACAATGATTCAGCTCAAACCCAACCCCTTTCTGACTATATATTACTCTTCCTACACACTTGACACTGAGAGACACTGTCCTTCAGTGTTACTCCTCTGAAGATGCTGGCCACAGCTGCTGGCGAAACGTCAGGAAAGAAAATACCAAGACCATGGTTACACAGCCCGGATAACCTACGAGAACCAATGAACTCTGACCGTGAAAGCCTTCGACAATATCTGTTCTTCCCTTCCTCCACTTTCCCCATGATTTCCCCATCTTGGGGACCAGTAAAATGTTTTAAATAAAATAAACTAGATACATCCAAGCAGGTTTAATACAAAAAGAGGGCTAATACCCTTTCCTTAATTCTCAAGAAGAACCAAGGTCTTTCCGCCTTTGAGAAACTGGAGGAAGGGGGGGTGGGGAGGAGGAGAAACTTCCATACTCATAAATAATGAATATATATTCTATAGATTCCCTCGTGTCCCCCCCTCCCCGCAAGAATTGTTTCCTTGGGGAAATAATAATGCAGTTCAGTGATGCTTGACATTTTTATGGGGACCATGTATGGAACTAATGTTTGCCTAATTGTTTCTGGCATCTAAACGTGAGCCGCACACGGTGAGATCAGACGCTCCACAAAGTGTAGAGGGAGCTTTGCCTGCATGGGGAAGAAGAGGAGCCTGCAGTTATATTTGGTGTAGACAAGAAAAAGCCCTGACCTGGATGGCCCAGGCTACTCCAATCTCATCAGAGTTCAGAAGCTAAGCAGGGTCTGCCCTGCTTAGTATTTGGATGGGAGACTGAGGTAGTCCTGCATCATAACACAGAGGCAGGCAATGGCAAACCGCTAGGGTTGCCAACCTCCAGGTACTAGCTGGAGATCTCCTGCTATCACAACTGATCTCCAGCTGATAGAGATCAGTTAGCCTGAAGAAAATGGCCACTTGGGCAATTGGACTCTATGGCATTGAAGTCCCTCCCCTCCCCAAACCACGCCTTCCTCAGGCTCTGCCCCAAAAACCTTCCGTCGGTAGCAAAGAGAGACATGGCAACCCTAGAAGGGGGAGGGGTTGGGAGGCCAGTATAGATGGTATTCGCGGCTGCCCTCAGTTATCGGCCTGGTGGAAAAAGCTCTGACTCGCAGGCCCTGTGGAACTCTTTAAGGTCCCACAGGGCCCTGATGTTCCTTGGCAGAGCATCCCACCGGACCGGAGCCAGGGCCGAGACAACCCCGGGTCTTGTCGAGGACAGCCGCATGCTCTTAGGGCCAGGGACCACCAATAGATTGTCATCGGACAATCTCAGTGTCCATCGGACGATATACCTGAAGGACATCTGGATTGGGTCCTTCTAAATTCAAGTCCTGTAGCCCCTTAGAAACATTTTGGGATTATAGGCTTTCAAGAGTCAAAGCACCCTTTCTTCTCAGATTCTTGACCCTTCCCCACCCTTACAGTGGGCTACACCAGAGTTACTCTCTCTCTTTGAGGCACTGATAATAACTATCAATTATGTCTGGAATCAGGATAGATCTTTCTGTAGAACACACAGATTACATAAACAACGCATTTTATTAGTACAAATTGCATGAAAATTGGTCGGCGCAGAGAAAGCCTAAAATGGCATAAGCGAGGGGACATCTGTTGCTGTTGTTTTATCATCTTAAAAGTCAGCAAGGATTTGCGCTACCTCCAGCATTTTAGAAAATTTAAAGCATGACCCATGTCTCATCCCTGAACATTAATACTCAGTCTATGATTTGCTGAAGACACCCGTTCAATAGCGCTGCAAAGCACGATCAATACATGAACACTCCATAATCCTAGACAGTGGACATTCCCTGGAGACCTCAGCTGTTTCTCAGACGGGCTGTCATAGGGTTGCTTTTTGGCTTTTCTCTCCCCCTCGGAGGCTGCCCTGGCATCCTTTAATTTAATGTGACACTTCCTTCGCTCATCTGCCGCGAAGACATTTGCCAAGTCCGAGGCAGAAAGCATTACGTGGGATAAAACCGAGAGGCGCGAGACGAGGGAGGGGAAACGGCGACGGGACGAGACTTCCCAAGGAGTAAAACAACCCAAGATTTAGGGGGCTGATTAGAGAAAGAGATGGTGGCGGCATAATAGAGCCATAAAGGGAGAAAAATGTTAGGCCCCCAAGAATACCTGCTGGGAAACTGAAAGCTAACACGGATCCGAATGATTCAAAGCATGTTCTCCATCTTTAACACGAGAGATAAATCTGGGCATGGAGCTAGAATGGTAGAGACACCCAGGTGTTGACCCAGGCAATTGACCCTGTTTTTTTATTTTATTTTATTTTTTACTAGAGGTGTCCAGGATAGACTTGGGTTATGCAGCAAACATTGAGAGAGAAGGTAGGAGGTGATGTCTTCTAGTTGTTTGGCTAAAGGGAAAAGGGTGCCTGGTGGAATGCTTTGCCTAGGAATACCAGGGCCCTGCGGGACCTTAAAGATTCTATGATTGTAGGGCCTGCAAGTCAGAGCTTTTCCACCAGGCATATAACTGAGGGCAGCCGCGAATACCATCTATACTGGCCTCCCCCCCCAGCCCCCTTCTAGGGTTGCGAGGTCCCTCTTTGCTACCAGCAGGAGGTTTTGGGGGCCTGAGGAGGGCAGGGTTTGGGGAGGGGAGGGACTTCAATGCCATAGAGTCCAATTGCCAGAACGGCGATTTTTTCCAGGGGAACTGATCTGTATTTGCTGGAGATCAGTTGTAATAGCAGGAGATCTCCAGCTAGTACTTGGAGGTTGGCAACCCTACCCCCTTCATATGTATGGAATGATATAGTTGAAGGGCAGACGCCTGCAAAAGGGGATTGGGGCACCATCTGTGATTAGTGGTTTTAGTTAAAAATTTAACACTGGTTTTATGATTAGTATTATACGATTGTTAGATTTTAAATTGATGTTACCTGCCCTGAGCCAGCTTACTGAGGAGGGTAGGCTACACATTTGAAAATAAAAGAATAAAATAAATACACAAGAAAATGCATTATGAGTTACTTCTTTCTAGGGTTGCCAACTCCGGGTTGAGGAATTCCTGGAGCTTTGGGGTCAGAGCCTGGAGACAGTGAAGGCTGAAGAGGGGAGGGAGCTTATTAGGGGTCTGATGCCATACAGTCCACCATCCAAAGCAGCCATGTTTTCCACATGAACACTTGAAGCTGCCTTCTACTGAATCAGACCCTCGGTCCATCAAAGTCAATATTGTCTACTCAGACTGGCAGCGGCTCTCCGGGGTCTCAGGCTGAGGTCTTTCACATCACCTACTTGCCTAGTCCCTTTAACTGAAGATGCCGGGGATTGAACCTGGGACCTTCTGCATGCCAAGCAGATGCTCTACCACTGAGCCACATCCCCTCCCTAAGGGGCCTGGAGTTCTCCTGGTGTTACTACTGGTCTCCAGACTACAGAGATCAGTTCCTCCAGGGGGAAGGAACTCTTTCTTTATTTCTTGTATGGCTAGACAGTCCACAGAAAATCTGAATTTTGTCCCACTGGGGAATCAATAGCCAGTACTCCCACTTTCTAGCCCATCCAGGGTCTTGTTGCTTTGCTTGGTCAGTTCAAATCACAGCAGGTTAACTTGTCCCCCACATCAATGGTTCAACTGTGGACCTCACTATCTTTTGTCTGGGCTATCCATAACATCACTAATGCTTGAGAAGGGACCATAGCAGGCCCTAGAGTTCCAAATGATAGACCAAATCTCTCCCATTTGCCTCATCACTATTTGTATGTCTTCAAAGTTGGAATCACAGGTGGTGGATAGTGCCATCAAGTGACAACCAACATGGTCATCCTGGAGGCAAGAGACAAACAGAGGTGGTTTGCCATTGCCTGCCTCTCCATAGCAACCCTGAACTTCCTTGATGGTCTCCTATACAGATACTAACTTGTGCTGACCCTGATTCTGAGGACATAGAAAGATGTAGGGCTGTTTCCTTCCACAACATTTGTGAGCATCTTGGAAGCATGTTAGGGTAGTGACCTTCAGTGATCTTTGGTCCAATTCAGGAAGGATCTTCTTATGGTCATGTGCTCTTTTATTGAATGAAATAAACGCATAACTTTCCCAAGCAATCACACGTCTGTATAGAAAGCACCTTGAAATCTGAATGGCGTATTTCAACATGTCTACGCTTCTGTTGTCATCTCTGGGTTTTGCAGCCAGTGTGGTGGTAGAACTTGCTCAAAGATTTAAGTCTGGTGGCATGAGGACTTCAGGTGTTTGTCAGTGGGCAGGAACGGGAGGAGCCGATAAGGAATGAGACAAAAGGAACTAGGCACTGAATTGCATTTCCTCTCCATTCAGGAGCCAACGCGGACCGTATTTCTGCACCACTAACTACACTGCATTCCGTTCTGGGTGTTTTACTAAATACTAAATTTTTATTTGCTGTATATATTTCTATTCTATGTATTTTGTTTTTATTGTGGACAATAATCTGCTTTATTGCGGAGGATATCTATACTAGTAACGGCGGCACATAAAATCCTGTTTATTTTTTCCTAAAGCAAAGAAAGAGGGGCCCCTACATGCTCTCACGCAGAAGTTGCCTTACTGCTGGCTGCCATGTTGACCGCTATCCAGTTGGTGTAGTGGTAAAGACAGTGTTGTCTATCTCAGATCTGCAGCCATTCAGTTGTGTGTGTATGTATGTGTGATTTTGCCTGCAAGTCACAGCTGACTTGTGGCGACCCCATAGGGTTTTCAAGGCAAGGGACATTCAGAGGTGGTTTGCCATTGCCTGCCTCTGTGTGGGTTGAGAGAGTTTGGAGAGAACTGTGACTGCCCCAAGGTCCCCCAGCAGTAGGGCTGCCAACCACCAGGTGGTGGCTGGAGATCTCCCGCTATTGCAACTGATCTCCAGGCAACAGAGATCAGTTCCTCTGGAAAAACTGGCCACATGGAGGTAAAAGGACCAAAGATGAAGTCTGACACAGTTGAAAGAATCATTCTGGGAAGCAAAAGGTACACATACTCACACAGCTCAAAAGGACCAAAAAGTCGAAAGCCTGCTGGATCCAGTCAAAGGTACACTACAAGGTATAAAAACCAATTCCTCTTTGTGGAACAGGATGTGGTGATGCCTGCCAACTCGGAGGGCTTTAAGAAAGGAGTGGTCATGTTCATGGAGGAGAGGGGTATTTGTGGCTACTAGTAAAAATGGATACTAGTCATGATGCAGACCGATTCTCTCCAGGATCAGAGGAGCATGCCTATGATATTAGGTGCTGTGGAACACAGGCAGGATAATGCTGCTGCAGTCGTCTTGCTTGTGGGCTTCCTAGAGGCATCTGGTTGACCACTGTGTGAACAGACTGCTGGACTGGAACGGCCTAATCCAGCATGGCTTTCCTTATGTTCAAATGTTCTTATGTTCCTTCTCCTTCTTGGGCCAATGGCCTTTCTTGTAATAACGCAAGATTAAGTCTGCTGGATGAGGCCAGAGGTCCAACTAGAAGAGCTCCACCTGTCCAACAGTGTCCAGCTGGATCAGGGGTCCCAAACTTTTTTGAGCCTGTGGGCACCTTTAGAATTTTGAGAGCATCTGAGGGGTACCACCCCAAAATGGTTGCCGCAGGAGGTAGAGCCAAATAGAATACATCCCTTCTTGAACTTCCTGAGAAGAAGGAGAGCCTGAAGGGGAAAAGAAATCACACACTGACTAAAAAAAAAACTCCAGTCCTCTTGGAAGCCTGTTCATAGGAGGGAAGGCAGAGAAGCAGAAGAAGAAGAAGCAGAAGCAGAAGCAAAAGGAGGAGGAGGAGGAGAAGGAGAAGGAGAGTAGGTTTGTATATGCCAACTTTATCTTCCTTTTAAGGAGAAATCAGATCCCTCTTTCACTTCCTCTCCGAACAACAGAGACCTTGTGAGGTAGGTGGGGCTGAGAGAGTTCTGAGAGAACTGTGAATGGCCCAAGGTCACCCAGCAAGCTTCATGTGGAGGAGTGGGGAAACAACTGCTGTTCATGTGGAGGAGCAGGGAATCAAACCTGATTCTCCAGATTACAGTCCACCACTCTCAACCAGTACACCACACGGGATTAAGATAATTCATATGATGGTATTCCCCATTACTTATGGATGAATGTGAAAGTTGGACAATGAAGAAAGCTGATAGGGAGAAAGTTTTTTTTTTAATGTAGTATTGGAGGAGAGTTTTACAGATACCGCGAATGGCCCAAAAGATAAATCTGTGGGTCAGAGATTAAATCAAGCCTGAACTCTTCCTAGAAGCTTAAATGACTCAACTGAGGATATCGTACTTTGGTCACATTTTGAGAAGACAAGAGCCACTGAAAAAGACAATAATGCCAGGAAAAGTTGAAGGCAGTAGAAAAAGAGGATGACCTAACATGAGGTGGACAGACTCAATCAAGGAAGCCACGGTCCTCAGTTTGCACAACCTGAGTGAGGCTGTAAAAGATAGGACATTTTGGAGGATATTAATTCATAGCGTTGCCATAAGTCAGAAGTGACTCGATGGCACACACACACACAGAGGGTTTCAGACAGCTGAGGCCCAAGCAGTGGCCGATCTACTATGGAACTAATGAAGCTTAAGCTTCAGGGCTCCTGAAGCAACGTTGTTGTTTTTTAATGAGTGAATTCTCCAACAAAATCAATGGATTTTAAAAAATTGTTATTAAAACAAGGCTATTTTAATGATAGAATCATAAGCCAGTGGGTTGAAGTTCTTAATATTGACCTTGCTGGCTCAGAATAAGGTCCATCAAGTCCAGCAGTCTGTTCACACAGCGGCCAACCAGGGGCCTCTAGGAAGCCCACAAACAAGACGACTGCAGCAGCACCATCCTGCCTGTGTTTCACAGCGCCTAATCTAATAGGCATGCTCCTCTGATCCTGGAGAGAATAGGCATGCATCATGGCTAGTATCCATTTTGACTAGTAGCCTTGAGGTAGGCAACAGCAAACCACCCCCGAATGTCTCTTGCCTTGAAAACCCTGTGACTTGACAGCAAAAAAAAAATAAAAAAAAAATCCACCTGGAGTCTCAGTGTGAAAGGAGAACTAATAAATGCCCATGTGTGGTACTAACCAGGCAAACAAATCCTGGCAAATGTCCTCCAGAAGTAGAGACTGTTCTATGGAGGACTCAGGTCAAAGAAGACATTTTTGCTTTGCTTTGTTCATTTGATGGTTCATCCACTTGGGTTGGACCATGGTTCAATGGCAGAGCATTTGCATTGCATGCAGAAGGTCTCAGGTTCAATCCCTGGCTTCTTCAGTTAAAAGGATCAGGAAGCAGGTGGTGAGAGAGACCTCAACATAAGACCCTTGAAAGCTGCTGCCAGTCAGAGTAAACAGTGGTGACCCTGACAGATCAGCAGTCTGACTTGGCCTAAGGCAGCTTCATGTATGTGGAGGGACCATGGCTTATTGGTAGAAACATCTGCTTGGCTTGCAGAAGGTCCCAGGTTAAATCCCTGGCATCTCCAGTTAAAAGGATCACAGACAGGATGATGTGAAAGACCTCAGCCTGAGACCTTTGGTGAGCTGCGGTCAATCCGAGTAGACAATACTGATCTTGATGGGCTAATGGTCTGATTCAGTATAAGGAAGCTTCATATGTTGAACACATGAACACATGAAGCTGCCTTATACTGAATTCAACCCTTGGTCCATCGTAGTCAGTATTGTCTACTCAGACTGGCAGCGGCTCTCCAGGGTCTCAGGCAGGGGTCTTTCACATCACCTACTTGCCTAGTCCCTTTAACTGGAGATGCTGGGGATTGAACCTGGGACCTTCTGCATGCCAAGCAGATGCTCTACCACTGAGCCACGGCCCCTCCCCAATGTGTTCACCCTGGAGAGCTGTGGCTCTCCAGAGTCTCAGGCAGGGGTCTTTCACATCACCTACTTGCCTAGTCCCTTTAACTGGAGATGCTGGGGATTGAACCTGGGAGCTTCTGAATGCCAAGCAGATGCTCTACCACTGAGCCACAGCCCCTCCCCATGTGTTCACCCATGGTTCCTCAGGAAGGAACATATTGTGTGAAGTGTGAATTATGGAATTGGCTGCCGAGGGAGGTGGTGAGCTGCCCCTCTCTGGCAGTCTTCAAGTAGTGGCTGGATGAACACTTGTCAGGAATGATCTAGACTGATCCTCCATTGAGCAGGGGGTTGGACTAGATGGCTTGTCTGTCCCCTTCCAGCTCTCTGATTCTATGGCCTTTTATGCATGACTGTTTCTCTCGCAGTCACCCCTCTGATGACTTCGGGTCTTTGTTGTGATTAGGCATGCCGTTTCTGACGGCCAGAAGTTGCCTCGCTCTCCCCCTGCATTTCCATGCATTTTGCCCGCATTTTCAAATTGGAGATAAAACGGGTCCCACAAAATGCATAAAAGACCTATGATTCTATGTTGCTTGGTTCACACATATACCCTTCCTTCCTTCCTTCCTTCCTTCCTTCCTTCCTTCCTTCCTTCCTTCCTTCCTTCCTTCCTTCCTTCCTTCCTTCCTTCCTTCCTTCCTTCCTTCCCCTCGCTTCTTCGGTGTTAAGAGGGTCCAAATGGTGGCGAGGGGCAATAAAAACCAGTTATACAGCAGGTAAAAATGCGGTAATAAATAAAA
Source organism: Euleptes europaea (assembly GCF_029931775.1). Classification (NCBI taxonomy): domain Eukaryota; kingdom Metazoa; phylum Chordata; class Lepidosauria; order Squamata; family Sphaerodactylidae; genus Euleptes; species Euleptes europaea. The sequence continues at coordinate 117,329,012 of NC_079315.1, forward strand.
AAATTAAAAGCTGCAAATCCACGGCCTATAATGCATATTTTATGACAAAGCCCCTTCCCCTTCCCTTTCCCCGAGTTGTTAAAATCTCTATAACCCCTTGATGTATGTGTGTTTCCTTGAGGAAGGTTCTCTATGGCTGGGAGGCAGGGTGAGTAGCCTGTGAGATGGCAGCTGTAGGGTAACAACCTGTTTTCCCATAAAAAGGCAGAGTAAATGGGCACATAAATTCGGTATAAACTGTCAACGTGGCAGCTATGCTAACACCAGCTCAGCTCGTACCCCGGAGCCCTGCTAGCGTCGGCACCTTCATTTTTCAAACAATACACTTGAATTCACACAGCTCAGGGGGTTGGCAATGCGGAGACATCACCATTTCCGGACACTTCCCTCCCCTTTTATCAGTATGCAGCATTTAAGGGATCAAGGAAGGGTAATTGTTTACAGAGGTGCCGTGCATACTTAGACAATAAAAGAGAAGGCGAGAGAGAAAGAGAGAGATGGAGAAGAGAACCTAGCAGCAATCTTTATTTTCTGCACCAAAAGGAAACTGAAATAAGGAGTTAGCCTACCAAGCCGGATGTCCATGAGAAATCATGATGGGGGTAAAGATAAAAGTAAAGGTCCCCTGTGCAAGCACCAGGTCATTCCTGACCCATGGGCATGGAGTAGGGGTGTGTGTGGGGGGGGGAGGTAGTTGTGAATTTCCTGCATTGTGCGGTGGTTGGACTAGATGACCCTGGTTGTCCCTTCCAACTCTATGATTCCTAACCCTGAGTTGGCAACCCTGCAAGTCAACATGCCATGGGCCTGAGAAGTCCCTTAGGCCAAAGGCAATGTGTAATGACTTTCTCAGATCTCAGTCCTAAACCATAATCCTCACTGTGCAATTCATATCTCTTTTATTTCCATCTCTCTTTTGATTCTCTTAAGAATCATGTGAGTCCAGGATATCCGACGGAGTCTAGCACGAACACTTTCTTGCCTGAAGCAGTAACTGCAAAGCATGTACCACCATGGCATTCAGCGGGGAGAGTGCTCCTTTCAATAAAGAATGTTTCCAACTCTGTGAACTTCAGGTAGGTGTAGAGGCCGGTTTGGACAGAGAGCTTCTCAAAGTTATTTGGGGTCAGGGCATTTTGTCTCATTTTAATCATCCTGCCGGCAGCTAAATCCCCACAAGCTGTGATCCAATCAGATCTCCTGGGCCATCTCAAGCTGTGATCTTGTCAGAACTCATCAGTGAGGAAAGGCTGGGCTGGGGAAGTCGGAGGCTTCCCGGCAGCGCTGACGTAAAGGGGCCAAAGATGGAGTCTGACAGTCGAAAGAATCAATCCGGCCAGCGAGAGGTACGCCTATTCACACGGCTCAAGAGGACCAACAAGTCGAAGGCCTGCTGGATCCGATCAAAGGTCCACCTAGTCCGGCATTCTGTTTCCAGAAACGACGCTCAAGTTGCCTCCAGGAAGTTCTCAAAGCAGGGCATGATGTTTCCCCAGTTGTTTGTCTTCACATCTAGCATTCTGAACATGGAAGCTCCGTTTAGATAGCCTAGCTCGAGGTGGTTGGTAGACCTCCATGAATTTGTATCATCCTTCCCCCGCCCTCTCAATGCAGCTGTGAGAGGAGAGAGGATTGGAAGCTCCAGAAACACAGCCTCTCTCTTCAAGTCTTATTACCCCTGGGACACCAAAGAGTGAAAGAAATGATAAAACAAATTTTTCGGGGTCGCCCCCTTCAACCAGGTAGGGCTCAGACACACAAATATTCATCCATCCTGCAATACACTCAATATTTTCAATCTGCAGACTATCTCAAATCCCTTGAAATTCCCAGATATGGAGGACTTTTACCCTTGCATGTTTCCATGTTCTACTGTCAGCCCTCCTAGAGGGTAGATATCACCACATTCCTCTTTCCCAATGACTCTGCCCATGCAAAACAGGGAAAGTGGAAAGTAAAGAATACCTCTTGTTGCCCTGCCCTTTGTACAATAATATCAGACCTCAGTGGTGTAGTGGTTAAGAGTGGCAGACTCTAATCTGGAGAACCGGGTTCGATTCCCCGCTCCTCCACAAGAGCAGCAGACATTAATTGGGTGAACCGGGTTTTGCCCCCCACTCCTCCCCATGAAGCCAGCTGGGTGACCTTGGGCCAGTCACATTTCTCTCCAAACTCTCTCAGCCCCACCTACCTCACAAGGTGTCTGTTGTGGGGAGAGGAAGGGAAGGAGATTGTAAGCCCCTTTGATTCTCCTTAAAAGGTGGAGAAAATCGGCATAAAAAAACTTCTTCTTCTTCTTCTTCTTCTTCTTCTTCTTCTTCTTCTTCTTCTTCTTCTTCTTCTTCTTCTTCTTTATTGTCCGCATTCTGTCAACCCTTCCCGGATGATCTGAAGAATATTATGTTTCTCTTCTCTTCGCAGACTCTTCCCGGGAGTTAACCATCCAAGTAGCCAAATTCTGTCATCGGATGAGTGGGATACATAAATGGCTGACTGAGACCAAGTATCCTATTCCATAGGCATTCCCTCCCCATTTGCATCTAACTTTAATTTCATTACTATTCACTAATAAATGGAGCTGATTCTGTATCAAAATAAATACTGATTGATCTAAGACGGTGAATGGTGAACACCGTATGATGTGTTAATGAATTCCACAAAATAATTATACGTTAAAGACAGGGCTGTCCATCTCAGACCTGCAGCCATTCAGTTCTCTCTCTCTCTCTCTCTCTCTCTCTCTGTGTGTGTGTGTGTGTGTGTGATTTTGACCTCAAGTGACAGTTGGCTTGTGGCAACCCCGTAGGGCTTTCAAGGCAAGAGACATTCAGAGGTGGTTTGCCATTCCCTGCCTCTGCGTGGGCTGAGAGAGTTGTGATAGAACTGTGACTGGCCAAAGGTACCTTGGGCCATTTTCTCCAGGGGAACTGATCTCCATCGGCTGGAGATCGGTTGTAATAGCAGGAGCTCTCCAGCTACTCCCTGGAGGTTGGCAACCCTACCTTTTATGCATGGCTGCTTCACTTGCGGTCACCCCTCTGACGACTTCAGGTATTTGTGCTGATTATGCATGCTGTTTCCGACCAACAGAGGTCGCCTCGCTCTCCCCCTGCATTTCCCTATGTTTTGCCCGCGTTTTCAAATTTGAGATAAAAGAAGTCCCTGAAAACTCGGGCAAAATGCAGGGAAACACAGGGGGAGAGCGAGGCGACCTCTGACGGACGGAAATGGTATGCATAATCCAAAAAAAGGTCGGGGGGGGGGGGAGGTGGCCGCAAGGGAAATGGCCATGCATAAAAGACCTATGGGTAACCTCTCTCTCCCTTGGCTGTGCCTGACCCCTTTCCCCCTTTCACGGCTTCAGTTTGCTGGTTCCAGCTCACCTTCCCTGCTTCCTTCTCAGCTTCATCTCTCCTTGCCTCTTTGTGCTGCTGACAAACTCTTTTTATTGTACACCATTTCCATGGCAACTAAAAATTCAACCTGAATGCCTACATTGGGTGTGTGTGTGGGGGTGTAACACCAGTAATGTGCTTTCTGCAGGGGATGATTCTGAGGACTATACCATTACCATTTCTAACAGTCAGGAGGTGGTGAGCTCTCCTTCCCTGGAGGTTTTTAAGCAGAGGCTAGATGGCCATCTGTCAGCAATGCTGATTTTATGACCTTAGCCAGATCATGAGAGGGAGGGCTTCTTGGCTATCTTCTGGGCATAGAGTAGGGGTCACGGGGGGTGTTGGGGGAGGTAGTTGTGAATTTCCTGCATTGTGCAGGGGGTTGGACTAGATGGCCCTGGTGGTCCCTTCCAACTCTGTGTTTCTAGTAAGTATTATCCTATTCCCCCCACGTTGTTTTCTATTCATTCATCCATCCATTCATTTACGGACCACCTTTCTCACAGGGTCTCAAGGCGGATTACACAGAGTGAGTCATTCCAACCACAACAAATGGGACATCCAATAACCAGCGCATTTGGATTTTAGAAGTCTGGAACCACCGGAAAGAACTGAAGCAAAGCATAAGTATTTGCATGACACATTAAGTGGTACAAAAATGACATAAATGGGATCCTACTTATAATAAGCTAAACACAGCAGGACAGACCACAGTCCTTAATCATTTCTCCAAGCAATCTCATTGCTATCAAAGTAGCTGCTGATGCACCCCATATTCATTCCATGTCCACCTATCCATCCACTCTATGGGATGCTCCGTTCCTCCCTACACACATATGCGAAATGTTCTTCTGAAGGGCCAAGTTTTGATGCTTGTTTTGAGGTAAACAGAGGCGGGAGGGAGCGCGGAGGGATTTGGGAGAAGTTTTTTCTAGTAAGTAAAGCCCTCGGCAGAGAAAGAGTGTCAACAGAGACGAGAGGGGGATCTAAAGCGTAAAGGTTAGCTTTTTAAGCTGTTGAGGTGGAGAAAGACTTCTCTTTGTGAAGCTGCTCACAATGGGAGCCAAGCGTCTTTGCCGGGAAAGCTGAGTGACCTTTTCAAGGTATTAGGTATTGTTTATTTTGATTTGGAGAAGTCCCTTGGCAAGTGCAAGGAAAGGGAGACGGGAGAGGTTTTGTTAGCTTGGCAAGGGGGTTTCATTGCTTTGAGCAGCCCTTTTGGGCTTCAAGTTCAGTGCAGCGCACGTTGTACCTTGCAGGGAAACGTTGTATTTTTGCAAAGGATGTTCTGAACCCTCCTGAGAAGTGTGGTTAGTCATCCTAAAATTACTCGGGCTTCTCTTACAATCCCCCCAAGGGAGGAATTACTAAATCCATTTAGAATTTAACCAGCGTTTTTGCCGGAGGTTTTTCCTGACGGGTAGGACATTGGACCTTGTCTGTTTTTGGTTCTGGTCATATCTATAATGCCCTGACCTGGATGGCCCAGGCTAGCCGGATCTCGTCAGATCTCAGAGGCTAAGCAGGGTCGGTCCTGGTTAGTACTTGGATGGGAGGTCACCAAGAGAACTCCAGGATTACTAAGCAGAGGCAGGAAACAGCAAACTAACTCTGTTCATGCCTCGCCTTGAAAACCCCATGAGGGATCACATTAAGTCAGCTGAGATGGGAGACCACCAAGGAAGACTCTGCAGAGGCAGGCAATGGCAAAACACCTCTGCCACGTCTCTTGCCTTGAAAACCCTACTGAGGTTACCATACGGTACTAAGTACATAACTATGATGTTGGACCAGAATCAGTGCCAGTCATCTGAATGGGATGCTAGAAGTCCAACTCCCAACTTCTAGAGTAGCACTGCAACTAGTTGCATTGAGAGCTTGGTTAATATTTTCAGTTCAGTTCATTTTTATTCTGGAAGTTCTGTTCTGGGAGTTCTCTCTGTTCCAAAAGTTTTGTCTATTCTGGATGTTCTGCCCTAGATTATTTTTCTCTGTTCTGGTAGCTCTGTTCTCTCTAAAACCAGGAGAACTTCTAAAGTTATTTCTAGAATTGGAACATGTGCGATCCGTGTCAGCTTTCATTTTCTTCCACTAATTTTTCATCTTTGGCCAATAAAAATGTGTGACCCCACATCTATGTAAACTGTATCATCTCAGCAATCTCAGCATGATGGCCAGTGTGGTGTAGTGATAAAGAGCAGTGGTTTGGAGCAGTGGACTCTAATCTGGAGAATCGGGTTTGATTCCCCACTCCTCCACATGAGCTGCGGAGGCTAATCTGGTGAACTGGGTTGGTTTCCCCACTCTTACACATGAAGCCAGCTGGGTGACCTTGGCCTAGTCACAGTTCTCTCTGAACTCTCTCTGCCCCACATACCTCACAAGGTGTCTGTTGTGGGGAGGGGAAGGGAAGGTGATTGTAAGACGGTTTGATTCTCCCTTAAGTGGTAGAGAAAGTTGGCTTATAAAAACCAACTCTTCTTCTTCTTCTTCTTCTTCTTCTTCTTCTTCTTCTTCTTCTTCTTCTTCTTCTTCTTCTTCTTCTTCTTGATTTAAACAAACAAAAACACATAACAAAAACCCTGAGAGGTGGAAAATAATGGAAATAAAGTGGAAGAATCCAAATCTAATTTTTTTTTAAATGTTGTGTTAATGGCCAGAGGAAACGGTCTCTCCTGTGCAAATTAATGGCAGTATCCTATTCTCCGTGGAAATATTACAAATATATTTTATTCGAAGCGCTATACTTGTATGTATGTATGTGTGTGTGTGTGTGTGTGTGTGTGTGTGTGTGTGTGTGTGTATATATATATATATATATATATATATATATATATAAGAATTTATAACAGATATTTAGCTCTTGACCATTAGTGCTGTAATTATAGTTTTGCTGTTTTTTACTTTTTCTTTTTGTTGTTGTTTTGTTTGCTTTATGTAATTATGTGTTCCTGTGTTCGTGAACTGTGATTGTATTTATTTCTGTTAATATTTTTTTGTAAGACAGTGCAGTGGTGATCCTCACCAATCACACGTTTGGAAATTAACCATACTCTGTTTGCAATACTTGTCCTTTCTGATTTCGAGAAACACCTTTTGCTTGCATTGATAGCTGGTGCATCGTTTGAAACTGGCAAGTGTTTCTGATGCATTTGTTAGCAACCCCCATCACCCAGACAACTGGCTGGAACACGGCACTGCAGGGATTGATGGGAACTGTCATTTTCTCAGCCTTTCAATCCCACTCGAGAAGCCTCAAAAATGACAGTTCCCAGACTCAACCCTGTTTAGCTTATGAGATCAAACATGTTCAAGGTAGTATGCATGCGTGTGTGTCAAGTGCAGTCCTCTTGTTAACCACCTTGCTCAGGTCTTGCAGACTGAGGGCTGTGACTCCCTTTATAGAGTCAATCCATCTCATGCTGGGTCTCCCTCTTTTCCTGCTGCCTTCGACGTTTCCTAGCGTGATTCTCTTTTCCAGTGACTCTTTTCTTCTCATGATGTGACCGAAGTATGATAGCCTCAGTTGAGTCATTTTAGCTTGGTGTAGTAGTTAAGAATGGTGGTTTGGAGCAGTGGAGTCTGATATGGAGAACCAGTTTTGATTTCCCACTCGTCCACATGAGCAGCAGAGGCTAATCTGGTGAACCAGATTTGTTTTCCCACTCCTACACATGAAGCGAGCTAGGTGACCTTAGGCTAGTCACAGCTCTCTTAGAGCTCTCTGAGCCCCACCTACCTCACAGGGTGTCTGTTGTGGGGAGAAGAAGGGAAAGTGATTGTAAGCCAGTTTGATTCTTCCTTAAGTGGTAGAGAAAGTCGGCATATAAAAACCAACACTACTTAAACATATTCTTCTTCTTCTTCTTCGCAACTGTAAAATGAGGTGACCTACAGAACTGTGAATAGAGAGGAAATCATCTTCTATGCTCCTCTTGGATTGGAGGATCAGGTTTTGTACAGCATAGAGGATTCTCATACTTCAGACTTACAGCAAACTTCCAGAATGAAACAATGAAACAAGAAGCATCTTCCTCTACAGGAAACACTGGTCGATACTGCCCTCATACTGTCCATCTTTACTTACATTCTTAGGTGTCTGACTTCCCCTGACTGCTTCTCAGCTCAAAGATCTGTATGTTTTTCTGCTGCAAGTATATTGTCCCTGACTTCAACACACACATCATTTATTCTCGTGTGGAACTGTAGGGAAATTTTATAAGCATTCAGGAATTTTTCTCTTTCTTTCTTTCTTTCTTTCTTTCTTTCTTTCTTTCTTTCTTTCTTTCTTTCTTTCTTTCTTTCTTTCTTTCTTTCTTCCTTCCTTCCTTCCTTCCTTCCTTCCTTCCTTCCTTCCTTCCTTCCTTCCTTCCTTCCTTCCTTCCTTCCTTTTTTCTAGTCAAAATGGATACTAGTCATGATGCATACCTATTCTCTCCAGGATCAGAGGAGCATGCCTATTATATTAAATGCTGTGGAACACAGGCAGGGCAATGCCGCTGCAGTCGTCTTGTTTGTGGGCTTCCTAGAGGCCCCTGGTTGGCCACTGTGTTAACAGACTCATGGACTTGATGGACCTTGGTATGATCCAGCGTGGCTTTTCTTATGTTCTTACATTCTTACATTCTTATGTTCCTTCCTTCCTTCCTTCCTTCCTTCCTTCCTTCCTTCCTTCCTTCCTTCCTTCCTCCCTTCCTCCCTCCCTCTCTTCCTTCCTTCCTTCCTTCCTTCCTTCCTTCCTTCCTTCCTTCCTTCCTTCCTTCCTTCCTTCCTTCCTGCTGGCAATTTCATGATTCAAATATTTCATTTTAGATTCAAGTTTCAGTTTCTAAATTATAGATGAAACCTGTGGCTGCTTTTGACATGGCAGGTCACCTGAAATCTCATAAATTACTAACTGTTAAGGATGCATTCTGCTGCATGTTTCCTATCTGACACTGCATGCCATTATATCAACTTTCAGCTACCATCAGCTTTCTCTTATCAAAAACCTATGATGAAATGGGAAGGAAGGTGGCATGGTGTGGCCCAATCTTGTCAGCTCTCAGAAGCTAAGCAGGGTTGGTACTTGGCAACACTCTCCAAGGAAGATTTTGTAGAGCAGTGGTTCCCTAAGTGGGCAGTACCACTCCCGGAGGGGGGGTGCAGTGGGATTACCTAGGGGGGCACTAAGAGGCAAAAGGGCAGCAGGGGGCACTAGAGGTGGGCCCCTTCAACTGTGTTGTTCACTAATTTACAATAGATCAAGCTATGGCACCATGCTGGCAAACTGGGTAGAAACTATAAGAGTTTTTTTCCAGACTTTGAAGAGCTGGTACCACTGGATTGAGTTCATCAGTTTTGTTGAATAAATTTCAACGAAAAAGTTTTAAGTTTTGACTTTTAATAGATGTGCATTAATTGTTACTGTTTTGAAATTTGATTGCTATTATCTTCTTTAGTGAGTCATGCCAACCCCTATTCTGAACCATGCTTTTTATAGGATTGTGTAGGGGGAGCTGAGGTTGAGCTTGTGGAAACAAGGGGGTGGTGGCCCAAAAGGTTTGGGAACCACTGCTGTAGAGGAAGGCAATGGCAAACCACATCTGCTTCTCGCTTGCTTTGAAAACCCCTTGCTGGGGTTGCCATAAGCTGGCTGCGACTTGACGGCGTTTTATATACACATTGTAAAATACCTTTGGAGAGCAGATGTTAATATTAGACTTGTTGCCCTGACCAGGATAGCCCAGGCTTGCCTGATCTCAGAAGCTAAGCAGGGTTAGGCCTGGTTAGTATTTGGGTGGGAGACCACCAAGGAATACCAGGATCATTATGCAGAGGCAGGCAATGGCAAACCACCTCTGTTCATCTTTTGCCTTGAAAGCCCTATGGGGTCATAATAAATCAGCTGCAATTGTTTAGCGTGGAGATATCTTTAGCCTGAAGAAGACTGAGAGGGGATATGATAACCATCTTCAGGTACTTGAAAGGCTGTCAGAGGATGGTTTAGAGTTGTTTCCTGTTGCCCCAGAAGGTCGGACCAGAACCAACGGGTTGAAATTAAATCCAAAGAATTTCTGTCTAAACATTATAAAGAATTTTATAACAGTTAGAGCGGTTCCTCAGTGGAACAGGCTTCTTCAGGAGGTGGTAAGCTCTCTTTCCCTGGAGATTTTTAAGCAGAGGCTAGATGGCCATCTGTCAGCAATGCTGATTCTGTGACCTTAGGCAGAACATGAGAGGTAGGGCACCTTGGCCATTTTCTGGCCATGGGGTAGGGGTCACTGGGGGTGTGGTGGGGAGGTACTGTAGTTGTGAATTTCCTGCATTGTGCAGGGGGTTGGACTAGATGACCCTGGTGGTACCTTCCAACTCTATGATTCTGTTATTTTAATTTGATGGCCCAAATAAAAGGGGATAATTCACAAATATTTAGGACAGCTCAACCAAGGACAGCCAGATTTATCACCACTAGCAACATAAAAAATACTTTTGTGCATTACAGTCGAGATAATCTTCTCCTTTTGCCTGATACCCAGACCTGTTTGCATGGCTCTAATGAGAAAGCCATTTAAAACCCACATCGGTCATCTGGTACATCTCGTGCACCTGCCCGATTTTTCTACCGTGGCATCTGCAAAGGCTGTGTAACTAAAAACTAATAACTTCATTTTTAATTAGTTGCCTACATGGCCCTCTGTTCTAACCTCTCCATTGTTCCCTCTCCAATCCATATCATTATTAACTCCTGATTTCTCCTAGTGGGTCTTAAAATGCCATTCGCGCTCCCTTCCTCGCGCTCTCTCACACGCTTCCCCCGCAAAATTGCATCCAATAAAACAGGCAAAAGAAATGTCTAAAGGTGATTTTAAGCACAGTATGAGCAACGTTCGTTTTATTTAGCCATTTATTTCGGGGAGTCATTATCAGGCAGTGTTGTTCTTTAAAAAAAAAGAATCCACTGGTGCGGGTGGGGGAGTCGTATATTTGAAAGGAAACGGACGTATTTTCTGTCTGACTGCCCTAAAAAAAAAATCATTAAAGTATGAGTTTAAAAATAGGAGGCCACAACTATTGTCCATCGGTTTGCTCGGTGTCAAAATAGACTTGAGTGATTACAAAGGGAACTCAATCTATTTTGCTATCTCGGCATTCCGTTGCTTTTAAGGCCATAATATACAGCAAAGGGGGTTATAAAAAGACACCTTTGGAGTAACTGTTCTTTGCATCACAGTGGTCAAACCAGAAAACTCCAAGTAGAAGAGTACAACCCTTCATCATAACTATCACAGACCGGGAGCGACATACAATACACATTAAAAAACAAAACAAAAAAACCCCAAAAAACTTCTAAGACGTTGCAGAACTGACCCAGCATATCCCTTAAAAAAGAGGGTCATGTCATTTACTGATCCTGATTCGCGTCAAGCGAGCAATGGCCTGCGGCTGATACACCTCCTGCTGTGATCCCATCCCTTTTCATCAATCTGAGTTCCCACGCAGATGAGAGACCTCCTGGAACATCTGCCAGGTCGATCAAGGCACACCTGTATTATGCATGTGGAGTGATTTTATACCAGCTGAACTGCCATGTCCAGCCTGTGGCTCAGTGAAGGACCCAGATTCCATCCCCAGCATCTCCAGACAAAAGGACCAGGTAGATGATGATGTGAAAGACCTCAGTGGCTCATTGGTAGAGCCTCTGCTCAGCATGCAGAAGGTCCCAGGTTCAATCACTGGTATCTCCAGTTAAAAGGACCAAGCAGTAGGTGATGTAAAAGACCTCCACCGGTGACCCTAGAGAGCTGCTGCCAGTCTCAAGTAGACAATACTGACCTTGATGGACCAAGGGACTGATATGGTATAGGGCAGTTTCATTTTTTGGAGAGGGTTTGCATCTCCAGTTAAAGGGACTAAGCAACTGGGTGATGTGAAAGACCCCTGCCTGAGACCTTGGAGAGCTGCTGCCGTTCTAGTAGACAATACTGACTTTGATGGTCCAGTTGTTGTTGTTGTTGTTGTTGTTGTTGTTGTTGTTGTTGTTCTTCTTCTTCTTCTTCTTCTTCTTCTTCTTCTTCTTCTTCTTCTTCTTCTTCTTCTTCTTCTAACATTGCAGGTGTACATCCAGTTCCAGAGGCCAGATAAGGGAACTCCATTGTTTGGTTTGTTCTCAACCCTGGAACCCATGACACCAGGCATTTAGTGTGATTGTAGGTATGGATGCTATTGGAGGTCAAAAGCAGGTTCGATTTGAATCGTTTTGTGTGTGTGTGTGTGATGTGAAAGTCCTCAGTGGCTCTATGGTAGAGCCTCTGCTCGGCATGCAGAAGGTCCCAGGTTCAATCTCTGCCATCTCCAATTTAAAGGATCAGGCAGTAGGTAATATGAAAGACTTTCATGGTTCAGTCACGATGTGAACCCATCTCTCCCCACTTGCAACCCAGCATTCTGACAACTGGCCACACCGATTGAATAACTAGTAGACCAGTTTTCAACCTGGAATGTAGACTCCTCGAACATGGGGGAGAACTGATTTTAGCAATTGCTGCTTTAGCAGACCATAGTGGTTGATATTATTGACCTCATAACCTCTGAGGAACTCCACACTATATGGGTGGAGTTTCTAGTAGAATCAAAGAATCATAGAGTTGGAAGATACCAACAGGGTCATCTAGTCCAACCCCCTACACAATGCAGGAAATTCATAACTGCCACTCCACACACACCTCCAGTGACCCCTGTTCCATGCCCAGAAGACTGGCAAAAAACAAACAAAAAACCACTCCAGGATCCTTGCCCAATCTGGCCTGGAGGAACACATCCAGCGGGGATACTGTAGAATTTGCAAAAACCTGATGATGATGTCTCTTTTGGAGTCTTGAAAAGTTGAGTTCTGAAAGGAGCAGAGTTGGGACAGTTTGTTGTTCCTTACTGAATTTTTTCAGCAGCATATTTTTCTGCAGCTTTCCAACAGTTTTGCAGCACCGGTTAATCATTAGGGTTGCCAACCTCCAGGTGGTGGCTGGAGATCTCCCGCGATTACAACTGATCTCCAGCCGATAGAGATCAGTTCATCTGGAGAAAATGGCCACTTGGGCAACTAGACTCTAGGGCATTGAAGCCCCTCCCCAAACTCCGTCCTTCTCAGCCTCCACCCCAAAAACATCCTGCCTGTGGTGAAGAGGGACCTGGCAAAGGCTGGCAACCCTATGAATCCTCATTTTAAAAAATCCCTTTTTTTCAAGAATTGCCAGTTCCCATTGTTTTCTGAAAGACACTGGAGGTGTTAGGCCCCAAAAAGACCAACTATAATTAATAAGCAATTTGTGGTCGGTTTAAGTTTGGCTGCAGCTTTTCCAGATAGGTTTGGAAAACAAATTGTACTTAATCAGGAATAAGGGTTGTCATACCACAACACCTTCTTACGGAGATTCAAAGTTCACTTCTGCATGATACGACTTTCCCTGCTTCTTTGCCTCTTACCCACTGTTCTCATTTTACTCTTTCTAATCCCTTGAACCAACGACTTTGACGTTTTTATTTATCCTTTTCCAATCTCCTTGTATGGATCGTTATAATTAGCAGTTATAAATAGACACCTTGGCGCAGATTACGAACTTGCCTCGTATTGACTCTTTGCAGGAACTTTCGAGTTCTTCCAGTAATTGGAATGTATTTACCCGAAAACTGTATTTGTTCATTGGGCCATTAAAAAGGAGAGAGAAGAACCACCTGGTAACCAACAACCTTCGGCGCATTTAAATAAAACTTGCGATAAAGAAAAACCCCACAAAATATTATTTATGTCAGCTGGATACTGATGAAAAGGAAAGCTTTCAGGAGGGAGACAGAATCGATTTTTAATTTTTTTTCCCCTTCCAGGTATTTTTTTTAAAATATATGACAGAATGACACTTTCTTCACTCAGCCACTCGAGCTGAAGAATGACTGAGGAGCCCAGTGAAGGTCAAATACATTTTCGTCCATCTGACGCTCGGCGGAAAGAGACTTAACCCTCCTCTTTCGGTCCAAAGCTCTGTGGAAGTTTCACTTTGCAGATGTAATGCAAGGAAACTAAAACACTTAGGAAGGTCATGGAACTTCCAGCCATGGACAACTTGGAAAACTCATCTTGACAACCAGACCTGCAGGAATTACACAGCTTCAGTTAACACCAGGAGATTTGGAAGGCAGGGTATGGGGGAGGGTGGAGTTTGGGGAGGATATTATGTCATGTTCAGTTGATACTTTAGGCTGCATCCCCTCGTCTCAAAGGTATAGAGACTAGAGAAATTCCCAGAATGTAGCTATGTGGAGGCTATTTTTTTCTTCTGCTCCTCAATTCCTCAGGGGCAGGGAATTGGAACTGGGGGGGGGGGATAAATCCCCACCCTGGATAGGTAAATGGGAGGCCTACTAGGAATCTTTGCAATGGGAGAGCTTTTCTTTAGGATTGCCAGGATTCAGCATAGATTGGTAGCAGAATGCATCTCAACACTTACAGAGCACATACCCCTCATGACAGCCAGCATGGTGTAGTGGTTAAGAGCGGTGGACTCTAATCTGGAGAACCGGGTTTGATTCTCTACTCCTCCACATGAGTGGCGGACTCTAATCTTGTGAACTGAGTTGGTTTCCCCACTCCTCCACATGAAGCCTCCTGGTAACCTTGGGCTAGTCATAGTTCTCTCTGAACTCTCTCAGCCCCACCTACCTCACAAGGTTGTGAGGCGAGAGGAAGGGAAGGAGATTGTAAATTTGCATCTTCTTAAAAAGGTAGAGAAAATCAGGGTATAAAAACCAATTTTTCTTCTTCTTCTCCTCACCATGAGCCATAGCCATACTCACACATCTAGAATTGAGATTAGTCCCATGGTTTACTCATGAGATCTGGTTCTTAAGAGTAGCATCGTGCTGCTCTTTCATTCAGTGAGACCTGTTCAAAGCATTCTACATGGCACCCCCTACCATTTCGCACTGCCAATAAACTGGACTATTGAAAAGCCAGTCAATTCCAGTTTCTATCACAATCCATCCGTGACTTGGCATTCCTTCTCTCAACCATTAGATTCCTCACACCTGATCCATCTAGCTTTGTCCTTGGGATAGTCACAGTTCTCGCCAAATTCTCTTAGTGGTAGAGCATCTGCTTGGCATGCAGAGGGTCCCAGGTTCAATCCCCGGCATCTCCAGTTAAGGGACTAGGCAAGTACAGTAGGTGATGTGAATAGACCTCTACCTGAGACCCTGGAGAGCCGCTGCCGGTCTGAGTAAACAATACTGACCGATGGACCAAGAGTCTGGTTCAGTATAAGGCAGCTTCATGTGTTCTTGTCTACCTCACAAAGTATCTGTTGTGGGGAGGGGAAGGGAAGGTGTCTGTAAGCCGTTTTGAGTCTCCTTAAAGGGGGAGAAAAGCAGGGTATAAAAACCAGCTCTTCTTCTTCTTCTTCTTCTTCTTCTTCTTCTTCTTCTTCTTCTTCTTCTTCTTCTTCTTCTTCTTCTTCTTCTTCTTCTTCTTCTTCTGAAACAAACATTGCAGGTGTACATCCAGTTCCAGAGGCCAGACAACGGAATTCCATCATTCCATTGTTCCTCAACACTGGAACCCCAGACACCAGTATGGTTGCCAACCTCCAGGTAGAGCTCATTTCACATGGAGAATATAGCCGCTTTGGCAATTGGACTCTATGGCATTGGAGTCCCCCCCTCCCCAAACCCCGCCTTCCTCAGACTCCATCCCAAAAATATCCAGGTATTTCCCAACCTGGAGCTGGCAACTCTAGACACCAGGTACTTAGTGTGATTGTACCTATGGATGCTATGGGAGGTCAAGAGCAGGTTAAATCTGAATGAATTGTCTTGTTTTTTGTTTTGTTTATGCAGGTTGGACCAACCAGTCTTTCTTTGCTCACTCTTTTCTGTTGTGTAGCATGGAATTTTCCCCATCAAATATATATATGCATTTGTCAATACAATTTGCACATGAATCAGCAGCACTGTACGTTATCTGTATAGTATAGGTAGAGATGACGCTCATTGTGCATGCAAATACCCTGTAAACGGCAATTAAATTGCATAAAATTGAGTAAAAGAAACAGATAAATCATCGATGCCAACGAGAAAAGCGGATGGAGGAAAACCATTCACTGTAACAACATATGGAAACAAGATGATACAGATAAGGGTATACAAAACAATCCCTAAGGCTGTGTTTCTGGGCATACTTTTGAAAAAAAAAACTATAAGGTGCTACTGTGCTTCATCTTGGTAGAGATAGGAGGGGAGTATTATACTGTCTCTCAGATTCTTTTATCTGGTCATTTCAGATTTGATGTGATGTGGAATCGACCAAGTATTTTGACGGAGGTTTAAAAGTTGGGTTCCTTGATTTCTCAGGTTCTACCATGGTGTAGTGGTTAAGAGCGGTGGTTTGGAGCGGTGGATTCTGATCTGGAGAACCTGGTTTGATTCCCCACTCGTCCACATGAGCGCCGGAGGCTAATCTGGTGAACTGGATTTGTTTCCCCACTCCTACACATGAAGCCAGTGGGGTAACCAGGGGCTAGTCACAGTTCTCTTTGAGCTTTCTCAGCTCCGCCTACCACACAGGGTGTCTGTTGTGGGGAGTTAAGGGAAGGTGATTTTAAGATGATTTGATTCTTCCTTAAGTGGTAGAGAAAGTTGTCATATAAAAACCAACTCTTCTTCTTACTCTTCTTCAACCCTACCTCCGGGAGTTCCCCATGGAGCATAACGCTCCCTATCCCTATGCTGACTTTCTCTATCACTTAAGGGAGAATCAAACCGGCTTACAATCACCTTCCCTTCCCTTCCCCACAACAGTCACCCCGTGAGGTCGGTGGGGCTGAGAGAGCTCTAACAGAGCTGTGACTTGCCCAAGGTCACCCAGCTGGCTCCCTGTGTAGGAGTGGGGAAACCAACCCAGTTCACCAGATTCGCGTCCGCAGCTCATGTGGAGGAGTGGGGAATCAAACCCGGTTCTCTAGAGTCCACTGCTCCAAACTACCACTGTTAACCACTACACCACGCTGGCTGACCATGTTTGATGAAGATGTCCTACACTAACTCATTGGCTTTGTCCATACTGACTGGTAATTGTATTGTAGGGCTGCAAACAAAGAAAGGTTTTTCTTTCTAATCTCTTCATGGAGATCATTTTCCAGTCATTTTTTCTCTCACTCCTCAGTTTCTCAAGGATCAGGTTTTGGGGCCGAGGATGGGGGTTTGCCTGCCGTAGGTGGGCAACTAGCAAGCCTACCCTGGCTACCTCTCTCCTTTTGAAGCTCCCATTCATTTGAACAGGTCTTTGAAAGGAGAACTTTGCTATGGATTGTGCCTTTGATAATGCTAACGAATAAAAGCCAGAGAATGAAACCAGCCCTTTTTTCCTTCTTGTATCCTAAAGATGGAGCTCTTGCAAAAGGAGAAAGCAAACGCCTCTCTCTTTTATTCACATCCAATCGGCCTGCGTTGAGACTAGGAGGCATCTTCCCCCCCCAAAAAAAAACCGTGTCTTTCTTTCAATGTGGAATAATAAAAATTCTTTCTTATTATTATAGCGGCTGCGTGGCTGCAAAAGGCCACGAAAAGACTCTGACTGATACGAAGCACCTCACCCTTCTTATTGTCTATTTCATGGGCTTTAGCTCCCCCGATTGCTAAAAACAGCCATCTGAAGACAAAAATCTCAGATTCGTTTTATTTTTATGGCCATTATTATTCCCTCACAATAATAATAACCGTTTGCACTTAGACGGTAGCAGTCATCCAAGGATCCTGACAATGAGAAGGAAAAGGACGGGGGTGGCGGGGGGGGGGGAGAAGAAACCATCAGCAAGCTTCTTCGGGGAGGGCAGAAAATCTGCCGAACTAACAGGCCAAAGAGAATTGGACTCACTATTGTGGTCCCCTTGGAAATTCTTACTCACTGACCACCTAGGCGGCTAATCAACTCATCTAATGTATCCAGAGAAGAAGAAGAAGAAGATGAAGATGATGATGAAGAAGATGAAGATGAAGGAGGAGGAGGAGTTGGAGTTGGTTTTTAATATGCCAACTTTCTTTACCGATTAAGGGAGACTCAAACATGCTTACAAGCGCCTTCCCTCCCCCTCCCCACAACAGACACCCTGTGGGGTAGGTGGGGCTGAGAGAGCTCTAAGAGAGCTGTGACTAGCCCAAGGTCACCCAGCTGGCATCACGTGGAGGAGTGGGGAAACCAACCCAGTTCACTAGATTAGCCTCCGCCGCTCCACATCAGACTCCACCGCTCCAAACCACTGCTCTTAACCACTACACCACGCTGGCTCCAGCATCGCAGCTTCACAGAGGCTGCAGCATCACAGAAGCATATCTGCTGAAGCTTCCGGGCTCGGTTCCTAGCATTGCCAGTTAACAGGGTTCAGGGAGCAGGTGAGGAGAGAGGCCATCCTCTGCCCAAAGTCCTGGAGAGCAGCAGAGAAAGGACTTTCTGAGCACCTCCTACCTGAACCTAGGGTGGCCGGCACTGGGTTGGGAATTACATTGAAGATTTCGGGGGTGGAGCCTGAGGAGGACAAGATTTGGGAAGGGAGGGAGTCAACTGCCCTATGAATCACAGACTCATAGAATCATAGAGTTGGAAGGGACCACCAGGGTCATCTAGTCCAACCCCCTGCACAATGCAGGAAATTCACAACTACCTCCCTCCCACACCCCGTGACCCCTACTCCATGCCCAGAAGATAGCCAAGATGCCCTCCCTCTCTTGATCTGCCTACGGTCATAGAATCAGCATTGCTGACAGATGGCCATCTAGCCTCTACTTAAAAACCTCCAGGGAAGGAGAGCTCACCACCTCCCAAGGAAGCCTGTTCCACTGAGGAACCGCTTTAACTGTTAGAAAATTCTTCCTAATGTCTAGACAGAAACTCTTTTGATTTAATTTCAACCTGTTGGTTCTGGTCTGACCTTCTGGGGCAACAGAAAACAACTGGGCAGTTAGCATGCTTAGGGCTGTTTAGCCTGGAAAGAAGGTGGTTAAGGGGAGACACGATAGAGGTCTATTCAACTATGCATGGTTTGGAGAGAGTGGACAGGGAGAAGCTTTTCTCCCTCTCTCATAATATTAGAACACAGGGTCATCTGCTGAAGATGGAGGGTGAGAGTCAAAACTGATAAAAAGAAGTATTTCTTCACACAACACATAGTTAAATTATGGAACTCCCTGCCCTAGGACGTGGTGATGGCTCCCAACTTGGAAGGCTTTAAGAGGGGAGTGGGCATGTTCATGGAAGAGAAGAGTATTCATGGCTACTAGTAAAAATGGATACTAGTCATGATGCATGCCTATTCTCTCCAGTACCAGAGGAGCATGCCTGTTATATTAGGTGCTGTGGAACACAGGCAGGACAATGCCGCTGCAGACATCTTGTTTGTGGGCTTCCTAGAGGCACCTGGTTGGCCACTGTGTGAACAGACTGCTGGACTTGATGGGCCTTGGTTCTCCTGTTCAGTAGGATATAATGCCCTAGAGATAACCTTCCTAAGTGGCCATTTTCTCCAGGTGAACTGATCTCTGTCGCCTGGAGATCAGATGCAATCCCAGATCTCCAGCCACCCTCTGGAAGTTGGCAGCCCTACCTAAACCTCTTTAACTGGCAACATGGCTTCAGTGAACAGAGGGGTCTAAGATCAGTGGTAGAGCAATTGCTGTACTTGTGGATGGTCCCTGCTTCAATTCTTAACATGTCTATTTAAAGGCTATCAGGTAAGGAAGAGGCCACGGCCCCATGGAAAAGCATCTGCTCAGGGTGCAAAAGGTCTCAGGTTCAATCCCCGGCATGTCCAGTTAAATGGATCTAGTGGTAGGTGGTGTTGAAGACCTCTGCCTGAGACCCTGGAGAGCTGCTGCCGGTCTTGGTAGTCATGAGTTGCAACTTGCTTATTACTTCTTACGCAGGATGATCTGGGCCTGTGAGGGAGCAAAGCTGCTCAGCACCATGTCTGAGATGAATTTTGACATTGAGGCAATCTGATCAGAGGTTTGCCTCACATCTAACTGTGGTCAATGTGAGTTAAGACCTCAACAATGTAAGAAGGATCCTGCTTAAGGTTACCAACCTCCCTCCCCAAACTCTGCTGTCCTCAGGCTCCACCCCAAAAGCCTTCCACTGGTGGTGAAGGGGGACCTGGCAACCCTAGTCCTGCTGGATCAGACCAGTGGTCCATCTAGTCCAGCATCCTGTGTCATACCATGACCGGCCAGTTCTTCTGGATATCTAATAACAGAACAGATAGGCCGAGGCCTTTATAAGAACATAAGAAGAACCCTGCTGGATCAGACCAGAGGCCCATCTAGTCCAATATCCTGTCTCACATAGGGGTCAACCAGTTCCTCTGAAGGACCAACGACAGGGCATAGAGGCCGAGGCCTTCATAAGAACATCAGAAGAGTCCTACTGGAACAGACCAGTGGTCCATCTAGTACAGCATCCTGTCTCACGCAGTGTCCAATGAGTTCCTCTGGACAGCTAACAACAGGCTGCTTTGGCTATTAGACTCTACGGCATTGAAATCCCTCCCCTCCCCAAACCCTGCCCTCCTCAGGCTCCACCTCAAAAACCTCCCACCATTGGCGAAGAGGGGCCTGGCAACCCTACTATTGTATTCCTGTTAAAGTCCTCATTCTAGAGTTTACACAAAGGTAATGTGTAGGGTTTCCAGCTCTGCATTGGGAAATACCTGATAATTTGGAGGTGGAGCCTGAGGAGGGCAGGGTTTGAAGAGGGGAAGGACTTCAATGTTGTAGAGTCCAATTGACAAAGCAGCCCTTTTCTGCAGGGAAAATGATCTCTGTCACCTGGAGATCAGTCGTAATAGCGGGAGATCTTTAGCACCACCTGGAGATTGGCAAGCCTAGTAATGTGTAAACACTTTGCACATGCACAGTGGGCTAGAAATGTTAAGTATTATTCTTAGCTAGCTTAATCTATCTACCATCCACTCACATGGCTACAGATCTTTAAAAAAATATAGTAAATAGTGTGAGGGTGGGGGTAGCCATGAAAGGCAGGGGGCACTGTAGGATATAGGGTTGCCAGGTACCTCTTTGCCACCAGTGGGAGGTTTTTGGGGCAGAGTCTGAGGAGGGTGGGATTTGGGGAGGGGAGGGACTTCAATGCCATAGAGTCCAATTGCCAAAGTGGCCATTCTCTCCAGGGGAACTGATCTCTGTTGGCTGCAGGTCAGTTATAATAATGGGAGATCTCCAGCAACTACCTGGAGGTTGGCAACCCTAGTGGGATGCAACATTTCATCTAGAGATGCTGACATTAATGAGCCAAGAAGGTCTTCTCACCTCTGCTGCATGGAGCGTTGACCTAGAAGAGAACATTGCCCTACCCATTATTGTCTTGAACCAATTGGCCCCTGGGGGGGGTCTCCCCTCTTGATGAGAAGACCCCGAAAGTTAGCTGCGAGGAAAATGCAAACTGCCGTATTTATTTAGGGAACAGGGAACACAGCTCTGGTCTCCCACGCTGCTATGATTCCTGTCGTTGGCTTCTTTTTTTGCGTTCCGAGTGTCCAGCGGGAGAAAAGCGACGTCGTGATATTTTATGCCACTGAGACCAAAAGCTATCGATCCTTTTTTGCCTCTGGAAAAGGATTCTAATAATTTCCAAATATATCGTAGATGGCGGCGCTGCTATCTTTAATTAAAACATGACACAAGGATGGAAAGTAATTATTCGAGGTGGAATCTTTTTTCTTCCACCTGAAGATTTTCTTTTGTTCGATAGCTTCTTTTCTCAATTCAGTGGACTTTCTTGCATTTTTTTTTATTTTACTTTTCCAACAGCAGTAACATTGAAGCACAGTAGGTACAATCTAGAGAGGGGAGGGGCAATGGTTCAGTGGGAGAGCATCTGCTAGGTATGCAGAAGGTCCCAGGTACAATCCCTGGCATCTCCAGTTAAAGGGACTAGGCATGTAGGTGATGTGAAAGACCTCTGCCTGAGACCCTGGAGAGCAGCTGCCGGTCTGAGTGGACAATACTGAATTTGAGGGACCAAGGGTCTGATTCAGTTTAAGGCAACTTCATATGTTTATGTGTTCAACAGTGTGATATGCCTCTTCTGACTCCACCGAGGCAACTGGGAGATAATTCCAATTGTTGCTCACCCTGGAGTTGTACATTCATATTCTAGAACAGGACACAACAAGATTCCAGAAAGTCTTGACCACTGGCATCAGTAGGATTCCCAACTCTGGGCTGGGAAATTCCTGGAGATTTGGGGTGTGGAATCTGAGGAGGAGGGACCTCAGCAATGTATAATGCCCTAGAGTCCACCCTCCAAAGCAGCCATTTTCTCCAGGGAAACTAGGGTTGCCAGCTCTGGGCTGGAAAATACCTGGAGATGTTTTTGGGGTGGAGGGCATAGGTACTAGCTGGAGATCTCCTGCTATTACAACTGATCTCCAGCTGATAGAGATCAGTTCACCTGGAGATAATGGCCACTTTGGCCATTGGACTCTATGGCATTGAAGTCCCTCCCCTCTCCAAACCCCACCCTTCTTATTCTCCATCCCCAAAATCTCCAGGTATTTCCCAACCTGGAGCTGGCAACCCTACCTGGAGGCTGGCAACCTGGAATGTTTTTCCTGGGTAGCCCAAGCCACGTTTACTCGAAAGGAAGACAACCCTGGATTCAAGATGACCTGGACACAAACAATTAATAGAATCAATTGTAACTTGCATGTAAATGTAAGATGACTTTTTTTTTCCTTTTTCTTTTTTGATGCCCTCCCTGGAAATAATGTAATCTTGCCATGTGAGTAAACACAGGACCTAGAAAATAACTCCAAACACCTATTTTTGCAGCTGTGTCTTACCAGGCTTTCCCTACTGAATGGCTAGACTGCACACAATTTGCAGTGGAAATTGCAGTGGAAATAGGTGGAAACCCTACCTATATGGCGTCAGCGACTGACGTTGAGGGATCGCCACAGGTGACTCATCGCTCAGCTTTATGGCCCTTGGGTTTAACCGGACAGACGTCTGCTCAGCATGCCATGTTCTGTGCACGGCTGTGTAGACACCCAGATGTCAACTGTCCCTTCCATAACTGAATTTCTCTTCCCAAACCATCTGCATTTCTGGGCATCTGTCTTCCTGTACAGCTACAGTGAAACAGGCCAGGTGACAGAAGCAGACAGAGGGCCTCTAGATGGCCAGCAGGAAGAACCGAGGATCATCTGGGAATGAAGAAGCATTGTCTGCTTGTCTTTTCTGGATGAAAATTCAACTTGCAGGTTGGCAAAAATGTACAAGGAGCTTGGGGGATCTGAAGAGTTATAGTCCAAGGTAGTCTGGTGTGGGGATGGGAGGAATGGGTTCTAGAGCAGAAACTTTTAACTGAAGTAAATGATAGAGCAACCCTGACCTGGATGGCCCAGACTAGAACAATTTATTCATATCTCAGAAACTAAGTAGGATCAGTCCTGGTAAGAAGAAGAGTTGGTTTTTAGACCCTGGTTTTCTCTACCTTTAAGGAGTCTCACACCAGCTTACAATTGCTTTCTCTTCCTCTCCCCACAACAGACACCTTATGAGGTGGGTGGGGCTGATAGAGGTCTATAAAATTATGTCTGGTATGGAGAAAGTGGCCAGGGAGAAGCTTTTCTCCCTCTCCCATAATACCAGAATGCGGGGTCATCTGCTGAAGCTGGAGGGTGAGAGATTCAAAACAGATAAAAGGAGGTATTTGTTCACACAATGCATAGTTCAATTGTGGAACTCCCTGCCCCAGGATGTGGTGATGGTTGCCAACTTAGAAGGCTTTAAGAGGGGAGTGGACATGTTCATGGAGGAGGGGACTATCCATGGCTACTAGGCAAAATGGATACTAGTCACGATGCAGGCCTATTCTCTCCAGGATCAGAGGAGCACGCCTGTTATATTAGGCAGGCAGGACAGTGCTGCTGCAGTCGTCTTGTTTGTGGGCTTCCTAGAGGCACCTGGTTGGGCCACTGTGTGAACAGACTGCTGGACTTGATGGACCTTGGTCTGATCCAGCGTGGCCTTTCTTATGTTCTTATGTTCAGTGGGATATAGTGCCATAGAGTCCACCCTCCAAAGCAGCCATTTCCTCTAGAGGAACTGATCTCTGTAGTCTGGAGATGAGTTGTAATTCCAGGAGATCTGCAGAGGTTGGCCAACCTAAGCACAGGCCATTCATTGTGGTTGGGCTAGCCAACTTCCAGGTGGGGGCTGAAGTCCTCCTGGAATTACAGCTCCTCTCTGGACTACAGATTTCAAGTCCTATGGTTGCCAGTTCCATGTTGGGAAATTCCTGGAGATTTGGGATGGAAACTGAGAATAAGGAGCTCAGCAGGGTATAATACCATAGAGTCCACCCTCCACAGCAGCCATTTTCTCAACGGGAACTGATATCTGTAATCTGGTGGTCGGTTGTAATTGCAGGAGATCTCCAGTGTTAGGGTTGCCAACCGCCAGGTGGTAGCTGGAGATCTCCCGGTATTACAACTCTCCAGGCGACGGAGACCAGTTCACCTGGAGAAAATGGCCACTGCAGAAGGTGGACTGTATGGCCTATTGAAGTCCTTTCCCTTCCAAAAACCCATCCTCCTCAGACTCCACCCTCAAAATCTCCAAGTGTTTCACAACCTGGAGTTGGCAATAGGGTTGCCAACCTCCGGGTACTAGTTGGAGATCTCCTGCTAGTACAACTGATCTCCAGCCGATAGAGAACAGTTCACCTGGAGAAAATGGCCGCTTTGGCAATTGGACTCTATGGCATTGAAGTCCCTCCCCAAACCCCGCCCTTCACAGGCTCTGCCCCCAAAATCTTCTGCTGGTGGCAAATGGGGACCTGGTGACCATATCAGTTCCCCTGGAAAAATGGCAGTTTTGGAGAAGGGGCTCTGTGGCATCATATCCCTGCTGAGCTCCTCCTCTTCCTCCTTCTCTTTCTCCTTCTCCTCCTCCTCGTCCCCAAACTCTGCCTTAGGATCAAAATCTCAGTATATATTCACAAGGAAATATAATTGAGCTGAGTCCGGACATCAACCTCCATCCCCGCGTCCCGCCCCGAAGAGTGCCCGCTATCTGCCGGTTAGCGTGGCTTCTCTTCCCTCCTCCCTCCTGCACTTCCTTACCCATCTCATTTGAAATGTCGGCAAGAGCAGAATTAAATAAAGCAAACACGACGATTACATTTCACATCCCACTGCGATCTTTGAAGAAATGCTAATTTAATCTGCCAAGGTGATAAGTCAAGTGGTGAGAGAACCTCCGTAGGCTTCCAGTTCAGATTCATATATTTTTTTTGGGGGGGGGGTGTTGATAAACCCGCACGGCGAGCTTTCAGAGCCTAGCGGGCCTGTAGAAATTAGATTGGAAGTGCCCGCCAGATTTTTTTGTAGGTACCCTGGAAGGCATAGAGGCTTTCCCTTTCAAATTTCAGAAAAGCTGGATGCCTCTTTCCCCCCCGTCACAGAAAACCTAGTCGAGGAAATAATTTTCTAACAGAGCGGTTCCTCGGTGGAGCAGGCTTCCTCGGGAGGGGGTGAGCTCTCCTTCCCTGGAGGGTTTTAAGCAGAGGCTAGATGGACATCTGTCAGCAATGGTTATTAGAATCATAGACTCATAGAAACATAGAGTTGGAAGGGACCAACAGGGTCATGTAGTCCAACCCCCTGCACAATGCAGGGAATTCACAACTACTTCCCCCCCTCGCACCCCCAGTGACCCCTACTCCATGCCTAGAAGATGGTCAATATGCCGTCCCTCTCATCGTCTGCCTAAGGTCATAGAATCAGCATTGCTGATAGATGGCCATCTAACCTCTTCTTAAAAACCTCCAGGGAAGGAGAGCTCACCCCCTCCCGAGGAAGCCTGTTCCACTGAGGAACCGCTCTAAGTGTTCTTCCAAATGTCTAGATGGATTCTATGATCTTAAGCAGATCATGAAAGGGACAGCATCTTGGCCATCTTCTGGGCATGGAGTAGGGGGGTCACTGGGGTGTGTGGGGGAGGCAGTTGTGAATTTCCTGCATTGTGCAGGGGGTTGGACTAGATGGCCCTGGTGGTCCCTTCCAACGCTTTGATTCTATGATTCTATGAAAGGATCGGAAGGAAAGCAATGGAATTCTTTTCTCCTGAACTGCCAGGAACCCTGTGGTGTTTTCAGGAAGGGCTTGAGCTGGAGTAGTTTTCCATTTTATGTGCATCTACGCAGCCATCTGTATTCCAAAAAAAAAAAAAAAAACCAAGAGAGGCAGAGAGAGAAAAAAATCTAAGAAATCTCCCAACGACTCAGAAGCAATCCAGTCAAATGAATAAATAAAACATGCGCGCAACACAAATGATGGTTTCTGGGCAATAGGAAACACACAAACTACCCTAGTTGTTCGGAGATTTACGCATCCGTATTTCACAGATGCCCTCTTGCTTTATTTATACTGTTAAGGGAGGCCGAGGCCGCCTCTAACCATCAACACCCATCATTAAATCATTACAGAAACTCTCTTGTTAAAGAGACAGAGCCGGCGCACGAAAGCGCACACCTTCCAAACGTGGTGGTCCAAATGTGCGCCTAGGTGAGTTAGGGACATATGGGGACGCATGCCTGAGCTCTGTCGCCAGGGTTGCCAACCTCCAGGAAAGAAACACCATTCCAAGTCAAGAAGGAAGGAAGGACTGTTGGCCAGACAACGATTCCTGGCCTTCTGTGGGGTTTT
Organism: Euleptes europaea; assembly: GCF_029931775.1. Taxonomy (NCBI): domain Eukaryota; kingdom Metazoa; phylum Chordata; class Lepidosauria; order Squamata; family Sphaerodactylidae; genus Euleptes; species Euleptes europaea. The sequence goes on from NC_079315.1 coordinate 117,355,152, forward strand.
TAAACGGTTTCCTGGCTCAGGCATTCACAGTTCTGCGCGTACAGGATCACAGCAATCCTGCCGACAGCCCTGTAAGTATGGTTGCCAACCTCCAGGTGGGGTTTGCGGAGAACAAGGCGCTCAGCAGGGTGTAATACTATAGAGTCCACCCTCCACAGCAGCCATTTTCCCAAGGGGAACTGATATCTGTAGTCTGGTGATCATTTGTAATTGTAGGCGATTTCCAGTGTTAGGGTTGCCAACCGCCAGGTGGTAGCTGGAGATCTCCCGGTATTACAACTCTCCAGGCGACGGAGACCAGTTTACCTGGAGAAAATGGCCACTGCAGAAGGTGGACTGTATGGCCTGTTGAAGTCCTTTCCCTTCCAAAACCCCATCCTCCTCAGACTCCACCCCCAAAATCTCCAGGGATTTCACAACCTGGAGTTGGCAATAGGGTTTCCAACCTCCAGGTACTAGCTGGAGATCTCCTGCTAGTACAACTGATCTCCAGCCAATAGAGAACAGTTCACCTGGAGAAAATGGCTGTCCTGGCAATTGGACTCTATGGCATTGAAGTCGCTTCCCTCCCCAAACCCCACCCTCCTTAGGCTCCGCCTCAAACACCTCCCGCTGGTGGCATAGCGGGACCTGGCAACCCTATCTACCTGAGACCCCGGAGAACCGCTGCTGATCTGATTAGACAATGCTGACTTTGACGGACCAAGGGTCTGATTCAGTACAAGGCAGCTTCATGTGTTCCTGTGTCTTGCATCCCAGGTTCTTAGTCTTGGGACAATCGCATGTACTGCCCAACCCACAGGAGCTAGCCATAAGACTATGGCGAAGAGGGACGCGGCAACCCAACTGCTGTAACCTACAATGTTGACCTTGTGAATGATCTCCTCTTCCCCCAGGTGTCCATCAGTATACCCCCAGGTGTCCATCAGCCACACCTGTCTTGCCTAGTCAGAGCAGATGCCTAGGAATCGCGCAGGTGTGGCTGAGGAAGTTTTGGAAAGGAAGCATTAAGAGATAGGCTAGAAAAAGAGTGCCTAAAGTTTTGTATGTCAGGGGGAAACTCTCCAAACAACATGCAGGAAGGTTGCTGAGAGAGATAATATTTATTGCACTTACCTTCTGCCTTCTCAAAAGGTTTTTATTGATTGATTAAAATATTTACATCCCACCTAGGGATAAGCAAATGTTCCCTATTTCATTTATTTTTACATTCATTTATATTCAACCGTTTCAGTTCTTGGCTTCTTGCTGTTGGCTTTGCAGATTTGTTTGTATTGTGTCCTCGTATTGTGTGTTTTTATATGCAATTTATACAAGCTTTATAGGACAATGTATATCATTTATGTGTCTAATATGCACCCGACTGTAGAACACTGATTAGTTTATACACAAATAAAGTTGGGAGTGTGTATATTGTATGGGGGGGAACGGGCAAAGAAACGGAAAAGGGTGCAAAAAAAGAAAGCATCGCAGGTGCGGTTTGCACAAAGGAGAAGCGAAATCACAATGGGGATTTGGCGGTCAAAGCAACCGAGGGGGAAGAATCCTAATCCCACCTTTCCATTCTAACCTCAGAGTCTGATGAAATTACCCAACATTTGAAATAAAAGCCCATGAAAACAGTAAGTGAAAACAACATAAAAAGCGGAAGTCCGCCAGCAATGTAACCCCTGGGGGGCGGGGACTTGCATGGTTCTGGTACTACCACAAAGAAGGCTCTGCCCTGCTGGGCAGTGTCACATGACAAATGGTGAGAACATATGGATCAGGGGCTCTAAGAAGGATCTAAACACGTAGCTGGGTTCGTATGGCGGTATGAAGGATATGCACCGAACTTGTCAGCCCTCCAGGTCTCAACCCCTTATCTTGGTGGAAAGTGTTCTCACATTCTGTTCATAACATGTTTGTCTCCCCTCCCGCCCCCAATATCGTTCAATCCCTGGCATCTCCGGTTAAAGGGACTAGGCAAGTAGGTGATGTGAAAGACTTCTGCCTGTAGGGTTCCCAACCTCCAGGTAGTGGTGGAGAGCTCTTGCTATTACAACTGATCTCCAGGAGACAGAGATCAGTTTCCCTGGAGAAAATGGCCACTTTGGCAATTGGACTCTATGGCATTGAAGTCCCTCCCCTCCCCAAACCCCACCCTCCTCAGGCTCCACCCCAAAAACCTCCCGCCAGTGGCAAAGAGGGATCTGGCAACCCTATCTACCTGAGACCCTGGAGAGCCTCTGTCGGTCGGAGTAGACAATGCTGACTTTGATGGAGCCAGGGTTTTATTCAGTATAAAGCAGCTTCATGTGTTTGTGTGTTCATGTGTCTTGCATCCCAGGTTCTGAGTCTTGGGGCAATAACATGTACTGCCCAACCCACAGGAGCTAGCCATAAGACAGGACTCTATAGCTCCATATATATATGAAGATAAAGGAATGAATTCCTCATAAAAGAATTCATAACAGACCTCACCACTGGGAAGGTAATATATGGTTATAGAAGATAAAATGGAAGAGATCAGTAAGATTTAAAATCCTTTCCAAAGCCATATAGGAAAGCAACTTTAAGAATATTAGATGTCATGAATGAACCATTGCATTTGGCATTCTCTCTATGCCCTTGTGAATGTTAAGCATTCTTATTTATGGACTCAAGCTGCAGCTGGTATCCACCGCTGTAGATTGGGGGGTTAGTGAGAAACAATGCCCAGCGCAGGAGCCGACACACCTCGGGTGATCAGCACCCCACTGCAATGCCCGGGGTCTCATGCTGGCACGGCAGGTGGCGTGCTCACCGAATTGTCAGGCGGATGGTGTGACACGTGGAGGAGGAGCGATACACGCACCCCGTCTTGTGGGATTTTCAGCAACAAGCTCCACAGTTGGCGCATGCATGAATGAAAGGAGCAAAGGGAACATGGCCTCCAAACTGCTGTAAACGTCACCATGGCGGGCTCCCCAGGCAAACCTAGCTTGCTTGGCTCCCTCATATAAACTATATGACTATAAGAAAGGCCATGCTGGATCACACCAAGGGCCATCAAGTCCAGCAGTCTGTTCACACAGTGGCCAACCAGGTGGCTCAAGGAAGCCCACAAGCAAGACTCCTGCCTGCGTTGCACAGCACCTAATATAATAGGCATGCTCCTCTGATCCTGGAGAGGATAGGAACGTATCATGACTAGTATCCATTTTTACTAGTAGCCATGAATAGCCCTCTCCTCCATGAACATGTCCACCCCCTCTTCAAGCCTTCCAAGATGGCAGCCATCACTTAAGGGTACAACCCAGAAGTGACAATGGGTTGCTCTAGGAAGCGCTGGAAACTCCATGGTTGTAGTCAGAAGACATGTAGTGATGTCAGTGACATCACACGTACCCTCTCATCCCTGCCCACAACCCTCCCACTGATTCCCTAACATAGCTCCGGAGATGCCATTCCAACCTCACCTGAGAATGAGTTCTGATTATGATTATTATTATTGCTGCCAAGTTGCAGCCGATTTATGGTGACCCCTGGTGGGGTTTTCAAGGCAAGAGACGTTCAGAGGTGGTTTGCCATTGCCTGACTCCATGTCACAACCCTGGTCTTCCTTGGGGGTCTCCCATCCAAATACTTGCCAGGGTCGAGGCTGAGAGTGTGTGACTGGCCCAAGGTCGCCCAGCAAGCTTCCATGGCGAGAGTGGGGATTTGAACCTGTGTTCCCCATGTCCTAGTCTGACACCTTAACCACTACACCATGATTGCTCTCGAATTCTAATACATTATTATAAACTCCAAATTTTGATTAGAAGCTCTTTGGGGACTGGAATGTGGTTTGGGGGAAAACACACCATGTCAACCCATTTTAAACCTATCGGATAGAGTGGTACATAAATGAAATCAAAAGAGTTTCCGTCTAGACATTATGAAGAATTTTCTAGCAGTTACAACGCATTCCTGACATGCGCCGGTGGCCCGCACCAAAGGCCTTTGGAGGAAGGCAAAGGCCTATGCAAGGGCCCACAGTGCCGGTGTCTGGGTGGCGCATGCCGGCGTTTTTGGCCCCAGCGCCATGTGCAGGGCCGGACACCAGTTGCTGGCTACTGCTGCAGCAGCGCCGGGCCCGGATGCCGATGGAACCTGCCGCTGGCATCCCAGGAGGCGTTCCCAGAGCGTCACAGGATCAGCCAGGGTGCGGGGCCACCATTAGGCGGCCTCCTGAGCAGTTACGGCTTGGGAACACCCCCTTTTTTCCCGGCCAAGATACCTAGGGAGATACCTAGTTGGCATATCTCCCATGCAACTCTATGAGGGTTGCGTGGATTTTTTGCGCCGGGGAGAGGTTTCGGCACTGTTAGAGCGGTTCCTCAGTGGAACAGGCTTCTTTGGGAGGTGGTAAACTCTCCTTCCCTGGAGGTTTTTAAGAAGAGGCTAGATGGCCATCTGTCAGCAATGCTGATTCTATGACCTTAGGCAGATGATTAGAGGGAGGGCATCTTGGCCATCTTCTGGGCATGGAGTAGGGGTCACTGGGGGTGTGGCGGGAGGTAGTTTGTAATTTCCTGCATTGTGCAGGGGGTTGGACTAGATGACCCTGGTGGTCCCTTCCAACTCTATGATTCTGTGATTCTATGAACAAGAAAAAAAAATAGATACAACTTTGGGATGGGAAAGGAATCCATGCTGAAACGCATGCCAGAATGCAGAGTGTTCCCATGTTGACTGATGTCCACATCCTGGGGAGCATTCCCGTGCTTATGCTGAATGCGCTGGGCCTCTGTTTTTCCATCCTTCCACGCATCTTGGACAAGAGTTTGCTCATCCAACATCCAATTATTTTCCCCCAACAAAATGTAAACCAGAATCAAACTCTGAGAAGGTTCTGGGTAATTGTACTCACTAATGGAACAGTACCACCTGCGTAATGGCAATCAAATCTGGCGGACTGAGAATGTATTTCAATTACAAGGATTTGAACCCATGATCTCTTGAGAGACTTTTCCTGCTGCATGGCATATTAACCTGGGGCCCATGAAGCCATTCCAGGGATTTCCTCTCTTCTTTAATTGCTGCTCTATTCTCAACAAATTAAGTTCGCTCTTTGCAAGAAAGCTTACCGAAAGAAGGTCAAAATTCTGTTGAGGTAGCTGTGAGAGTCTACGGCAGCACAATAGGGTTGCCAACTCCGGGTTGGGAAATACCTGGAGGTTTTTGGAGTGAAGCCTGAGGAGGGCGGGGTTTCGGGAGGGGAGGGACCTCAGCAGGGTATAATCTAGGGTTGCCAATTCACCCCCCTCCCCGGCGACCAGCTGAGGGTCAGTGGGTACACATGCACGCATGCCTACATGTGGCGGCACGGCACTTCTGGTTTACAACTGGAAGCGCCGCATTGCAAAGGACCTTATACCACTCAAACTGTGAGTTTGAGTGGTAAAGGGCCCCTTGCCATGCGGCACGTCCGGGTGTAAATGCATCACAAGGGGCCTTTGATCCATTCAAACTTCCAGTTTATTAAAAGTCCCCTTGCAATGTGCTTACACCCAGAAGTGCCGCATTGCAAGGTAACTGGTAAAAGGCCCCTTGACTGGTAAAAGGCCCTTTGCGATGCGGCACTTCTAGGTATAAACCGTAAGTGACATACACGTGCGTCGGCACGGCTGTGCACGCGTGATCCCATCAGTTCTGCCCCAGAAGCCTCCGCAGGAGGAGAGAGGTGACCTGGCAACCTTAGTATAATCCCATAAAGTCCACCCTCCAAAGCGGCCATTTTCTCTAGGGAAACTGATCCTGGCTGTCTGGAGATCAACTGTCATAGTGGGAGATCGCCAGGTGCCACCTGGAGGTTGGTAATCCTCAGCTCAACTGGAAGAAGAATCCTGTAGCATCTTAGAAGTTGATAACTATATTGTAGCATATGTTTTTATGTACGTGAGCTCTCATTTTCTGATGCAAGAGCAGCGCACATCTCACATGTTTTTTTCTCCTTTCCTTGACAGAGGATTCAGAGAATCAGCTCGCATGCATGTTAAGAAGGCTGGAAAAGTCTCGGATGAAGTTAAACCGAGGCCTGTAGAACCGAGCTTAAGACTCACCTGAACCACAGAGCAGACACTTCATCAATGCCATGCAGGTGCATGGCACTGAGACAGATAAAAATATATAGAAGACCTGAGATGACAGTTTGGTGTCCAAAATGCATTCATCACCCGTGTCACGCTTGTGCATCTGCTATAAGCCGCAGGCATTATCCTTGTTTGCTTGAAGAGATATTGAACAAGGTGGCCATAATTTTCTTTCTCCCCAAATGCAGTGTGGATAGTCAGGAAAAGTTGCATCTCAAAGATTCCTCCTCCCTTTCATTGTTACAGCAGATGTTTAGTATGTTTAGCCTGAAGAGGAGAAGACTAAGAGGGGGCATGATAACCATCTTCAAGTACTTGAAGAGCTGTCATATAGAGGAGGGTGCCGAGTTGTTTTCTGTTGCCCCAGAAGGTCAGACCAGAACCAGTGGGTTGAAATTAAATCAAAAGAGTTTCCGTCTAGACATGAGGAAGAATTTTCTAACAGTTGGAGCGGTTCCTCAGTGGAACGGGCTTCATCGGGAGGTGGTGAGCTCTCCTTCCCTGGAGGTTTTTAAGCAGAGGCTAGATGGCCATCTGTCAGCAGTGCTGATTCTATGACCTTAAGCAGATGATGAGAAGGAGGGCATCTTGTACAGCTTTTGGGTCACTGAGGGTGTGGGGGGAGGTAGTTTGGAATTTCCTGCATTGTGCAGGGGGTTGCACCAGATGACCCTGGTGGCCCCTTCCAACACTATAATTCTATGATAGGCTGAGTTTCCCTTATCAGGGCATCCAATATCCTGGACTGCCCCGAAAACCAGACTTTTTGAGCTGGCATGCAGGACTACTCACAGGCCCTTCTCAGCATGCTGATTTGCTTTCTGATGGTTCAATGTACACAACGTTATTAAAATACTGTTTAAAATTACATTCAGGCTGAGTCTATAAAGTGTATATAAAAAACATAAATGAATTTTGTGTTTAGACTTGGGTCAAGAACATAAGAAAAGCTATGCTAGATCAGACCAAGGCTCATCAAGTCCAGCAGTCGGTTCACATAATGGCCAACCAGGTGCCTCTAGGAAGCCCACAAACAAGACGACTGCAGCAGCATTTATCCTGTCTGTGTTCCACAGCACCATATATAATGGGCATGCTCTTCTGATCCTGGAGACAACAGGTATACATCATGACTAGTATACATCTTGACTAGTAGCCATGGATAGCCCTATCCTCCATGAAACATGTCCACTCCCTTCTTCAAGCCTTCAAGGAAGGGCAGGGACATAAGAACATAAGAAAAGCCACGCTGGATCAGACCAAGGCTCATCAAGTCAAGCAGTCTGTTCAAACAGTGGCCAACTAGGTGCCTCTAGGAAGCCCACAAGCAAGACGACTGAACCAGCATTTTTCCTGCCTGTGTTCCAAAGCACCTAATATAATCGGCATGCTCCTCTGATCCTGGAGGGAGTAGGTCTGCATCATGACTAATATCCATCGTTATTAGTATCCATGAATACTCCTCTTTTCCATGAACATGACCACTTCCCTCTTCAAGCCTTCCAAGTTGGCAGCCATCACCACATCCTGGGGTAGGGAATTCCATAATTTAACTATGTGCTGTGTGAAGAAATACTTCCTTTTATCTGTTTTGAATATCTCACCCTCCAGCTTCAGCAGATGACCTCATTGCCAAGATATCCCATTATGTGTATGCAAATATTCCAAAATATGGAAATATCCAAAATGCAGACCACTTCTGGTCCTAAGCAGTCCAGATAAGGAAATCTCTGCTGGATTGATAGAGCTTCTCAAATGAGGGGGGGGGCACATGGGGGGGGAGAAGACTCTCCTCCAAAACGGGGCTGTGGCTCAGTGGTAGAGCATCTGCTTGGCATGAAGAAAGTTCCAGGTTCAATCCCTGGAACTTTCAGTTGAAAGTACCAGGTGGTAGGTAACATGAAAGACCTCTCCCAGAGACCCTGGAGAGTCACTGCCAGTCTGAGTGGATAATACTGCCCTTCACGGACCAATGTTCTGATTCAGTAGAAGGCAGCTTCACGCAGGTGTTTCGTAAAGAGCTTACAAGTGACTGTTCTGTACTAGAATATCCATCAAGTACATTTTGATCCCACCCTTTGTCCGAGGAATTCCGTTGTTCTCTCTTTTTTGGTTCTGAAGCCAAGTCTTTATGGTCTACATCTAACATTTTGGCCATGACACCTCACTGACAGCCACGGCTTTTGACCCTGAAGGACCCTAAGAACCTAAGAAGAGCCCTTCTGTATCGGACCACTGGTCCATCTAGTCCAGCATCCAGTTGTCCTGGAGAGCCAACAACTGGACATTGAGGCTTTTACCATCTCCCTGTTCTTGCAACAGTCTTCTTCTGTTTAACCTGATTCACACATGCAAGGCAATGATGTGGGAGATGCCGCTGATGCTAGCACGGATCGTACCATTTCATGATTGCAGGTATGTGATCACGGAGGATCCCCATTTTTGAATGCGAAGTTAACCAAAACAAAACACAGAAAACCAGCATGGCAAACAAAATATTAGCCTTTCGTTGACATTTTCTCTCTCTCTTTGCTGTGCTAGTTTTCTATTAACAGGGAGATGTGCATGACTCTTTCAGAGCTGTAATTCACCACCGGCGGTCTGAAGCAGGCAGGTCCAGGCACCCACTAGTTAGGTTCACGCCCTGCTTAGCGGTTGTGAGCAGGGAGATGATCTTTCAGCAGGCTGCTTAGATGTACCTGAACAAATCTGGAAACATCCATTTTGTGTGTTTATGCTACTTCTCTGCATGATTCCACCCACCACGTATCTACTGCAGGCTCCAATTTTAAAAGGCCCATACTTAAAAAGAAAACAAACAAACAAACACTTGTATTGGAATTGAGACTTACTATTAAGTTGTCTCTGTGTACCTTTGGCGACTGCTCATTATAATCATGAATCCACTTTCCCCAGGAGAAAATGGCCGATTTGGCAATTGGACTCTGTGGCATTGAAGTCCCTGCCCTCCCCAAACCCCACCCTCCTCAGGCTGCGCCCCAAAAACCTCCCGTCGGTGGTGAAGAGGGACCTGGCAAATCTACAACTCCCCCCACTCCCCAGTGATCCCTGCCCAAAGGAAGGCAAAAAACATCCAGGATCCCTGGCCAATCTGGCCTGGAGGAAAATTCCTTCCTAACCCCAAAGCGGCCATTGGCATTCCTCTGGGCATGTAAGAAAGGGCTATGAGGTCTGGGCACTGGCTCATCCCTTCCTGCCCTCCATTTAATGATCTGCCTATGTTCACAGAATCACCCTTGCTGTCAGATGGCCATCTAGCCTCTACTTAAGAGGAGATCCACCGTGGTGTAGTGGTTAAGAATGGTGGGCTCTAATCTGGAGAACCGGGTTGGTTTCCCCACTCCTACACATGAAGCCAACTGAGTGACCTTGGGCTAGTCACAGCTCTCTTAGAACTCTCTCAGTCTCACCTATAGGGTTGCCAACCTCCAGGTAATAGCTGGAGATCTCCTGCTATTACAACTGATCTCCAGCTGATAAGAGTTCAGCTCACCTGGAGAAAATGGCCACTTTGGCAATTGGACTCTATGGCACTGAAGTCCCTCCTCTCCCCAAACCCCGCCCTCCTCAGGCTCCACCCCCAAAACCTCCCACCAGCGGCGAAGAGGGACCTGCCAACCCTACTCACCTACTTCACAATGTGTCTGTTGTGGGAAGAGGAAGGGAAGGAGATTGTAAACTGGTTTCATTCTGCCTAAAAAGGTAGAGAAAATCGGCGTATAAAAACCAACCCTCCTCTTCCTTTTTCTAAAGGAAGGAGAGTCCTGGGGAAGTCTCTTCCACTGAGGAACTGCTCTAACTGTCAGGAAGCTCTTCCTCGTGTGTTCTCGTTTTCAACCTTGAGTTCAGAATCACCACTGGCCGAGAGAAAGTTTCCTCGGAAAGTCATTATCCACAGTCCCCTCACTTTTAATTGTCTCATCCCCTTTTAAATCCTCTTCTCTCCCCCATGAAAGTCAACGGGACTCTTTGATCAGCTTGTCCCCAAGTCCCCTGGGCTTGAAGAGCTAATGGCTAAGCCATCTACTTGGTTGCCTGCACCAAAATAACAAGATGAGACAGACAGCTGTTTCCTGGAACCTTTCCCACTTGTCCTTTTCTTTTCCATTTAATTGAAGAAATTAATGTTTCCTGTAGACTGAAAACTTCTTCATTGACACTGGGTATTTTTGTTGTTGCACGCCGACAATTTAGCAGGGGGAGAGAGACTACGCTCTTCCAAAGAGAACTGCAAAACAAACAACTTAGAAGGTAAAACCTCCATTGCAGTTGAAATCCTAGTATCCTTTATTATTTGCTTTAAAAATTCTGATTGCTTATTTAGAAGAAGAAGAGTTGGTTTTTAGACACCTTTTTTCTCTATCTTTAAGGAGTCTCAAAATGGCTTACAATCACCTTCCCTTCCCCTCCCCACAACAGACACCTTGTGAGGTTGGTGGGGCTGAGAGAGTTCGGAGAAAACCGTGACTAGCCCAAGGTCACTCAGCAGGCTTCATGTGGAAAAGTGGGGAAACCCACCCGGTTCACCAGATTAGAGTCCACCGTTCATGTGGAGGAGCAGGGAATCAAACCTGGTTCTCCAGACTAGAGTCCCCCAATAATTACCACTATGGCATGCTGTTTTTCTCCAACAATGGGGACTAAAACTGGTTTGCAAAGGAAATATATATAAACAGCAAATTTAAATAGCAAATTTACATTTAGAAAGTGGGTCATTTGCTGAAGCTGGAGGGTGAGAGATTCAAAACAGATAAAAGGAAGTATTTCTTCGCACAATGCATAGTTCAGTTGTGGAACTCCCTGCCCCAGGATGTGGTGATGGCTGGCAACCTGGAAGGCTTTAAGAGAGGAGTGGACATGTTAACGGGGGAGATGGCTACCCATGGCTACTAGTCAAAATGGATACTGGTCATGATGCATACCACTTCTCTCCAGGATCAGAGTAGCATGCCTGTTATCTTGGGTGCTGTGGCACACAGGCAGGATAATGCTGCTGCAGTGGTCTTTTTTGTGGGCTTCCAAGAGGCACCTGGTTGGCCACTGTGTGAACAAACTGCTGGACTTGATGGGCCTGGGTCTGATCCGGCAGGGCTTTTTTTATGTTCTTAAACAGAAACATATAACTCAATAAGCCCCCGGTTAAGCTTAAAGCATATGATGAACCACAATGATGTCCCAGGTAGTCTGGAAGTCTCTGGGAATTACACCTATCTCCAATATATGAAGTTCAGTTCTGCTGGAGAAAATGACTGCTTTGGAGGGTGGTCTCTATGGCATTGTATCCTGCTGAGGTTCCTCTCCTCTAGGAATTTCCCAACCCAGATTTGTCAACCCTATATCTCTACCTGGTGGTTCTACTGGCATGGCTCACAGAAAGCTATAGGCTGCAAGTAGGGTTGTCATGAATCCTGAGTGCCTTTGAAGAGAGAAATCTGGAAGAAAAAGGCATCCTGGTAAACACCATAGACAGTGAGGGGAAATTCTGGGGGAGGGCTGTGGTCTCACTTCTGGGTGATCGCTAGGAAGTGATGTCACATTGTCCACGATGTTGTGCCCCCCCCCCCCTCAGTTTTTCTGTCACTGCTCCCACAAGCATGTATCTGGCAACCCTAGTGGCAAACCACAGGCAACAGCCCTTTGGTTCACACCAAATTCTGATCCTTCTGGGCAAGCCAAGGGTTAAGTTAATCACAGAATGGGTGGGGAGCTGATGCTTAGTCCAGATCTTACCCAACTGATTCGGACATTGAACACATGAAGCTGCCTTGCACAGAATCAGACCCTAGGTCCATCAAAGTCAGCAGATCTGAAGAGGGGGGAACTGGGGATTAGGGCAGTGGCCATGGCTCAGTGGTAGAGTATCTGCTTGGCATGCAGAAGGTCCCAGGTTCAATCCCCGGCATCTTCAGTTAAAGGGACCAGGCAAGCAGGTGGTGTGAAAGACCTCTGCCTGAAACCCTGGAGAGCCGCTGCCGGTCTGAGTAGACTACTGGCTTCGTTGGACCAAGGGTCTGAGTCAGTATAAGGCAGCTTCATGTGTTCATTTTAGGAGAATTCTTTTTGGGGGTGTGAAAGACAATCGGATAACAGTGTTCCAATGGTTTCACAGTAAAAAGGCCACACATTGAAATGCACAATGACTTTCATAGCTCATGTGCATTTCCTAGAAATATAAAGGACCAAATCCGTTAACCGACAAATTGCACCATTGAGCTGAATCTGCCAAAGGAAATATGGAATTAGGAACGGAATTCTCCAGAAGGTCCCAAGCTTACCCAAACCTAACCTGCCTCGCTTTGCAGTGTCTTTGGAAAAGCAGCCTCCAAACCCTTCCTTATTTGTTTGCAAAGAGAGAGGTTTTCATCTCTCGCCCGGATTCTCTCACTCCGCTGCGAGACAGCTGCCAAAGCTCAGATTTTAATTTTCAGGATGGCTCACAAGCTGTACCAGTCCTTATTCCAGAAGGTGTGGATTAAGGCAGAGGAAGAGAGAGAGAGAGAGAGCGAGAGAGAGAGAGAGAGAGAGAGAGAGAGAGAGAGAGAGAGAGAGAGAGGAACCGAATAACATCACTCAATTAAAAATATCTCTTTGCAGAGAAACACACACAGAAAGAGAGAGGTTTGCCATGAGCTTGTTTCAGAGGAATCCTTTTGGCAAGAGTTGTCACAAAGGAGCGAGAGATGGCAGTGTTGACACATCTATGGGAAGAAGCTGCCAAGAGGTCGCGCCTTGCAAGGATTCTGGAGAGATAAGAAATCTTCTTCGGGTTCTCTGTGTGCATTTATACTTCGTTGGTTTTACACGGCACAGCCCAGCAGAAGCTCAGGCGCGCGGATTCCATCCGAATGAATGGGAGTGGCACAAAAAACTGCTGTGTTCTTGCCAGGTCACCCTTTGTTTTGACGATGCAGCCACAGAAGCAGTGGCTGTCGGCCCTGATCCTGGGAATGGCAGGTGGCTCCCACGTTTGGGCTGCTAGCTGTCCTCGAAAGTACATCTCAAGTATGAGTAAATCACATAGGGTTGCCAACCTCCAGGTACTGGGGAGAAAAACGGCACCTCTGTACTCGTACCAAAAGGTTTAGAAAAACAGTACAGGAAACTGTATATATACAAAGTGCAAATATTTATAAGCTACTGAGGTGAAACATGGACCATATACGTGACATATACACAACACAATTATATACAATATGTACAGTTCACACAAAAAATGTAGAGAAATTTCCAAAGGTCTCAACTGAGTACCACAAATATATAGAGGAAGTTCCAAAGGTCTCAACTGAGTACCAAATGAATGCTAATATTGTAATCCTTGTGTAAAGTTCATATAGAGCCACAATCATCGATGGATACGGCCGTTTCAGATCCACAGCGGTGGAAATCTTTCTTCAGTCCTTAATACAAAAGTGCTGTTACATATTCATCATTACTTCCCACACAGGGAAGTACCAAATTTTCTTGCACCTGCTAGGCTGCTCCGCTCTCAACTGTTTGGTGCAGCCTAGCAGGCGCAAGAAAATTTGGTACTTAAAATCTGTGAATTATTGTATCCTTATTGAAGGAGCTTTGACTCCAATTTGAATGGAGAGCTGATGAAGCTACCCACGTGGTAGTGAAAACGCGAAGCAACCGGACTGCGTTTCTCCACCTTCTGCCAGCCGTTCTTTCCTGCGCCTGTGGGAATTATCAGCACACGAACTTTATAAAGGTCCTGAGGGACTATAAGTTATTGAAAAAAGACAAGATCTATCGTTTGTATATATATTTTTGTATCGTTTAGTACTTATAGTTATTTTTATAAGTTTCCTTTTTGTATGTCTGAATTTTTGTAGTGTTCACTGATTGAGCTAAACTCACTTTCAGAATCATAAGATTGTACTTGATTTATAGAGCCTTTACTATATTTTTCTTCAAACCTCCAGGTACTAGCTGGAGATCTCTTGCTGTTACAACTGATCTCCAGCCGATAGAGATCAGCTCACCTGGAGAAAATGGCCGCTTTGGCAATTGGACTCGATGGCATTGAAGTCCCTCCCCTCCCCAAACCCCGCCCTCTTCAGGCTCTGCCCCAAAAACCTCCCACTGGTGGCAAAGAGGGACCTGGCAACCCTAAAATCACAAGGCATCGCAAGTACTAATGGATAGATTTTCCCAGGCCCATCTATAGGGTTGCTAGGTCCCTCTTCGCCACCGGCGGGAGGTTTTGGGGGCAGAACCTGAGGAGGGTGGGGTTTGGGGAGGGACTTCAATGCCATAGAGTCCAGTTGCCAAAGCGGCCATTTTCTCCAGGTGATTTGATCTCTATCGGCTGGAGTTCTTTCTGTTTGTAGAAATCCTTTTGGAGCTCTTCACAATCTGATTTTGTTTTAACCACCCTAAATAATTTGGTGTCATCTGCAAACTTGGCCACCTTGCTGTTTACCCTCAATTCCAGGTCATTGATGAAGAGGTTGAAAAGCTCCGGTCCCAATACAGATCCCTGAGGGACCCCACTGCTCACATCCCTCCATTGTGAGAACTCAACATTGATTCTTACTCTCTGCTTCCCATTTTTCAGCCAGCTCTCAACCCATGAGGACTCGTCTTCATGTGAAGGAGTGGAGGATCCAACCTGGTTCTCCAGATTAGGGTCCACCACTCTTAACCACTATACCACTCTTAACCTGTAACCTACAAAAGGTAGCTATAGAAGTCACTGGAAACTCTATGGTTTTACCATAGACTTTCTGGTGAATCCTAGAGTTACCCTTTGCCATTTGTGGTGAGAAATTCAGGCACTGTGTTTTGTTTTGTTTTAATCTTCTGCTGCCACTCAGAGCAGTGACAAGCAATGGGACCGTAGGATGCGCCACCCCCACTGGGGTGTTGATCTGAGGCAACACCTCAAGGCAACATAATAATATCTGCTGTAGTTCAATGCAATGGCAGCTGCATTGGGGCAGCTGGAAAGTCAAGGGAATTAATATATAAAGACGTTTGATGAGTATTTCACCAGATTCCATCTCTGTAGCTGCTAAGCATGCCTGCAGCGCATGCTTAGCCCCAGCATCGCTACTTAGCTGACAAGAGCTTGAAGGGCAATAACGGGCTCAGCCCGGAGACTGACTCCTGATTTAGCCGTTGTTATAGAGCCAACGGGTTCATCATAATAAATCAATCCTCTCCCCAGTGTTGAAAAACGTCCTCGTTTTAGTGCTCGCTAATTTCACCCGAGCACGGGTGACATGAGTAAACAGCACTCGGAGAGGCAGCAGAATCCCGCATCAAGTCGCGAAGGAAGGAGAGATGGCCTAATACTGTAGAAAAATTGAACCTAGGCAAATGTAGCCTGGGGGGTATGGAAGCTTCCATGGCAGAGTGGGGATTCGAACCTGAGTCTTCCAGATTCTAGTTCAACACTCTAACCCATTCTTTCTCAACCAGGAACTAGGGTTCCATGAGAAATCACTAGGGGTTCCGCGAGAAATCATGATGAATAGGCTAATCATATATAAATCACATATTGTGTGTAGGGGTTCCCTGAGACATGAATATTATTTCAAGTGTTCTGCAAGGGTAAAGTGTTCTGATCTGACCATTACACCATGCTCACTTTTTTATTGTATATTGTTATTATTTCCATTGTAAGCCACCTTGAGTTCCTGTAAGGCAGAAAGGTGACTAAGAAATGATGATGATGATGATGATGATGATGATGATGATGATGATAGATAGATAGATAGATAGATAGATAGATAGACAGACAGACAGATGGACAGATGGACAGATGGACAGATGGATGAATGGATTGGCGGACGGACAGATGGATGGACAGACAGATGGATGGATAGAAAGAATATTTTTGTGTTGCCTCTTCAGAATCCTACAAAACAATATCACAATATAAAACAAGCCAATAAAAGCAAGTCATGGGACAGAAACAGCATACAAATCCATCTGACCCATTACAAAGCTGAAACAATTTAAAAAACAACAACATAGAGGCATGACCCCAACGGTCATCTAGCTCAACCCCTTACACAATGCAAGAAATTCAGAGCTACCTCCCCCAATTCCCCCAGTGACCCCTGCTCTATGTCCAGAGGAAGGCAAAAATAACTTGGCCAATCTGGCCTGGAGGAAAATTCCTTCCTGACCCCAAAGTGGCAATCAGCATTACCCTGGGCATGTAAGAAAGGGCCACGAAACACTGGCACAACCCTTCCTGCCCTCTCTCTCATGAACTGCCTAAGTTCACAGAATCAGCATTGCTGACAGACGGCCATCAAGCCTCTGCTTAAAAACCTCCAAAGGAGAGCCCACCACCTCCCGAGGAAGCCTGTTCCACTGAGGAACCGCTCTGTCAGAAAGTTTTTCCTAATGTTTAGCCGGAAACTCTTTTCATTTAATTTCAACCCGTTGGTTCTGGTCTGATCTTCTGGGACAACAGACCTCAGATAACAGGTGTTGGGAGAGATCTTTCTCCACCTGAGGCCTGGGTGCTAGCTTTGCCAAGGATCTTGCTATGATGGGAGGATTCCTGCAAGCAAACCCCCACTCAGAGTGGAGGTGAGAGAAAAATAAAATAAGAAACAGTGACATCATCGACATGGCTATGCCACTTCCAGGTAGGGTTGCCAACCTCCACATGGAGAAAGACCGACAGCACGAAGGCTCAAGTTTGATTCCAACTGTTTTTACTTATATACACTTAGGAATTTTACTATATTCACCATTAACAAAAAAGTCTCTCCCAAATAATAACACGGAATCCTCCAGATTGTGGCTAGAGATCTTCTGCTATTTCAACTGATCTCCAGGCAACAGAGATCAGTTCCCCTGGAGAAAGTGGCTGCTTTGGCTATCGGACTCTATTGTGTTGAAGTCCCTACCCTCTTCAAACCCCGCTCTTCTAAGGCTCCAGCCTCAAAATGTCCTGATATTTCCCAACCTGGAGCTGGCAACCCTACTTCCAGGTAAACCCCCATAAGATAGCTCTAGAAATGGCCAGAAACTTAAAGAAGGGGCTGTGGCTCAGTGGTAGAGCATCTGCTTGGCATGCAGAAGGTCCCAGGTTCAATCCCCGGCATCTCCAGTTGAAAGGGACTAGGCAAGTAGGTGATGGGAAAGACCACTGCCTGAGACCCTGAAAAGCCACTGCCGCTGGTCTGAGTAGACAATACTGACTTTAATGACCAAGGGATATATATATATAAGGCAGCTTCATATGTTCAACTCTATGTTTTCAACATAGAGTTTCTGGTGATTCCTAGAGCTACCCTTTGTAGCTCTGACATCACCCCACACATACCCGCCCACCAGCCCTCCCCTACTTGGTGAGCTGCTGCCAATCAGGTTGGACAAGGCTAGACTGAGCATCTCTGCCAGTCCTGGGCTCTGAAGCTGGAGTTAAACCCCTGGTGACCCCCTGTCACAGTTGGGTGAGCAGACATGGGCCAGCCTCTGCCCCATCTGTTGGCCAAATGTGGAGCTTCTGTCTCTCTGCTGAGTAGCGGATCTCAGCCGTTCTTTCCTTTCCCTTCCCTAAGCGCCTTTGACTGCTCTGAAACTTATTGAAATTTTGTCAACAATCAGCTTCACGAAAGCTTGGCACATTGTCTGCATAAAAGCCTTATTTTGACGAGAAAATGACTATTAATGAGAACATGTTCTTTTCGAGCTTCAAACTCAAAGAGACACAGGTCATAAATCTCCTTGATCTTTTTGCATAGGCTTGAATAGGGAACGCGGCAAGTTCATTTTTTTTGGTTTTGTTTTTCAGAGTTTTTTTTCCCAAAATGAAAACCTTCTGATTGAAACAATTCCATTTAGTAACGAGTAATTTATCACATTTTTTTCAAAAAAAAAAAAAAAAACCCACTCTCCTCTCTCTGTTGTTTGTTTCTCTCTCTTTTGCTGTCTTTCTCTTGACGTCCCAACAAATCCATTGTGACATGTGGACAGGCATCTCGGTCCCCAACCTTCAGGTCTAACTAGAGGAGTTTCTGTGAGATCCAGTCAATGATCTCCCCAGCATTTTTTAAAAGACAAAAACAGCCATTACGGCCCCACTTTGGACTCTTGACAAAAAAAATGTTGACAGCAATGCAGTGACCACCTGGAAGTGATGTCATTGTGTAGGGGTGACGTGTTAGCATTTGCCCCCAAACTCTATGGTTTAACTATAGAGTTTGGGGTGAATGCTAGAGAGCTAGCGTGGTGTAGTGGTGAAGAGCGGTGGTTAGGAGTGGTGGACTCTGATCTGGAGCACTGGGTTTGATTCCCCACTCCTCCACATGAGTGGTGGAGGCTAATCCGGTGAACTGGATTTGTTTCCCCACTCCTCCACATGAAGCCAGCTGGGTGACCTTGAGCTAGTCACACTCTCTCAGCTCCACCTACCTCACTGAGTGTCTGTTGTGGGGAGGGGAAAGGAAGGTGATTGTAAGCTGGTTTGATTCTCCCTTAAGTGGTAGGGAAAGACAGCATATAAAAACCAACTCTTCTTCTTCTTCCTCTCCTCCTTCTCCTTCTCCTTCCTCTGCAGAGCCTTCCTTTGTGGTCTCCCTTCCAAGTACTGACCCTGCTTAGCTTCCGATATCTGGCCAGATCACGCTAGCCTGGTTCATCCAGGTCAAGGCAAGAGACAAACAGAGGTGGTAAGCCACTGCCCTTCCCTGCAGAGTTTTCCTTGGAGGTACAGACCCAGCTTAGCTTCTGAGATATGACGAGATCGGGCTATACCATGCTGCCTCAGATAGATAGATAGATAGATAGATAGATAGATAGATAGATAGATAGATAGATAGATAGATAGATAGATAGATAGATAGATAGATAGATAGATAGATAGACGGACAAAACATTTTTAAAATGAGCAGTATTTTGAGTGTATTTGCATCCCTGCTATCAGTGGCATATATGATCTCACAGGCTTCCGGCTAGCTGCTCAGAATTTACTGCATTTCTGGAGGGGGATGGAAATTACAGTTCTCAGTTATCTGATTCTAGAAGCCATTTAAATGACAGTTTGCTTGGGGGGGGGAGTCATGTTGGGGAAGATCAAAAACAGTAACATGGGAAAGACAGGAGCCAAGTTGTTCTCATTTTTGCAAGCATCCCTTTGGGTTTGAGCTCCCAGTGCTCATGCTGGTCGCTGAATTTAAGCTGCTGATATTCCAGGAGAGGGGGCTGAATCCCGACGAATGGCAGATCCAGCATCAATTATTTAAGAAGGGGTCCGTCCCCCCCGAAACGTTTCAAAAAATCTGAAGCAAAATGTGGTTTACCAGAGGGAAACTGCGGGCATGTCGAGACCACTTGAGCATACGCTGATGTACAGAAGGTTTGGACTTGATCCATTGATTCCTTTCTAATCTATGCTTCTATGATTCTCTTTAAAAAGATTTATAGGTACCGGACTGTGGAAAGAATTATAAAAAAGAATTATAAAAGGCACACAATCAACCCCCCACCCCTAAATCATCCAGAGTTCATATACCTAAATTTGGCTACCGGCCGGCTTCGTTTTGACATTTATTCAGCTTGCCAGAGACTCTGTCCAAGCTAATTAAGACTTAATTGACTACTTGAGGATTTGGCACCACGTGTCTACCTCCTAAGGAGCCCAGTGGCACAGAGTACTGCAGTCCAAGCTCTGCTCACCACCTGAGTTCGATCCCGACAGAAGTCGGTTTCAGGTAGCCGGCTCAAGGTTGACTCATCCTTCCATCCTTCCGAGGTCGGTAAAATGAGTACCCAGATTGCTGGGGGGTAAAGGGAAGATGACTGGGGAAGGCAATGGCAAACCACCCCGTAAACAAAGTCTGCCTAGTAAATGTTGGGATGTAACGTCACCCCATGGGTCAGGAATGACCTGGTGCTTGCACAAGGGACCTTTAAATTTTACTCTACTTCCTGAACAATGCCGCACCAAGTTCGGAGAATGTGGTGACCCTCAGAGTCTTGGTAGGTTCCAAGGGAAGGCAGCCTGAGAGAGGACAGTGGGAAAAAATAAGACCATGGAAGCTTCTGTCTTCCATTCTGTCACTGTTGGTACCGAAAGCAGCCCAACGAAATGAAGCGTCCCAACAACTTTCATGGCCAATACATTTTATTTAGCTAAAAGTCCCGTTTACGGGAGCAGGAGCTTGACTGATCTGTTGATAAACAGTAATGTTTTCCAGCGGACAATTTTTCCTTGTTAATTCCCTCTTCCTTTGGCAGGCCTGCCCGAGCAAACCCTATAAATAGTTGTTGCGCTGCCGTCCCTTTAAAGTTATTAATGAGCCATCCTGTAGAAAAGGTTGCGCGTTGGGGACAGGGTGCACTTGATGGCCGTTTCTGACATTGACGGGTTGGCGTTTGAAACCAGGTTGTGATTTGATCAAGTCAGTAAGAAGAAAAGAAAGCGAAAAGGGGAGGGGAGGGGAACCAACTCCGAACCTGAGATAGGTATAACTGTCTGGTGCTCAGTGGACATCTAAGACAGGGACTTGCTGTTTGCAGGATCTAAACAGTTTGGTCAGATTAGTTATGATTAAGTCTTGCAGAATCCACCACTGCAATTGGACTGACCAGGATGTGTTGCTTTCAGCTATTGTCAAAGACTACTTCCAGATCCAACAGAGCTAGTTTGGTGTACTGGTTAAGAGCTGTGGATTGGAGTGGTGGAGTCTGATCTGGAGAACAGGGTTTGATTCTCCTCCACATTAGCGGCGGAAGCTAATCTAGTGAACTGGATTTGTTTCCCCACTCCTACACATGAAGCCAGCTGGGTGACCTTGGGCTAGTCATAGCTCTCTTCGAGCTCTCTCAGCCCCACCTACCTCACAGGGTGTCTGTTGTAGGGACGGGAAGGGAAGGTGATTGTAAGCCGGTTTGATTCTCCCTTAAGTGGCCGAGAAAGACAGCATATAAAAACCAACTCCTCTTCCTCCTTCTTAGAATCATAGAGTTGGAAGGGACCACCAGTGTCATCTAGTCCAACCCCCTGCACAATGACAACCAGGGTCATCTAGTCCAACCCTCCTCTTCTTCTTCTTCTTCTTCTTCTTCTTCTTCTTCTTCTTCTTTTCTTTCCACCCTATACAGCCAAAATAAGTGCTACATAATTTTTTTTGTTCCTTGTGCCCTTCCACAGCTGTAATGAGAACAAATGGAAGCGACCTTACATTGCAGGACACTCCTTATCGTGTTTGAATGAGGTTTTCATTACGCTGCAAATCTTGCAAGTGTGCATTAGGACATCTATAAAGCCTCCGTGAAAGGCTTAATGGCTAAAACAAGCGATTGAAATTAGCTCATCGTTCCATAATTGAACTCCCTTTCCATTGCCTATATTCATAGTCATATTTCAGTACACAGAGTCCTTTTTCTGAACTTCCTGAGGCATTGAACTGGTTGGTTGAGCGCCAGCTTGGTGTAGTGGTTACAAGTGATGGTTAGGTGTAGTGGTTAAGAGCTTGGTGTAGTGGTTAACAGCAGTGATTTGGAGCGGAGGAGTCTGATCTGGAGAACCAGGTTTGATTCCCCACTCCTCCACATGAGTGGTGGAAGCTAATCTGGTGAACTGGATTTGTTTCCCCACTCCTACACACTAAGCCAACTGGGCATCCTTGGGCTAGTCACACTCTCTCAGTCCCACCTACCTCACAGGGTGTCTGTTGTGGGGAGGGGAAGGGAAGGCGATTGTAAGCCGGCTATTACAACTGATCTCCAGCTGACAGAGATCCATTCCCCTGGAGAAAATGGCCACTTCGGCAATAGGACTCTATGCCATTCAAGCCCCTCCCCAAACCCCCCTTCCTCAGACATTGCCCCAAAGCCCCCGTCCATGGAGAAGAGGGACCTGGCAACCCTAAAGACAGCATGATTATCCCCATATTGGAAATGTACAGCTGAGGGATTGGGGCTTGTCTAAGGCTACCCAAAGAGGAGATAGCAGTGGAGAGATGACGGTTGCTCAGGAAGCAGAGCTTGATTGACTAGTGGTCAAGCTAACATGACTATACTGAGGCTATCGTACTTTGGTTGCATCATTTTCCAAGCTCTTTTTCCTTATGGTTCTCAATTTCTTAAGACCAGTGGATGTGGTCTGAGGGCAGGGAGGGTGACCTGCTGTGGATGGACAAAATAGTAAAGCTTACATCCGAAAGATGAGAAGTTCATTGCCGTGGAGATCCTAGGACTTTTCACATCTGTCACATGTAGGCTTGCCAGGTCCCTCTTCACCACCGGCGGGAGGTTTTGAGGCAGAGCCTGAGGAGGGCGGGGTTTGGGAAGGGGATGGACTTCAATGCCATAGAGTCCAATTGCCAAAGCTGCCATTTTCTCCAAGTGAACTGATCTCCATTGGCTGGAGATCACTTGTAATAGCAAGAGATCTCCAGCTATTACCTGGAGGTTAGGCAAACCAGAAACAGCACGCAAGAACAATGTGATATAAATATATTAAAGTGACAAGTGAAAAGGTGAAATAAGCAAAAATACAAACAACAAAATGCACAAATATATACAACAAAATGATCCCGTCTTTGAGATCCTTGTGAGGAACCAGTCTAGGCCATTATGAAATGATACCTATTAGGTGCATTCTATTTCCTCTTTTTTTGATTGCATAGCTGATGAAGCCCATAGCGAAACATGGTCACATGATCTAGACAACACGTCCTATCAATGAAGCTATGGATTAATTCTTGATGTTTGTTCCCAAGCCTTCTGTCTACTTCTTCCTGCAAAAGAGAACATCAAGATTATACAGAACAAGCATTTTCAAGATCTGTGATCTGAATACTTACCTTTGAACTTGTTATATCATATCAGTTTCTGACGATTGTTTGAATTGTCTAGGCTGGGAATTTTTTGTTGTATATATTTGTGCATTTTGTTGTTTGTATTTTTGCTTATTTCACCTTTTCACTTGTCACTTTAATATATTTATATCATATTGTTCTTGAGTGCTGTTTCTGGTTTGCCTTACCTACTATACAGCATGGAGCCTTTCCTTTTTTCCAGGATTACCTGAAGGTTGGAAACCCTAGTCACATGAAAACCCTCTGAGCAATCCCAGCGTGCACCATGGCTTCCATTCCAGAGACAGCAGCAAGCCAGGTTGGTCAGATTAAGGAACAAATTCAGTTTTTTCTTCCTGTCCGATGTTTCAATTGATGTTCTTATGTATATTTTATTGCATTTCAGCTTTGTTTTAAGTGTCTTAATGATGTGTTTTTGTCTGGTTTTATTGGTTTTAAAGATGTGTTTTCATGATGCATGTACCCAGGCGCAGAAAAGCGGGACATAAATTTTTCAAAGAAACAAATAAATAAATAAAAATGATCCTAAACAGAGGTACACTCTTCAAAGATCACTGAAGTTAACGGGTGCAACCTGCTTAGAACAGCACGGCTAGTAATTTCATAACTTTTGGCTTGTGTAAAAGTTACCGACTTTATCTGTTATCTTCCCCAACTCTCAAACATACTGGCTCTTGGAACTTTTCTTTAGAAATCCGGTCATAAGTCTCAGCTTTGGGCCACTGTAGGAATTTAAAGCATTCTGAATATGAGAGCCCGGGGACGCATTATCGAGCTGATGAACCCGGGATAGATATCTGCCATAAAGTGGAGGCATCAAGAGCATCCCAATGTGAATGAGGGCTTTCTGAAGATAGGGCATGCCCTCTGGCTGTAGAAGTTGGCAAAGAGATCTTTGGTTACAAAAAAAAGGCCATGGTAAGGTAACCCACTTCTGATAAACTCTTACCTCAAAAGCCCCAGACTCAACTCCCAAATCTCCAGGAGTTTCCCAACCTGGATCTGGTAACCCTACCCCTAGGGTTGCCAGGTCCCTCTTTGCCACTGGTGGGAGGTTTTTGGGGTGGAGCCTGAGGAGGGTGTGGGGGGAGGGAAGGGACTTCAATGCCATAGAATCCAATTGCCAAAGTGGCCATTTTCTCCAGGCGAACTGATCTCTATTGGCTGGAGATCAGTTGCAATAGCAGATCTCCAGCTACTACATGGAAGTTGGCTACCCTACCTAACCCCCATCCCCTGCTGGTGGCCAGAGGGGACCTAGCAAAAGTAGGATCCCCTGGAATTACTGCTAATCTCCTTACCACAGAGAGCGGTTCCCCTAGAGTAGATGGCTGCTTTGGAAGGTTGACTTCATTATATCCCACTTAAGGTCCCTCCTCACTTGAAACCCTCCACTCCCCAGGATCCACCCCAAAGTCAATTTCCAGGAATTTCCCAAGCTGGAGTTGGGTTTCTACTCTTAGGTTCATACAGCAAAGACAGCTGTGTTCAAAACCACATCCACTTACTAGAAAGGAGATACAATGATGGGAACAACTGGCTACCAGACGAGGGAGGCCATGCAGTCTACCATTCCCACTAACAAACATAATGAACTGAGCAGGAGCTCCACCCCATGAGATTAAACCTGATCCTTTTAAACAGAGATGCCACAGCCCCTCCTTAGCCAGCCCTGCCCCTTGAAGTCCTTCATTAGAGGGAAAGGCTTTGCATTACAGGGGATTAGAGCAACAGCCCTATGAGGAGCAGTTGAAACACTTAGGGCTATTTGGCTTGGAAAAAAAGCAGTTAAGGGGAGACATGATTGAGGTCTATAAAATTATGCATGGTATGGAGAGAGTGGACAGGGAGAAGCTTTTCTCCCTCTCTTCTAATACTAGAACATGGGGTCATCTGCTGGAGAGTGAGAGATTCAAAACTGATAAAAGGAAGTATTTCTTCACACACACAACACATAGTTAAATTGTGGAACCCCCCTGCCCCAGGAGGTGGTGATGGCTGCCAACTTGGAAGGCTTTAAGAGGGGAGTGGACATGTTCACGGAGGAGAGCTACTAGTCAAAATGGATACTAGTCATGATGCCTACCTATCCTCTGCAGTACCAGAGGAGCATGCCTGTTATATTAGGTGCTGTGGAACACAGGCAGGATAATGCAGGTGCAATCGTCTTGTTTATGGGCTTGCTAGAGGCACCTGGTTGGCCACTGTGTGAACAGACTGCTGGACTTGATGGACCTTAGTCTGATCCAGCATGGCTTTTCTTATGTTCTTATTACTTTAAAATTTGTTTTCCAGTATCAGTGCCATTATAAGCACACAGGTTCCCCTGCTTCCCTTCCCTGGCTGGATTTTCTTTTCTGTACAACTGCAGACCTTGCGTGGTTTTGATTCTCACTTTTTGACATGCCTATTTTTTTGCAAAGAAAGGAAGACGAGGCAGGCCTGTGTCGTTCGCCTGATGACTTGACTGAAATGAAATTTGGTTCCCAAATTTCCAGCTGTTTGAAAGGTTCGCCAGACAATGCCAGTCCCTGAAGGTGCTTCCGTTATGTGCGTGAAGATTCATTTTCTGTGCAAAACATTTCATAGAGTTCCAGTCACAGTTCGCTGGATCTTATTCTGAGAAGCATCTGTCTAACCCACTGGCTGAAACTTTCTCAAACATGTTGCATTATACATTACTATTGACTTTCAGCATCTCCAAAGCTTGCAGATCCAAGGAATATGTGCATTTCCTCCGCTAGCCAGGATCTCTCATCAGGATGCATAGCTACTGGGCCGTCTTCCAGACAACAGGACAAACGTTAAGGAAAACTGGAAAAGAAAATCAACTTCAGTTTCCTTTTGCTTTGCTAAGCAGGGGGCCAGCTCAGCCTTATGTCAAGAAGTCTAATGAATACCCCATGGTTCCACAGAGATATGAGGAAGCCGGGCAATAAAGATTACTGATTTACATGTTTCATTTTTTATTATTTTATTTATAGTCCACCTTTCTTGCTGAGGTAGGGTTGCCAACGTCAAGGTACTAGGTGAGATCTACCACTATTACAACTTATCTGCAGGCAAACAATATTAGTTCCCCTGGAGAAAATGGCCACTTGGGCAATTGGACTCCATGGCATTGAAGTCCCTCCCCTTGTAGCCTAACGGGTTGCCAATCTCCTGGACTGGTCATGGCAACCCCGGCAGATGCGTGCAGCAGCCTTTCCAGACCAAGCAGCAAGCCTGTGCCGCCGCGGAAAGGACTCCTCTTCATCCCGCAAAACCGGCAGTCAAAGAGCAGCAACCAAGGCAGTCCCTCCATCAAACCAGAGGGCATCCATGTTCCTGTGTATCCTGCTCCAGTGAAAGCCATATTGCAGGGAATACGTCCAGGCATGTAGCCTGCACCAACACCCCCCCTCCCTTGCATCATCGGACTGCTTAAGCAAAGCCATCCAGAGACATTGAGATAATGATCCCCAGACATTAGCAAGAGTGCACCTATTGTTTTAGATCATTAAGCTCATCAGCGAGACACCCTGGTTTCTCCTGGGATTGTACAAGTCACTGGAATTAGAATAGACTTCCAAATTGTCACCACGCCACCCAAGCAGCCGACCATTAAGGCCCTTTGTCACCTTTTGTCACACTGGGAACCACCTGGGTAATCCAATCAGCCCCCACCCCCTGGTAGAGTATAACTGAGGTCCCGAAAGTCCAGACGATCCCTTAAGACTTTCTCTCCATACTGCCTGGCACTCTGCCAGAGTGGGCATTCATGCTTGAACACACAGGGAGTTCTCCCTGTCCTCTGTTTATTCCCCATGACCCCTTTTCCCTCATCCTAGTCTATTGGAATTCAGGACGGACAACTCCTCTACAAGAACGGTGCGGTATATTTCCTCCTTTGCCTGCCACATGGCAAAAGTCCCTTCCTATTACCTCTTAGTCCTAGCCTCTTTGAATGTATGTGTGTGTTGTTGTAATGAATGCTTGACTACATAAACTCTTTTAATTGGAATCCTTTTGCCTCTGTCATTATTCAACGGTCACAGAAATGGGCTCTGGTATACATTGGTTGATCTCGCTATACAAATAAATATTAAAGTTACCGATCTGCTCAGATAATTCCCCATTCAAAGAGCATTTCGGGTAACACCCTCCCCAAACCCCGTCCTCCTCAGGCTCCACCCCCATTTTTCATTCCTCTTAATTTCCTTTCCGTATGTATTCATCAGGAGCCTTTTTTATCCTGCCCATGAAATTGGACGACAGCCCTAAACCCAGAAACATTAAAAAGCACTGAACATCTCCAGCACTGATTGTAAAAGTTATGCATAAGAGCCGCTTAGCCTTTTGACCGATTTCAACATGGTTAGCATCTCACTGCGCTATTATGATCCCACCATTTCCTGCAACTAAGATTCCTTTACTTAAATTCCCATATGGCCTGTGTCTGGGGAGTGGTATAGTATAGCTTAATCTTTTTAGATCTTGGAAGCTAAACATAGGGTTGTCAACCTCCAGTTACTAGCTGGAGATCTCCTGCTATTACAACTGATATCCAGCCGATAGAGATCAGCTCACCTGGAGAAAATGGCCGCTTTGGCAATTGGACTCTATAGTATTGAAGTCCCTCTTCTCCCAAACCCCGCCCTCCTCAAAAACCTCCCGCTGGTAGCGAAGAGGGGCCTGGCAATCCTAGCTAAACAGGTTCAGTACTTGAATAAGAGACCACCAAGGAAGGCTCTGCAGAAGAAGGTAATGGCAAACCATCTCTGTTTTTCACTTATGGGGGATGCCATAAGTCAGCTGCAGCTAGGGTTGCCAACATCCAGTGGTAGCTGGAGATCTCCTGCTATTACACCAGATCTCAGGTGACAGAGATCAGTCCACCTGGAGATAATGGCCACTTTAGAAGGTGAACTCTACACCATTATACCCCCTTGAAGTCCCTCCCCTCCCCAAATCCTGTCCTTCTCAGGCTTCACTCCCAAAATCTCAACCCAGGTATTTCCCAACCCAGAGCTGGCCACCCTAGCTGTGACTTGACAGCATTTTACACACACGCGGCCTGTGTTGATACATTTAAACGAAGTATATATTACAATTTAATGTTACAATTTTACATACTATCTCCCAGAAAATTCAGATGACTTAGGTTATTGGCATTTCCTCCTAGCTTTGGTAGGCTTCATATATGAGCATCCACATGCGGGCCATATCTGCCACACACTAATCACTAGTGGATGCTAGCTTTCAGATACAGCCCAGTTGGACACATTACTGCATGCGGAAAGAAAGAACAGAAAGGATTGCACTTCACACATTGGTTCATGAATATCAACACTTGAACGCTCCCAAAATGGATAAGGACAAAATCCAATACCTAAGCAAAAATGTAACAATGTCTTCAGCCAATTATACAATGCTAGAGATGCTCATCGAAATGGGAAAGCACACATTAAAGATATCATTCAGCAGGTAACACGATGATAACATATCCTTTGCCTGAACATCCATGTGCCCGGTCTCCTTATTGGTTCTCTCGATCAAAACCAGCATCAAATCCATAGAACATTTGTTAAGAATAGAAACCCACTTAATCCTACACTCCTGTTCCTCATTAAACACACCGAGTGGCTTTTTAATGCGCAGGCCCTGTAGAATATATGCTTTTCAACAATAGTCTATCAAAGGGGACACACGGAATCCATTTCTCGTATATTTGATGAGCATTTCTAGCATTGCATAATTGGCTGAAGACATTGTCACGTTTTTGCCTGTACATTGGATTTTGTCCTTATTCATTTTTTTTTGCAGTATGCGAGAATTGATATCCATGAATTAATGTGTTAAATGCAGTCCTTTTCCTACTCTCTTTACTGTTTACTGTTCATAGAATCATAGAGCTGGAAGGGACCACCAGGTTCATCTAGTCCAACCCCTTGCACAATGCAGGAAATTCACAACTACTTCCCCCACACACCTCCAGCGACCCCTATTCCACGCCCAGAAGATGATCAAGATGCCCTCCTTCTCATGAACTGCCTAAGGTCATAAAATCAGCATTGCTGACAGATGGCCATCTAGCCTCTGCTTAAAGACCTCCAAGGAAGGAGACCTTACCACCTCCTGAGGAAGCCTGTTCCACTGAGGAACCACTCTAACTGTTAGAAAATTCTTCCTACTGTCTAGACGGAAACTCTTTAGATTTAATTTCAACCCGTTGGTTCTGGTCCGACCTTCTGGGGCAACAGAAAACAACCCGGCACCATCCTCCATGCGACAGTCCTTCAAGTACTTGAAGATGGTTATCATATCACCTCTCAGTCTTCTCCTCTCCAGGCTAAACCTACCTGGCAGCTCCTTCAACCTTTCCTCATCGGACTTGGTCTCCAGACCTCTCACCATCTTTGTTGTCCTCCTCTGGACACTTTCCAGCTTGTCTACAACTTTCCGAAATTGTGGTGCCCAAAACTGAACACAATACTCTAGGTGCTCTTGTATTACACCACTAGTATGAGAGTACTAAAGTTCTCTGTTGCTGCAGAGGTGAGCCTCCCCCCCCCCGTTTTTATGTGATTGGATGCCAGCTATAAATAGAGTGCACATTCCATATTTGTTTGCTGGCTAACTACTTGAGATTAAATATTATTGATATCATTGCCGTGATACTAAATACCACGTAATGTCAACTAGAAAAAAACCTGTCAAATAAGAACTCAAAGTTAAAGAGCAAAAATTGAAATTAAATGCCATCAGATTTTAAATACAAATATGTAGCAAATGGCCAGAGAACTTGTAGGAAATGTTTTTCAAGGGAGGAGAGGAAAGCCACTGTCTCATCTCAGTTTCTGAAGTTCTGGAGCTTTTTAAAAACCTAACCAGACCCCCAGGCTGGGGGTCTCCCATTATTCATCCACTGCCCCCACCACTACTCACTGGGGTGGCATGGGGAAAATGGGTGGGAAGATTCAGGGGGAGGAAAGAAGAAGAAGAAGAAGAAGAAGAAGAAGAAGAAGAAGAAGAAGAAGAAGAGTTGGTTTTTATATGCCAACTTTCTCTACCACCTAAGGGAGACTCAGACCGGCTTACACTCACCTTCCCGTCCCCTCCCCTCAACTAGGGTTGCCAACCTCCAGGTGGTGGCAGAAGATCTCCTGCTATTACAACTGATCTCCAGCCAATAGAGATCAGTTCACCTGGAGAAAATAGCCACTTTGGCAATAGGACTCTATGGCATTGAAGTCCCTCCCCTCCCCAAACCCTGCCCTCCTCAGGCTCTGCCCCAAAACCTCCTGCCAGTGATGAAGAGGGACCTGGCAACCCTACCACAACAGGCACCCTGTGAGTTAGGTGGGCTGAGAGAGTGTGACTAGCCCAAGGTTCCCCAGCTGGCTTCATGTGGAGGGGTGGGGAAAAAAATCTAGTTCACCAGATTGTGAGGGAATCAAACCCGGTTCTCCAGATCAGAGTCCACTGCTCCAAACCACCGCTCTTAACCACTACACCATGCTGGCTCTCCAGCCACTTAAATCATCACACACCCTTGGCTGGGGTTGGGGGAGCGGAATATAAGTAAAAATAAAATAAAAAAGCAGGTAACTCATTTCTGCATTTCCTCTGGGAGTAAGGCTGCCAGAAGTGTCCTAACACCCAGCAGGAGACAGGGGGTCCAGGGACATGGCAGGGCTGTTGTCTGCAATGTCATGGCATCACTTCCAGGTTTTCCCAGGAAGTGATGTCACACCATTAGGGTTTTTTGGGGGGTTGTTGTTGTTGTTTATTTTTCTCCTGCCAGGAAACTGGAGCTGAGGGAGGGGGATTCCCCACCCTGACTGGGAGCTTTGCAGCCTAACCAGAATTGACATTGCACCGTTGGTTCCCATAGCTCAGCGTTGTCTACTCTGACAGGCAGGTGCTCTCCAATGTCAAGGGAAGAGAGGATTCATTCACCAAACCTGCTAGAGTCTTCTCAACAAGGGGTGAATTCCCCCCAGGGGAGAATTTTAGGGTTGGGGGGGATTGGGAACACTATTCAGCAAAGTGTGATGTCCTGTAGATTATGTACAATCTGTAAAATTGTAGTTTGTTTTTAATTTAGAGGAGGGCCATGGCCCAGTGGTAGAGCATCTCCTTGGCAAGCAGAAGGTCCCAGGTTCAACCCCCGGCATCTCCAGTTAAAGGGACCAGGCAAGTAGGTGATGTGAAAGACCTCCACCTGAGACCCTGGAGAACCACTGCCGGTCTGAGTAGACAATACTGAGTTTGATGGACCGAGATTATGATTCAACATAAGGCAGCTTCATGTGTTCATGTGCTCATGAGTTAGAGTGGGAAGGGGGGAATAATATTCTGAACAATGGTGAAAGGGGGAATGGAGCAAAAAAAGTTGAGAGCCACTGTGCTAGACAGAGTACAATATTACCTAGTCCCTTTGCCTGTATCCCTGTATTGACCGATATCTTCGGTTACCTTATTTCATATAATCATAAGGATTTCGATAGAAAGATCCATTTCTCACTTGTCTATATATAATGCCTAACAGTATCAACTTTACTGAAACAGCACAGGTTTTATTCAAGAGTTTGTAATGTTACAGAGGTCTGTGAACTACTTAAAAAAAACAAAACTACTTCAATACTACCAATGGCCTTAAAAATGTCATGTCACTACCACATTGCTTGAGGGGAAAAGTCTTATCGCTCCATTTTGAAACACAGAAACCTTGTATGGCTCTATTGTCCACCGAGCATCTTCAAATGACAACATTGATTATTGTTTTCTAAAGTCAAGGAACCTTGATGCACCTGCTTTCTAAACAATTACCAGCATTTCCTGTCTGCCTGGCCTGTGAAAATCTAAAATTACACATCACCATCATTAATGGTGAAAAAACCTTTATTACATCTAACTCTGAGTCCGTTTTTATCAATTGCATGTTGTGATGTTTCCGTGGGAGCACTAAAAAAAAAGTTTTGTTTTCTTTTGCAAAATTTATACTCCGCCTTTCTGCTCTCATAAGGGCCACTAAGGTGGCTAACAAATTAAAACATACATAATAAAATCACACTACACAATTACACTGGCTATTGATCCACTCCTGAGCCCAATTCAAGGTGTTGGTTTTGACCTTTACAGCAGCAGCAGCAGCAGGAGGAGGAGGAGGAGGAGGAGGAGGAGGAGGAGGAGGAGGAGGAGGAGGAGGAGAAGAAGAATGGGGTTTTATATGCCGACTTTCTCTACCATTTAAGGATCAGGATACTATGTTGGTATACCAACTTCCACACATAAACATAAACTCCACTGAGCCAGGGCTCTAAACCTGAAGTTTAGACCTTGGAAAACCATATATGAGGTTTTATGCTAGTCTCAACTATTACTAGGGGTAGGGTTGCCATCCTCCAGGTGATGGCTGGAGATTTCCCAAAATTACAAAATAGCCGCTTTGGAAGGTGGGCTCTGTGGCATTATTCCCCGCTGAGGTCCTTCCACTCAGCAGTCTCCACCCTCCCCAGGCTCCAAATCTCCAGGAATTTTCCACCCCATCCTAACCAGGGTCTGTGTATGATTTCAATCTCAAACCATATGTGAATAAGTCATATGTGAGATTTAATGCTTGTCTCAACAATTACCAGGGGTAGGGTTGAATGGACAATGAAGAAAGCTAATAGGAAGAAAGTAGATTCCTTTGAAATGTGGTGTTGGAGGAGAGGGTTATGGATACCCTGGACCGCCAAAAAAACAAATCAGTGGGTTTTAGATCAAATCAAATCTGAACTGACTCTAGAAGCTAAAATGACTAAACTGAGTCTGTCGTACTTTGGACATATTATGAGAAGACAAGAGTCACTGGAAAAGACAATAATGCTAGGAAAAGTGGAAGGCAGCAGGAAAAAGGAAGACCCAACAAGAGATGGATTGACTCTATAAAGGAAGCCACGGCCCTCAATTTGCAAGATCTGAGCAAGGCTGTTAAGGATAGGACACTTTGGAGGACATTGATTCATAGGGTCGCCAGGAGTCGGAAGCGATTTGACGGCACTTAATACACACACACAGGGCTGAATGGTATGTGAAGAGGAAGGGCAGGGTCAGCTGGTATGGCTGTGATCCCACACGATCAGAAAAATGTCATCCCTTCAGGGGTTCTGACTTCGGATTTTCGTTGCTCAGAGTTTTGAGCTGAAAATCTACTAAAACAAAATGACCTGCAATCATGTATGTAAGAATCTCTAAAAATGTACACCCCTGAGCCCCTTAAAATGTAATTGTAGAGCAGATTACTAAAGATGGTTCCATCACCTCTAACTAGCCAGAAATCCATGGTGAACGTTTTATGTTTCAGACGCGAGTTCCTCTTTAAATGTTTTTGTCTTTCAAAAGCTGAGTGTGGTGTAACTTTTCCCACTTTCTACCTCTTGGGAGATGTCTGATCTTAAACGTTCCTTTTCTTTTCTTGGACTTGGATTTTTCTCACTGATAACACCCCCCCCCCCAATCACTTAAACAAAGTCCATACCGTATTACGGAGCTGATATTCATCTACTGAATTTAATAGACTTTAGAGCTTTTTTGTTTCCCTGAAGATAAAGTAATACTATTTTCCCTACTTCTCAAGGGAGAGAATAGGAGACTGCATTAATTGATCATGCTATATGTGCTAAAGACGATTAGGGTTGACATCCTTTGGTAACTGGAGGAAGCGGGAGGTGGGGGCAGAAATAGGCAGGAATACTGAAGCCAAAACACCACTTCCTGCTGCATAACCAGAAGTGACATCACTGCATCATGTGAAACTCTAAGGTTTCCCCAAAACTCTATGGTAAGAATGATAAAGATTGGGGAAATTCCTAGAGTGATGCACAACACAGCAGTGCCATTCCAGGTTTCTAGTAGGGGAGGGGCTGTGGCTCAGTTTGTAGAGCATCTGCTTGGCATGCAGAAGGTCCCAAGTTCAATCTCCAGCGTCTCCAGTTAAAAGGGACTAGGAAAGTAGGTGATATGAATGACCTCTACCTGAGACCCTGGAGAGCCACAGAGGATCTGAGTAGACAATACTGACTTTGATGGACCAAGAGTCTGGTTCAGTATAAGGCTTCATATGTTCAGTAGGGAGTTTCAGTGGGGTTTCCCCTGCTGGCACCAGGCATGAGAACATAAGAAAAGCAATGCTGGATCAGATCAAGGCCCATCAAGTCCAGCAGTCTGTTCACACAGTGGCCAACCAGGTACCTCTAGGAAGCCTACCAGCAAGTCAACTGCAGCAGCATTTATCCTGCCTATGTTTCACAGCATCTAATATAATAGGCATTATCCTCTGATCCGGGAGAGAATAGGTATGCATCTTGACTACTGTTCATTTTGACTAGTTGCCACAGATAGCCCTATCCTCCATAAACATGTCCACTCCCCTCTTAAAGCCTTCCAAGTTATAAGAACATAAGAAAAGCCCTCCTGGATCTGACCAAGGTCCATCAAGTCCATTAGTCTGTTCATACAGTGGCCAACCAGGTGCCTCCAGGAAGCCCACAAAAAGATGACTGCAGCAGCATTATCCTGCCTGTGTTCCACAACACCTGAGATAATAGGCATGCTCCTCTGATCCAGGAGAGAATAGGTATGCATCATGACAAGTATCTATTTTTACTAGTAGCCTTGAATACCTCTCTCCTCCATGAACATGTCCGCTCCCCTCTTAACGCCTTCCAAGTTGGCAGCCATCACCACATCCTTGGGCAGGGAGTTCCACAATTTCACTATGTGTCGTGTGAAGAAATACTTCCTTTTATCTGTTTTGAATCTCTCAACCTCCAGCATCTGGCACCCCTAAAGACCATGATTGTATATTTGCATAGGAACTATATAGAAATGTATTTCAATCCTTCACAGGGAAAGTAAAATAAGATATCCACACTCCAGCGTATGCCCTCATATTTGTTTTTCCCACAAGGAAAACTTAAAAGAACTCTAAATTTTCCATACCAAAGCAGCCCAAAAGAGGCTTGGCATTTAGTAGTTTCAACTTGTCATTTCTTAAAAATGAAATACACAGGGTTCTTAAACACACTCTCCATTAGTGCTTTCATGTTTTTTTTTAATTTTATGCTAATTACACTCACAAATGATCATTCGTTGTTGTTGTTTTTAAAAAACCTTGATGAATGTTGATTCAGATTTTTTTTTTAAATATAATGCCAATTTTGTAGTTAAAAAAGAAAAGCAACAATAAGATTCACGGAGCATCTGACAGCACCAGTAGCCCATTGAGAAGGAAATGAGATTCTATGGGGGGAAGAACACAGTTCCTTCAAATCGTTCCATTTTTAATAAGAGTCTAAGTTCCCCACCAATGTTTAATTTCAATAGATAAAGAACCTAGCAGGGGGTCGGGGCAGGGAGAGAGAAGAAAAATCGACTCCGGCACCGTGTTTTCAGATATCAGGTGGATGTGAAAATAACATTGCAAATCCAGGTGATTTTGGTTTCCTTGCTTGTTTGTTTAATCCTCACCCAGCTCTCCCCAGTCATACCTTTCCCCTTATTTATTTATAATCTGCATGCACATTTTACTTGCATGCCTTAGAAAACAGAACTGTGGCTGTTCGATATTTTCCGCTTGGCGACTCCATGGTGGGAAATTCCTGTAGATCTGGGGGTTGGGCTGGGATGGTGGTATTTGGGGAGGGGAAGGAGCTCAGCAGGGATGTAGAATCGTAGAATCATAGACTTGTGATGCAATAAAGTTGTGATGCATAGAGTATGTGATGCAATTAGGGCCACCCTTCAAAGCTGCCGTTGCCTCCAGGAGAATTGATCATAGAATTGTTCATAGAATCATAGAGTTGGAAGGGACCACCAGGGTTATCTAGTCCAACCCCCTGCACAATGCAGGAAATTCACAACTACCTCCCCCCCCACACCCCCAGTGACCCCTACTCCATGCCCAGAAGATGACCAAGATGACTTCCCTCTCATCATCTGCTTAAGGTAATAGAATCAGCATTGCTGACAGATGGCCATATAACCTCTTCTTTAAAACCTCCAGGGAAGGAGAGCCCACCACCTCCCGAGGAAGCCTGTTCCACTGAGGAACAGCTCTAACGGTTAGAAAATTCTTCCTAATGTCTAGGCGGAAATTATCTCCGCAGTCTACTGTTATAATTACAGGAAACCTCCGGGCTCCGCCTGGAGGCTGGTAACCCTGTTCTCAAACCATTTCACACTTGGAATGCTTCACCCCAAAGGTTCTTTGAGTGTATCTGTGTGGTGTAGTGGTTAAGAGATACGGACTGTAATCTGGAGAACTGGGTTTGATTCCCCACTCCTCCACATGAGCAGCAAACTCTAATCTGGTGAACTGGGTTGTAAACTGGTTTGATTCTCCTTAAAAGGTAGAAAAAGTCAGCATATAAAACTCAACACTTCTTCTTCAACGGATTGAGGACCTTACAATCTTAAAAACATTTGGACATATAGCATATAGACAACAATTGTGTTATGGGCATATTTTTCAATATATCAAAACCTTTCCTAGATGCTTATGTGTAGACTTTCCACCTCTGCTGTCATTTTTAAAAAAATTCTTTTCTGTTTGTAATTATTAGAAGAAGAAGAAAAGAAGTTAATTGGGCAGGAGATGGAAAGAATGACAAACCATGGCTTGTCGTTTGCATGGGAGATTTTCAGACTTCTGTGTTCCAAAAGAGCAATGTAGGATGGGGAGGAACTGTGGCTCAGTGGTAGAGCATCTGCTTGGCATGCAGAAGGTCCCAGGTTCAATCCCCGGCATCTCCAGTTAAAGGGACCAGGCAAGTAGGTGATGTGAAAGACCTCTGCCTGAGACCCTAGAGAGCCGCTGTCTGAGTAGACAATACTGACTTTGATGGACCAGCAGCCCATTCCTTAGAATTGGGCCGAAACTTTTTCGGAGGCAGTATGACCTCGCCCCCAGAGTAAATACGTGTAATCTAGCGATTACACGTACTTGCGCTGGAGGCGAGGCCAGTTCTGCCGGTGGGCGGGCGCCGCAGGACTGAGCCTCACCCCTCCGCTGGTGCAGCCTCTCCGTGGTGCCGGTAATGGCGTAGGTAGGCCACGCCGGCGCAGGGGGGCATTCCGGGGGGAGGAGCCGCTGGTTAGGCAGCTTCCTATCCCGGTCCGTCTGGTTACGCTAGCGGCAGGAACGGCAGTGCTGCATCTGCTATTTAGCAGGAGTAGCCTCACTGTTTTCAATGGGGCTTTTGGCCCCACTGAAAACAAAAAAAGTTGTGAAACGGCTTTTTTCCCCCCCACGGTGTGCGCGAATCAGCTTAGGAAGAGGCACCGCTGCACCTCTTCCCCGCCGACTCCTCACGCCGACTTTTCAGGAATGGGATGTTAGAGTCTGATTCAGTATAAGGCAGCTTCACGTGTTCAGTAGGGAGGCTAATTAAAAACCCTTCCCCATAGATCTTTCCTCCTCCTCTTCAAATCATCCTTCCCAGAATCATCAACTTTTGATTTTTATTCAGAGCTGATATTGTATCGAAATAAAACTTGATTGATTGACTATAGCTCAATATCCAATGATGGGCAGATTCAACGTAAGTGGACCTTGTGAACAGACTGCTGGACTTGATGGGCCTTGGTCTGACCCTGCAGGGCCTTTCTTATGTTCTTATGATTTGATCCAGCAAGGAAATCTGCCAGAATCTGCTCTGCAGCATGCCGCCAAACCTGCCGCCACAACAAAATACACAAAAAACAAACTTGAGAAATTTCTATTAATAACATATATGCCCATTTTATTTTTTTAAAAGCTTTCCCTGTTCAGTACTTAGGAGCAAAGCAATCTCAGGAATTATTTAGATTGTCTTTTGCATTTCTAAACCAATTGAGATTACTGAGTGTTAATTAGGTCCTTTTCTCTTCCGCTCGCCAGAAACCTAGCTGGATAAAGTAGTATATGGCTATATACATGAATGTATAACTGCTAAGGGCCTCTGTTAAATATTCATGGGCTGTTATATGAGAAATCCTTTCCTTTCCAGATTTGGGTAAGTATCTCTATTAATAAAATCCATTTATGTAACAGCTGATCGGGTCTTTTTTTAGAGGTGACTTGAAGTTCAAAGTGGGGGGGGGGAGAGAAGGCAAGAATAGTCTAGGTTACCAATGGTGGTGGAGGAAGGGGGAGTGAAATAGGAACTCAATTCACTTCCAATTTGAGCAAAGCCATTTCTATCATCTGTGCAAATAACTCCTGTAGTGGGAATACAGAGTTTTCGGGGAGGCCAGATTAAATACCACCAGAGTTTCCTGGCTGGAGAGCCAGCATGGTGTAGTGGCTAGGAACGGTGGACTCTAATCTGGAGAACCGGATTTGATTCCCCACTCCTCCACTGAGTGGTGGATTCTAATCTGGTGAACTGGGCTGGTTACCCCACTCCTCCACATGAAGCCTGCTGGGTGACCTTGGGCTAGTCACACTCTCTCTGCCCCACCTGCCTCACAGGGTGTCTGTTGTGGGTAGTGTTGCCAGGTCCCACTTTGCCCTAAGTGGGAAGTTTTGGGGGCACAGCCTGAGGAGGGCGAGGTTTGGGGAGGGAATTCAATGCCATAGAGTCCAATTGCCAAAGCAGCCATTTTATCTAGATGAACTGATCTCTATCGGCGGGAGATGAGTTGTAATAGCAGGAGATCTCCAGCTAGTATCTGTAGGTTGGCAACCCTAGTTGTGGGGAGAGGAAGGGAAGAAGATTGTAAGCCAGTTTCATTCTCCTTAAAAGGTAGAGAAAGTCGGCATATAAAAACCAACTTTTCTTCTTTTGAGTCCAGTGTTCTCTTGCCAAATGTGGCCAGCAAGATACCCCTAGAAGTTCAAAAACCATGTATGGAGGTGAACACAGGAACACATGAAGCTGTCTTATACTGAATCCGACCAGGGGTCCATCAAGGTCAGTCTCATCACTCAGACTGGCAGCGGCTCTCCAGGGCCTCAGATAGAGGCTTTCAAATCACCTGCTACCTGGTCCTTTTACCTGGAGATGCTGGGAGTTGAACCTGGGACCTTCTGCATGTCTAGTAGATGCTCTACCACTGAGCCATGGCCCCTCCCATCTCTGGTCCATGGCTTCAGGTCAACACTGATTTGTGTAATGATTTGTTTGAAGATAGCTGCTTTGGGGAAAGCTGATACAATGCCCTTACCAGGAAGGACAAAGTTATTAGAATGTAGAATTGCCAGCTCTGGGTTGGGAAATATCTGGATATTTTTGGGAGTGGAGCCTGAGGAGGGTGGGGTTTGGGGAGGGACTTCAAGGGGGTATAATGCCATAGAATCCACCTTCCAAAGCGGCCATTTTCTCCAAGGGAACTGAACTCTATCGCCTGTAGGTGGGTTGTAATCCGAGGAGATCTCCAGCCACCACTGGAGGCTGGCAACCCTACTAGAGTGGCAAGCAATGGCCAGTGAGGGTACAAATGATGGCATCACTCTTTTCAGTTATCTTGTTTTGCTGTTGTCTTGGATAGGCACTCATGCACATTTTTCCCTATGTAGTTTTATGGTAATTATCTGTACAATACGTAGGGTTGCCAGGTCCCTCTTTGCCACCGGCGGGAGGTTTTTGGGGCAGAGCCTGAAGAGAGTGGGGTTTGGGGAGGGGAGGGACTTCAATGCCATAGAGTCCAATTGCCAAAGCGGCCATTTTCTCCATGTGATCTGATCTCTGTCGGCTGGAGATCAGTTGTAATAGCAGGAGATCTCTAGCTAGTACCTGGAGGTTGTGTGTTAAGTGCCATCAAGTCGCTTCCGACTCATGGCGACCCTATGAATCAATGTCCTCCAAATGTCCTATCCTTAACAGCTTTGCTCAGATCTTGCAAACTGAGGGCCGTGGCTTCCTTTATTGAGTCAATCCATCTCTTGTTGGGTCTTCCTTTTTTCCTGCTGCCCTCAACTTTTCCCAGAATG
Organism: Euleptes europaea; assembly: GCF_029931775.1. Taxonomy (NCBI): domain Eukaryota; kingdom Metazoa; phylum Chordata; class Lepidosauria; order Squamata; family Sphaerodactylidae; genus Euleptes; species Euleptes europaea. The sequence continues at coordinate 117,395,006 of NC_079315.1, forward strand.
ACTGTCTTTTCCAGTGACTTTTGTTTTCTCATAATGTGACCAAAATACGATAGCCTCAGTTTAGTCATTTTAGCTCCGAGGGTCAGTTCAGGCTTGATTTGATCTACAACCCACTGATTTGTTGTTGTGTTTTTGGCAGTCCACAGTATCCGTAACCCTCTCCTCCAACACCACATTTCAAAGGAACCTACTTTCTTTCTGTCAGCTTTCTTCAATGTCCAGCTTTCACACCCATACATAGTAATAGCGGATACGATGTCATGAATTAACTTGACCTTGGTTGCCAGTGACACATCCTTACACTTCAGAATCTTTTCTAGCTCCTTCATGGCTGTCCTTCCCAGTCTCAACCTGGAGGCTGGCAATCATAAATTGGTATGAAAGTAGAAGCGGGGCAACAGAGACCCAAAATCAAAATGAGGATTTTTCCAGTCAAAAAGGCAGGGCCGCGAAATTCAAAAGCATTCCTGATTTGTCCCTGGATCTCTGCAACGCCGTACCTGAATCTCCACACCTCCACGTTTCCAACCTCGCTGCAGTTAATGCAGCTCCTCCTGGGAGGAATTTGTCAGGAGAGATCTGGTCAGCAGTGACCAGAGTTTTTGCTAATGTTTGCCCGTTCTTCTTTTGCTTGTTTGTGAAGTTTCCTTCTTCTTTTTTCCCCTCCTCTTTGAATCGATGCCGCCTCCCCTCCTCTGAGGGATAGCGATTTCCCTTATTTGCACACAGCACAATGGAAGAGCCGCGTAAGCTGGAAATTGCTATTGACAATCTGCCTTTATAATTACTGCAACTCTGAAAGAACAACTCGTTTTCTGTTCCTCACTTCCTTGTTTCCACCCCCACCCCACCCCCCAAGATACATATTCTTGGTAGTTTGTTCCCCCCTTCAAACCCCATCTCCCCGCACCCACCCCAAATCTCATCAGCCTCACCAAGTTCTTAGTTCTTTTCTAAGTTGCCAGGCTCTGGAGGACATGAGTGTGTGTGTGTGTGTGTGTGTGTATCTGAAAAAAGCTCATCTTAATTTCTATTCTTTTTCCGCGAGGAGAACAGCCCGGGGCTGGATGACTGCCAAATCGGCTGGGTTGCGTGGAGAGGCCTGGGGCTGAAATAAAATAAGAACAAAGTTGGTCGGGGATTCGGGTTGGGGCGAGTGTTTTGGCTGGCAGACAGGATGGGGGAAAGACCTTGCGACTATAAATAAGCCGTACCGTTCTGTTCTGCAGTCGACAGGTGACCTTCCCGGGATCTTCGTGTCTCTTAATAATCCTCAAGAGATGTGCTTTGGAATATGGAGCCAACACCTTGGATGGGGGAGATCATCTAGGGACTTCGAAAGGAACATGAATTCATGAAGCTGCCTTATCCTGAATGAGACCATGGGTCCATCAAGGTCAGTTAGGGTTGCCAACTGTCAGGTACTAGCTGGAGATCTCCTGCTATTATAACTGATCTCCAGCCGATAGAGATCGGTTCACCTGGAGAAAATGACCACTTTGACAATTGGACTCTAGGGCACTGACATCCCTCCCCTCCCCAAACTCCAGCCTCCTGAGGCTCCACCTCAAAAACCTCCCACAGGTGGTGAAGAGGGACCTGGTAACCCTACTTATCCTGAATGACCACTGGTTCATCAAGGTCAGTATTGTCTATTCAGACTGGCAGTGGCTCTCCAGGGTCTCTGGTAGAGGTCTTTCGCATCATCTACTATTTTGTTCTTTTATCTGTAGACACTGGGGATTGAACCTAGGACCTTTCGAATGCCAAACAGATGCTCTTCCACTAAGTCATGTTCCCACAACAGAATATAGGCCAGGATGCATTAACAAACATGAAACTGGCTTTTACGGAATCAGACCATCGGTCCATCAAGCTTAATATTGTCTACTCAAGACTGGCAGCAACTCTCCAGGGTCTCTGGTAGAGACCCTTTGACATCACCTTCTACTGCATCCTTTAAACTGGAGGTGCCAGGGATTGAAACTGGGACCTTTGACATGGGCTTCAGCTGGAGTAACCTTTACAACCTAAGACTTTTGTAGCTGAGACAAGAATTTGAGCATGCATACATGAAGCTGCCTTATCCTAAATCAGACTCTTGGTCCCTCAAGGTCAGTATTGTCCACTCACGCTGGCAGTGGCAATGGCAAACCGCCTCTGAACGTCTCCTGCCTTGAAAATCCTATTGGATTTCCATATGTCTGCTACGACTTGAAGACACTTTCCGCTAAACTCTGAATTTCAATGCTAGAAGGCAACATCGATGTTCTCTGCCCTGTTGTTGAACCTTTAGAATGACTGGTCGGCCACTGTGTGAGATGGGATACTAGAGCAGACGAACTGGATTGGAGGGGCTTTGGCTCAGTGGTAGAGCATCTGCTCGGCATGCAGATGGCCCTCGGTTCAATCCCCAGCATATCCAGTTCAAAGTATCTGGTAAGAAGTGATCTGAAAGACCTCTGTTTGAGACCCTGGAGAGCAGCTGCCAGTCTGAGTAGACAATACTTACTTGGATTAACCAATGGTATAATTCAGTATAAGGCAACTTCATGAACACATGACCACATGAAGTATTGTCTACTCTGACCAGCAGCGGCTCTCCAGGGTCTCAGGCAGAAGTCTTTCACATCACCTACTTGCCTAGTCCCTTTTAACTGGAGATGCCATGGCTCAGTGGTAGAACATCTGCTTAGCAGGCAGAAGGACCCAGGTTCAATCCCCGGCATCTCCAGTTAAAGAATCTGGCAGTAGGTGATGCAAAAGGCATTCACTTGAGACCCTGGAGAGCAGCTGCCAGTCTGAGTGGACAATACTGACTTGGATGAACCAGTGGTCTAATTCAGTATAGGCCACTTCATGTGTTCAGGTGAACATTGGTTTAATCCAGCAGGGCTCTTCTTATGTTCTTACATGTGGGGGGAAGGAGTTGTTGTATAAGGGACAATGAAACACCTTTTCTGGTGCCTGCCAAGTGTTTTTAGGAAGTAGGTGGGGCCAAGTAGGGCATTGCCCAGCATGACTTTTTAAAAAGGTTTTTGCTTCTCAACTGCTGCCACCACACCACAAGGATCTACACACGGTGTTACTGAAGTTAAACTGTGGCAATCATTTCGTGGCTGGTTCCGCCTCCAGCAGCAGCTGTTTTTTTTTAAATCATTTTTAATTTTATAAAATAATAATCAATACAAAAAAAAATACAGAAAACCAAACACAGCAAATGCCACAACACTGATACAAAAAGAATATAAAATACAGAAAATAGAAAAACAGCTAAATAAAATGAATTGTGCTGAGATTACTACTATCCATTAAATTGGTCTTGAATGCGTAAGTCAAACTACTTAATAACTATCATCTTTAGCATCATAACTACCTTCTTTAGCATCATTAATAAACCCAAATGACTACCCGTTAATTTCTTAATAAACTATAATAACACAAATGCATTACTAGCTTATTATTATATAAGCATAAACTGCATCTTATTTAATGTTTCTTATTTATAATATCTTAGCATTATACAAAACAGATTATCTTATTTAATCTACACATTTTATCTCTCAGGTCACATCTTCCCTCCCATCCCAAGTTTTGAGAAGAATATATATATGGTAGAGTTTCCATTTATTCTGAAGTTCTTTAATTGGCCTTCTGTTCACAAGGTTTGACAGTTTTACCATCACCGCACATTCTGCTAATTTACTCTTCCAGTCCTCTATATCTGGGCATTCGTCTGGTTTCCATTTTGCCTCACCAGCCATTTTTTTGTGCCCACGTGCCCACCGTGCCATGACAGAATTCCAAACGTGCCCACAGGCTCAAAAAGGTTGGCGACCCCTGGCTTAGACTATGCATCTGTCTGTGAACAACCCTTCCCTGGCGGAATTTTCCTCCCATAATAGAAGAACTTGTGGGCATCCAGTTAATGGACAATAGTTACTGGACAGACAAAAGAAATCATAGAATCATAGAGTTGGAAGGGGCCACACAGTCCATCTAATCCAACCCCCTGCTCAGTGCAGGATCAGCCTAAAACATCGCTGACAACCATTAGAACATGAGAAAGGCCATGCTGGATCAGACCAAGGTCCATCAAGTCCAGAGGTCTGTGGCCAACCAGGTGCCTCTAGGAAGCCCACAAGCAAGACGAGTGCAGCAGCACCATCCTGCCTGTGTTCCACGGCACCTCATATAATAGGCATGCTCCTCTGATCCTGGAGAGAATAGGTATACATTGTGACTAGTATCCATTTTGACTAGTAGCCATGAATACCCCTGTCCTCCCTGAGCATGTCCACTCCCCTCTTAAAGCCTTCCAAGTTGGCAGCCATCACCACATCCTGGGGCAGGGAGTTCCACAATTTAACTATGTGTTGTGTAGTCAAAAAGGGCAAGAGTCCAGTAGCACCTTAAAGACTAACAAAAATATTTTCTGGTAGGGTATGAGCTTTCGTGAGCCACAGCTCACTTCTTCAGATACAGCTAGAATGTGAATCCATCGGTCTTTCATCCATCGATGGATTCACATTCTAGCTGTATCTGAAGAAGTGAGCTGTAGCTCACAAAGCTCATACCCTACCGGAAAATATTTTCGTTAGTCTTTAAGGTGCTACTGGACTCTTGCCCTTTTTGACTACTGCAAACAGACTAACACGGCTACCCACTGTGAATTATGTGTTGTGTGAAGAAATACTTCCTTTTATCAGTTTCGAATCTCTCACCCTCCAGCTTCAGCAGATGACCCCACATTCTAATATTATGAGAGAGGGAGAAAAGCTTCTCCCTGTCTGCTCGCTCCATACCATGCATAATTTTATAGACCTCAATCATGTCTCCCCTTAACCGCCTTCTTTCCAAGCTGAACAGCCCTAAGCGTTCATCCAGCCCCTGCTAGAAGACTGCCAGAGTGGGCCCTGATCCAGATCCATATGCACCCGCCCTCCCTGGCTGTCTTTTGCAGCTAACTTACACGTCGGGAGATCATATCCTGGGTCCCCCGCACCGTGCGTCGTTCGATCCTGGAAGTGAAAACAATTCGGAACAATGTCTGGGATTTTAAATGGCGATGGCTCTATCAGTCGTCGCCATGCACCGTACACACGGTTCCCCTTTACAATCTAGCACGGGCGCACTGCATTAATGCCAGGCTTCTGATATACGCTGAGTAGATTGCAAAGAGCCTCTTATCACAATCTGCAGTGTGAATTTGCTGACTTTGGTACCTTCATAATTTTGGACTCTGTGTTGCGTTCAGCATTTCATTTTTGCAATCTGTATCGGCCGGGTGGGGGAGGAGAGAGAGGGGAAGGGGGGTGATTAAATGAATGCCTGAGGGTACTATGTAGGAGAATCCGACCTGAACGGAATAAGTAAGCAGTCCCAGGGAGAAAAAAAAAAGTTCGACAGTACTACAGCAGCCAACTTTTCCGCTTTCTTGCATTCTGGCTGGTCCTTTGCAAAGACTGATGGGGAAACTGCAAGAAAATACCGTACGGCAAGAATTCGGGGTGTTCTACGGTTCTCCCTTTTGGAGGAAAAAGTTTGAATGGCAAAAAGCCGTTGCCCTCATTCAAAAATTCCCTGTAGACAGGGGTAGAGTGACATGGAATCCCAAAGCCTCTGGGTCTAGTGTGGAGCCAGAGTGGTGTAGTGGTTAAGAGCAATTGTTTGGAGCGATGGACTCTGATCTGGAGAGCTGGGTTTGATTCCCCCACTCCTCCACATGAGCGGCGGACACTAATCTGGTGAACTGGATTTGTTTCCCTACTCCTACACATGAAGCCAGCTGGGTGACCTTGGGCTAGTCACAGCTCTCTTAGAGCTCTCTCAGCCCCACCTACTTCACAGGGTGTCTGTTGTGGGGAGTGGAAGGGAAGGTGATTGTAAGCCGGTTTGATTCTTCCTTAAGTGGTAGAGAAAGTCGGCATATAAAAACCAACTCTTCTTCTTCTTGTGAGAGTCCCCAACCTAGCTGGGCAAACCTCGCCAAATCAATTGCTCAGACTTGAATGCAGAAACTGCTTGTACGAGTTCAAAGGGGTAGAGATGGCAACAGATAAGAGCCAGAAACATATGGCCCTCACACTTCTTCTTCTTCTTCTTCTTCTTCTTCTTCTTCTTCTTCTTCTTCTTCTTCTTCTTCTTCTTCTTCTTCTTCTTCTTCTTCTTCTTCTTCCATAGGGTTTCCATCCTCCTGTTGTAGCCAGAATGATGACTGATACGGGCTGCTTTGGAGGGCAGACTGTATGGAATTATACCTTGCTGAGGTCCTTCCCCAGGCTCCACTCCCAAATCTCCAAGGATTTCCCAGCCCAGAGTTGGCAATCCTAGTCTAACACAATGCTACATGCAAAGGTTGATAGTAAAGGCTGGGGTGCGGGGTGCGCACATCACTGCCCCCTGTCGCAGCTGGCCTACTTCCACTGGCAGAGGAGCAACAGGCAGCCCAGTGAGTTGGGGGGGAAATTGCCAGCCCTCGCCAGGCAATTTGGAGCCCTACCTGGCAATCCTAGGGGCAGCCCTGAGTTCCTTTAGAGCCTTGTGAAAAATTGTGTAGTCCTGCCGGGTGTGAGTCATAGATAAGGTTGCCAACTTGGAGATCTCCCACTATTACAACTGATCTCCAGGCAACAGAGATCAGTTCACCTGGAGAAAATGGCTGCTTTGACAATTGGACTCTATGGTATTGAAGCTGAATGGTCTGTCCACTGTGGCCCATTCCTCTGCAATGGAAGTCAGCCATAATGCACTTCAGCCTCTGGGTTGTTGTTTTTTAAGTTAAAATATGCACAAGACATATTTGCTTTCTACGCAACTCTGAATTTCCTCCTAACTGTATCTCATTTTGCTTTAAAATGGAAAGTGTACTACAAGCATTAAGGCTGATTATTTCAAAAGGCCTATTTTGCTCAGAAAATACATCCCAAATTACCTGGATTCATCTTCAAATTTTACAGGTGCTTTAAATTGTTGCCCACAGCTCCCCCCCACCATTTCCTTTCATTCACCGTGTTTTTTTTTTTGCTCTTTTCTTTTTAAAAAGAAACTGAAGATATGCTGCTATTTACATATTTGAAAGAAGAAAAAAAACCAAGCCCTTTCCCCAAATCCCAAACTAACCACTATTAATTCCTGATTGGATTGGTTCATCTTTTTTTTCCTTTTTTTTATTACTTATTCAACATATTCATCTTTACCACCACCACCCAATATGTTTTTTTTCTTTTTTAGCTACGGAATGTGCTTAGACTAGAAACTGGAAAGACAGAGAGTCGAAGTTCCAACAGTGTTTCTCATAACCGAAATTAGCAAGTTTCTACAATTTAAAGGTTCAATTTGTAATTCTAAAACTCTTTTTCCCCATTCCTTTTTGCTTCGCTTCAGGCATGAATATAAGCAGGGTGGGGGATCCGTTTGCTTCCCTGCTAATGGAGAAGACATAACTAATAGTGCTGAATTTACCAAAAAAAAATATTTGGGGAGTTGCAAGTTCTTTGCATAAACACCTTATTAATATCGTATCCAGATCTTAATGTCTGTGAAGTGGCGTTACTGTACAAACGAATCGACGTTGTTTTTTTGTTTTTCTTTGTTTTTGCAAACAATCTTTCCAAAAACTCTGTTTGGAAATTTAAATTGCAAATGCCTGTTTTCCTCCCAGTGTTGTAAGTCTGCCAAAAGACAGATTTTCAGGGGGTGAAAGAGGGAAATTTGCAGCCGGAGGAGGAGAGAGGTCACAGTTGTAGAGTTCGGTAAGTGGTTGGGATTCTCAGAGAGCTCTTTGGCATCTTCATCATCCACTTTTGAATAGTTTAGATCAAAATCGTTTGAAGAGCAGTAAAAACAATCGATGCAGGTTAAAAACAAATCTTGTAAAAAGTATTAGTGTCTTTGGCTTATACATAGATTATATTTAGATCTAATAGCCATTGCGGGTAGAAAAAGAAATCTGCTAAACACAGCCATTTGGGGCTACAATTAGGGTTTCCAGGTCCCTCTTTGCCACTGGCGGGAAGTTTTTGGGGCAGAGCCTGAGGAGGGTAGGGTTTGGGCAGGGGAGGGTCTTCAATGCCATAGAGTCCAATTGCCAAAGCGGCCATTTTCTCCAGAGGAACTGATCTATATTGGCTGGAGATCAGTTGTAATAGCAGGCGATCTCGAGCTAGTACCTGGAAGATGGCAATCCTAGCTACAATTGAGTGTACCTGTTAACCAGGAACTCCCCTAGGTTTGCAGAAAAAGTCCACAACATTCAAAAATGATGGGTAACTCACCTCCAAGGTAAAAATAATGTAGGCATAGACATTCACATTTGCAATCCTAAAGAGAGTTACACCCTTCTGAGTCCACTGGAGTCAATGGGCTCTGGAGGATTTAACTCTGTTTATGATTGTACTGTACAAATGCAAAAGTTTTGGCAGACTATCTGGTTGCCATGACAACCCAAGATGGTGCCCAGAGGAGAGTGAAGATGAGCAGGTGAGGATGGAAGGAAGCAGAAAGTAAGTGGAGTCAGAGTTGAGGTATGGGGTGTGGAGAGGGTTGCCCCGTCTCTTCTGACAACCAGCAGGAGCTGCTGGGAGTAGGATTGCCAACCTTTAGGTAGTAGCCGGAGATCTCCTGGGATTACAGCCAATCTCCAGCCAATAGAGATCAGTTTACCCAGATAAAATGGCTGCATTGGAAGGTGGACTCTATGGCATTATGCCCCATTGAAATCCCTCCCTTCCCCAAACCCCGCCCTCCTAAGGCTCCGCCCTGAAAATCTCCAGGTATTTCTCAGTCCGGAGCTGGCAGACCTAGTTGGGAGGTGGGTACAGGGGGTGGTGATCTGCGGCCTTGCACGATGATGTCACTTCCAGTGTGATGCACCAAGGGGACACTCTAGCACTTGCCCCCAAAATCTATGGTTTCCATCTGAGTGTCGAACCTCTGAGTCTTGGTGGGCAGTGGCCGGAATTCCAGGAAGATTGCCTGCCATTAGCTTATAATCACCTCCCTTCCCCTCCCCACAACAGAAACCAAGTGAGATAGGTGGGGCTGAGAGAACTCTAAGAGAGCTGTGACTAGCCCAAGGTCACCCAGCAGGCTTCATGTGTAGGATTAGGGAAACCAACCTGGTTCACCAGATTAGAGTCCCCTGCTCATGTGGAGGAGTGGAGAATCAAACCCGGTTCTCCAGATCAGAGTCCACTGCTCCAAACCACCGCTCTTAACCACTACCCCACACTGGCTCTCAGGTTTGGTTCGAGTTGCTAACCTCGGGTGGCGCAGAACCAAGAGCCCGGCTCAGCTGAGACAAGCCCAGCTTGCAGCTCTGCACAGTCCGCCGCCGCCTCCAGGCTCCACAGGGGGCTTGGAGGCAGCTCTGTGCTGGCATCGCTGCAGCTGCAGCCCTGGAATCAAGCTAAATGGGGGGAGGGGAAATGGGGGGTGATAAAATTCTAATTCGGGTCTAATAGACCCGCTGTCACGTTGCATGCAAGGAGCGAGGGCCGGAAGCATAGTCTGGGAAACAACCCAAGGTCATTCACAGTTCAGGCAGAGTCCAAGATATCAACACAGGCAAGGGCAGTCCAAGGCGTTAGTCAGAGTCAATTCAAATATATCAGGGAAACAAGGCCGATACACAAGGAGGTTGGTGACAAGATGCTTGCACAACAGCCAAGCCTACTTTTTGATTTAAGTAGTAGGCCTGGGAGGAACCAGCTTTTGCTTGTTAGCCCATCTCAGCACTCCTTGCCTGGTCAAGCTCATTAATGTTATCACTGTCAGTACGGAGTGTTTCTTGCTGGGCCTGCAGTCTAGCACTCCTTCTTCACTCATGTAGCTGTGCCCTGAGTCTCCTGCACCTCTATTCCAGCGGCTCTGGGGGGCTCTGTGCTGGCACTGTGGCTGGACCTCTGACACAGGTGAGTCTTCTGTGCTGGGTGGCTGTAGACACAGGTAGGACCCGTCTGCCTGAGGATGCTCTGCCTGCGGCTACTCAGCCTGCTGTGGCTCCTCTCTTTCATAGCCTTCAGTTTCAAAGTCTTCCTCATCTGAGGAAGCCCCAGCAGGCTGACCCATGACACCCATATTTTTGGGAGAATCCAGATATGCCTGATATGAAGGTTCGAGAACATCCAAATTTACTGAAAAATTCAGGTCCATTAAACCCGAATCTGAATTTTAACCAAAAATTTGCACACCCCTATCATCTGATCCAACCCAAGTTTTCCCACAAATGTTTTACATTCCGTTCTTCACCGTTTATTTCTACATTTTGGGATCCATCTTCTAATTCTTGCCAAAGACTGACTTCTCAAAGCACTTTGGAAAACCCTCCAGAATTGCTATGGCATTGGCCCACGAGATTAGCCCAATATTTCTATTTCAACAAATAATAAAATCCACAATCTACATGCAGCAGGTTCCTCCCTCCATATGTTCCCAGTTATTTTATTAGCACTTTATCTTTTCCTCCCTAATTTGATACACACAAAACAAGAAATCTAATTCCCATTGTAAATCAAATGAAAAGCAAAAAAATATATGGGGAGATTGGGGAGCGAGAGAGAGAGATGCTCCCAACCATTTCAGTTTTGATCAATGATCACAATCTGCTTGCAAATGCTGTTTAATAGAGGTTCATCATCTTAAGACAAAGCTGGTTATTTACACTGTTGTGTGTATGTGTATACTTTAAATCTTCTGAAGCTTAGCATTATGGGATTTGTAGTTCACACAGTGAGCACCAGGGTGTACGAGACATAGTGTGGATTGCGAAGTAGCGCCTTGAAAAGGTAGCCTTGCTATTTGTCCACCTGTGGCAGGTAACCCCTCACCATCCAACCCAATCCTTCAAGAAACTGAGAAGTGGGAGTAAAAATGGCAGGAAAATGCCTCCGTAGTAACATTCTAAGAATTTCACCAGGAAGTGGTATCACAATGAAGAAAAGTGGATAGGAAGAAAGTAGATTCCTTTGATATGTGGTGTTGGAGGAGAGTGTTACGGATACCATGGAACACCAAAAAATCAAATCAGTGGGTTCTAGATCAAATCAAGCCTGAACTGGCCCTAGAAACTAAAATGACTTAACTGAGGCTATCATACTTTGGTCACATTATGTGAAGACAAGAGTCACTGGAGAAGACAATAAGACTAGGAAAAGTTGAGGGCAGCAAGAAAAGAGGAAGGCCCAACAAGAGATGGATGGACTCTATAAAGGAAACCCCGGCCCTCAATTTGCAAGTCCTGAATGAGGCTGTTAAAGATAGGAAGTTTGGGAGGACATAGATTCATAGGGTTGCCATTAGGGTTGTGCAAATTAAAAAAAATAGGGAAAGAAAGAAAGAAAGAAAGAAAGAAAGAAAGAAAGAAAGAAAGAAAGAAAGAAAGAAAGAAAGAAAGAAAGAAAGAAAGAAAGAAAGAGAAGGAAGGAAGGAAGGAAGGAAGGAAGGAAGGAAGGAAGGAAGGAAGGAAGGAAGGAAGGAAGGAAGGAAGGAAGGAAGGAAGGAAGGAAGGAAGGAAGGAAGGGGGGAGAAAGCACAGAGCTATGTCTCTGAGCAAAGGCGAATAGCCGAACCAGGGAATCGTCTATTTGGCTGCAGCTTTATCCCCAGATTTTGGTAACCAGTAAACCCGAATCCTAAAATTTGCCAAAACGGCTAATTTCGGGTTTATTTTCAGTTTGGGTTTCTCGATATGCACAACTCTAGTCGCCATGAGTCGGAAGTGACTTGACGGCACTTAACACACACACATTGGGATCCTGAAAAATTGGGAATACTGATATTTTTCGCCTCCAACTGTTTTGGGATGCACACCCTTAGCGGTGTCATCAGTGACGTCACTGACACCAGCCTTGGCCTCTCAACCCCAGCGACTGCTCAGTAAGAAAACCAAACTGGGCCTGCTAATAGAGACCATTTACATCCGTGTACAAGCGAACATAAAGTAAAGAAAGCAAACTTTTTTCCCCCTAGCTAATCTCTGCAACGACACAGCCCCTAATTTATTCCACTAAGCCCTGGCACTGAGACTAAGCCGCTTCTTCTCGGTGCCGCCGAAGCTTTGACATAACAAGACAAATAATTTTCTCAGGCCCCGCTTTATCTTCGAAACCATTTGATTCTCACTTACTCAAGCCCGGGGGCAGAGCTGACCTTCCGATAAAGCCGCTTGGGCACCATAAGATGCTCGCCTGCCATCGCGCATGGCCCTGGTGACAGAAGAGCGAGGGAAACTTCCACACCACCGCTGCCTGACATAGCCTTCCAAGTCTGCCTCCTGGCTGTTCTTTTTCGGGACACGCGGCCGGCTCCGATGTGGACAAAAGGGACGGGGAAGGCCAGCAGGAGATTTTTCTTTTTCCCCCCTAAAACTTTAGAGAAGGAGAGGAGCACATCAAGAGCGACAAAGCCTCTCCGAGGAGGCTGAAAATCTGGCTTTCTGGCCCTGGGCTGCTTATATGACCCTGATCATAACCGTCAGAAGGAATCACAAGAGCTGTTCCTCTGGCCAAAAACATGGGAAATCTGCACACTGCTTCTAGTCAGATGCAAGATTAATCATTAAAGGCCTATCCAGGTGGCTGGGAAACATATGAAAGGGGGGACCAACACTGCATCTGCTGTCCCCTCCATGTAGGGTTGCCAGCTGTGGATTGGGAAATACCTGGAGATTTGGGGTGAAGCCTGAGGAGGGCAGGGTTTAGGGAGGGGAGGGACTTCAATGCCATAGAGTCAATTGCCAAATCAGCCATTTTCTCCAGGGGAACTGGTCTCTGTTGCCTGGAGATCAGTTGTAATAGTGGGAGATCTCCAGCCACCACCTGGAGGTTGGTAACCCTACCTCCATGTGTTCATCTGCTCTACTCTGCACAGGCTTCACACATTTGCAAACAGAAGAAGAAGAGTTGATTTTTATACCCTGCTTTTCTCTACCTTGAAAGAGTCTCAAAGCGGCTTACAATCACCTTCCCTTCCTTTCCCCACAACAGACACCCTGTGAGGTAGGCGGGGCTGAGAGAGTTCAGAGAGAACAGTGACTATTACAACTGATCTCCAGGCGACAGAGATCAGTTCCCCTGGAGAAAATGGCTGCTTTGGCAATTGGACTCTATGGCATTGAAGTCCCTCCCCTCCCCTCCCCAAACCCCACCCTCCTCAGGCTCTGCCCCCAAAATCTCCCGCTGGTGGTGAAGAGGGACCTGGCAACCCTAGTGAACAGACTGCTGGACTTGATGGGCCTTGGTCTGATCAATAGGGTTGCCAAGTGCCAGGTGGTGGCGGGAAAACCCCTGCCAATCCACCTGGCTGCCCGCCGACCACCTGAGGGTCGGCAGGCAACACGTGCATGCGCACCTGCCCATTGCGCCATGTCTCCTCCGGTTTACGACGGGCAGCGCCGCATCGCAAGGGGCCGTTTACCACTCAAACTCCCAGTTTGAGTGGTAAAGGCCCTTTGTGATGCAGCACTTCTGGTTGTAAACTGGAAGTGACGTGATCGCTTTGGCGCGGCCGCGTGCGCAATCTTTCCCTGCCTCTGCCCAAAAACCTCCCACTGGAGGAGAGGGAGGACCTGGCAACCCTACTGATCAAGCAGGGCTTTCCTTATGTCCTTATACCTATTCTCTCTAGAGATGGAGCAGACACAGGTGATATGCCTTCCGTATGCCGCATATACTGGATACTTCCAGTTTCCGTACACGAAAGCGCTTCTGTCTGGGTTGGGTCTGGGGGCTGAATGGTACCAAATCGCCGTTGTCTTTCATATACTTCCAAATGTATTGCTTTGGGGGTCCTTCCTACACTTCTCCTCGCGCAGCTCTAAAACCAGTTAGAGCTACGCTGATTAATCTCTCCGGATATGCGCTCCCCATGGTAATCCATTCACCACATCTCTGGGAGAGAGAAAGAAGAAGATAAGTGGGTGCCGGGGGGTGTGTATTTAATCTACGACTGGCTTAGCCCAATGTCTTACTGGCTCCCTGAAGGTCTCACCACAGGTCCTTTTGTGGGACAAAATGATAGAGCGAGGCTCGAAGGAAGGGCCATTTGCGAGAGGCCTCCAGCTAATTAAGCCAGGGCTGAAACAGGAGGAAAGGAGAAAAGACACCAGAAAGAGGAAATCGGTTTGCTCGCCATGGCTGATAGCAAAAAAAAGAAAGAAAGAAAGAAATGGAAATACAGGATATTTCATCGAGAGGGAGAGAAAGAGAATGCTTATTCCCTGAAATGCTGCTCCAGTTCTGAACAAGCTATTATTTTAAAATCCATTATTATGATTGTATTGTTGTTGCTGCTGGTGGTGTTATAAATTGAAACATCTAAAATGACAATGAACCTGAAAACACCAACGAGAACAGGGCATCCACAGAAGCATCTGTACGCAACTGATGGCCACCGATCAGCCCTGAAATGTTCTGAAACTGCCACAAGAAATAGAAATGTAAGTAGAATAATAGGATCATAGAGTTGGAAGGGGCCATCCAGGCCATCTAGGTCAACCCCCTGCTCAATGCAAGATCAGCCTAGAGCATCCCTAACAAGTGTTTGTCCAGCCTATGCTTAAAGACTGCCAGCGAAGGGGAGCTCACCACCTCCCTAGGCAGCCCATTCCACTGCAGAACTACTCTTACTGTAAAGAAAGTCCTTAATATCCAGCCTGTACCTTTCTGCCTGCAATTTAAACCCATTCTTGCACGTCCTTTCCTCTGCTGCCAACAGGAACATCTCCCTGTCCTCTAAGTGACAGCCTTTCAAACCAGGAGAAAATGGCCACTTTGGCAATTGGACTTTATGGTATTGAAGTCCCTCCCCTCCCCAAACCCCGCCCTCCTCAGGCTCCGCCCAAAAAACCTCCCACCAGAGGCAAAGAGGAACCTGGCAACCCTAGTTATAATTCTGGGAGATCGCCAGGCTCTACCTGGAGGTTGGCAACCCTACCAAACCTTCAGATTTCAGGAATAGGGGAGGTCACCAATGACCCCTATAGAAGAGAAAGAGTATGAGTTAGAATGTAAAGTGCAGGCACGTCACTAGGGTTGCCAGGTCCCTCTTGGCAACCGGCGGGATGTTTTTGGGGCGGAGCCTGAGGAGGGAGGGGAGGGACTTCAGTGCCATAGAGTCCAATTGCAAAAGTGGCCATTTTCTCCAGGTGAACTGCTCTGTATCGCCTGGAGAACAGTTGTAAAAGCAGGAGATCTCCAGCTAGTACCTGGAGGTTGGCAACCCTAACTGACCTTTATGTTAGGGATTCAGGTGTCCTTTATGAAAAAGTTTGTTTGCTGAGACATCTTTATCCCCAAAAAGGCCACAGCAAATTTTGAGCAAATCTCAAAACTTGAGATGGTGGGTGTAGAAGGGAAGAAAAAAACAACACTACCCGAGGCTATCCAGGTGCTGCGTTCGCTGCCCTGCTTTGCCCTCCAGATATTTTATTTCCTTATCTCCTTGAACAATTAAAAAAAAAATTATTTGTTTATTTGGCAGAAAACCCTCTTGCGATTCTGGCCCGGGGAAATGTCGAAAGCGTTTGCATATGGAAATACGGAGGCTAAATGAAAGCTGGAGTTTTGAGAGGGAAGAAAGGAGAGGAAGGTCGGGGAGGGAGAACCCTGGAGCTATTTCACACAACCTTTTTGGGGAACTCAGAGAACAGACGTAACGATATCCTCATGAGTCTTCCTTCATCTGTGTTCCTGAGATGGAAGGAGGGGTGTGTGGACAGAATGTTAGATGGTGCAGTCGACGGGGGAAAAAAAAACCAATTTTGCCATCAGGTTACAGAATCACAGAGTCAAGCTGGATGTCAACAACCACCTTCTATATCCTGCAGCAACAATGCTGGTTCGAGTTGGAAACTGTGTGTTGGAGAACAGTGTCATATAGTGGTTAGAGCACTACGCTGGGACACTTTCAGGGGGTCACCATGTTGGCCTGCAGCAGAACGGCTAGATTCAAGACCAGTAGCACCTTAGGTGCCACAAGATTTTGGGGGTATACGTTTTCAAGAGTCAACGCTCCCTTTGTCAGTTGCAAGTCTGATCTGAAGAATAGAGCTTTAACTCTTGAAAGTTTCTACCTCAAAAATCTTGTTGGTCTCTAAGGCGTTACCAGACTCAAATCCAGCTGTTCCACACTAGGTCGATGATTCTTAATGTGGCATTCAGAAATGTCATGGTGCTTACAGATGTGTTTTCCAGTGCTCTGTGTGCCATTTACCCAAAAAATCTTGAAACAAACAGAAGAAGCAGAAGAGGAAGGAGAAGAAGGGGAAGAG
The DNA here is from genome assembly GCF_029931775.1 of Euleptes europaea. Taxonomy (NCBI): domain Eukaryota; kingdom Metazoa; phylum Chordata; class Lepidosauria; order Squamata; family Sphaerodactylidae; genus Euleptes; species Euleptes europaea. The sequence goes on from NC_079315.1 coordinate 117,411,276, forward strand.
GAAGGAGAAGAAGCAGAAGAAGCAGAAGCAGAAGCAGAAGCAGAAGAAGAAGAAGAAGAAGAGAGGGTATCCCAATTTTCTCTACCTTTAAGGCATCACAAACTGTCTTACAAACTCCTTCCCTTCCTCGCCCCATAACAGATACCTTGTGAGGTAGGTGGGGCTGAGAGAGCTCAAAGAGAATTGTGACTAGCCCAAGGTCACCCAGCAGGCTTCATGTGTAGGAATGGGGAAACAAATCCAGTTCACCAGATTAGCCTCCGCCACTGATGTATAGGAGTGAGAAATCAAACCCTGTTCTCCAGATTAGAGTCCACCACTCTTAACCATTACATCACGCTGGCTCTGAATGTGCATCTCTTCTCTGTACTAGGCCCAATGCAAAAAACCAGGAAACAGACAAAAAGCAAAACCCCAGCCTGTGAAACGTTTTAAGATTTCCCTCAAGGTCATGCATAAACTCTGAACCAAAGAAAGATCTCTTAAATCTGAATGTGTATCACTGTCTTAAGAAACGCGCTTCCCCTCTCCTCTTTCTTGACATCCCAAAAGATGCCTATTCAGCGAACTTCCGTTGCTCCGGCAATCCAAGTTTTACAAACAGAGGGGGACAAATCACCGGCAATTCTCCTTGACTGGAGTCTCTGACACTTCCGGGCTCCTCATTGACCTATGATTTATTTATTTATTTGAAATTTGAAATGTGCTTTCTTAATTGGTTTCATCTACATTTTAATAATACATTAGCTTGCAATAAACGCGCCTGGTTCTCGAAATTCCATAATACACAACACACAAATCACTGTCTTTCTTTTTTTCTCTCTTCTCCCTCCCCCTTCCCCTTACACAGCCCTTGACTGAATTGAATTATAAAGCGCTGTTGACGTTCGGTATAGGGGGTTTGCTTTATTTCTTGCTACATATTTTCTCATTACATTTCCCTATGATTTATTTATGACAGTACTATGCATATAAAATCTACGCTGCTCCCGAAGTTCACATTGCAATGACCGAAGCGGCAGTCCTGGAAAAGTTCAGAGGGATGATTCACAAGTGAATCACTCCTGGCAAACGTCCTTTCTCCCTCGCAAAGTTAAGTCCTCAACATCTTGCCGACGCTTCAAAGCAGAACCGGAGACTTTAATCTTAGCGTTCAAGTTTTATAGCCGGCCCTTTCGCCCAAGGAGATGTTCGAAACAATTGGACAAAAGTCTCCAGCTTTCCCTTAGTGGAAAGGTTCTGAAACTCTTCTATTATTTAGCAGTATAATTAACTCAATCCACATGCATTGGTCAAGCCAAATGCAATTAAGAAATAAAAAAGAAGAAAGCTGAAATTAGAATATATATTTTTTGGCTTGGAAGACTTTGAGGTGCTTCTTTCTTTACTATACTCCCCAAAGCAAATATTTAGGGTTGCCAGGTCCCTCTTCGCCACTGGCAGTAGGTTTTTGGGGCGGAGCCTGAGGAGGGTTATCGCTTATGTTAGAGTGTTCACTGTAAATATAATATAGCACCTTTTTGCAATGTTACTTTGGTCTAATACTGCTGTCTTTATAGAGTATAACCAACATTACAGCAGAATGATTACTTGTTTTACCAGTACCTGGAGGTTGGCAGCCCTATGAGAGCAGAGGTGAGAGACAGTGCAGTGTACTGGTTAAGGTGACAGACTAGGATTTGAGAAACCTGGGTTCAAATCCCCACTCTGCCATGGAAACTTTCTGGGTGACCTTGAACCAGTCGCACATTCTCAGCCTTGACCCTGGCAAGTATTTGGATGGGAGACCTCCAAGGAATACCCAGGGCGTGGCATGGAGGCAGGCAATGTCTCTTGCCTTGAAAATCCTACGGGGTTGCCAAAAGCCCCCCAAAAAGATCGGGGTCCCCAAACTTTTTGAACATGTGGGCTACTTTGGAATTCTAGTACCTGGAGGTTGGCAACCCTAATTGTAGGTTACATCATTCTAATAACCAAACCTGAAAATGCTTATAATAATAATAATAATAATAATAATAATAATAATAATAATAATAATAATAATAATAATAATAATAATAAACAACTTTTTCGCATGAAGCTGCCTGATACTGAATCAGACACTTGGTCAGTATTGTCTATTCAGTTCGGCAGCGGCTCTCCAGGGTCTCAAGCAGAGGTCTTTCACATCACCTATTAACTGGAGATGCCGGGTATTGAACCTGGGACTTCCTACATGCTAAGCAGAGGCCCTACAAACTGAACCACAGCCCCTCCCCTCTTTCACTCTCCAGATACAACTTTAGCCTGTATTTTCTGGGCTGCCAAGGTGAAAGTCGGCCCTGTAAGGAAGCCTTCATATCACCAATTAAAAACAGATCTTAAAATCAAACATTTCCAATCGCCTAGGAATAATTCATATCAGAAACCAAGAAGGAGGCTGAGATTATTTGTTTTTACATGTGTATGGTTGGAAGGAAGGAGAGGGAGGGCAGGAAGGGTTGAGTCAGAGTTTGGCTCTCGTGGCCCTTTCTCACACGCCCAGGGAAATGCCCATCGCCACTTTGGGGTCAGGAACCAATTTTCCTCCAGGCTAGATTGGCCAGGGATCCTGAAGTGGTTTTTTGTTGCCATCTTCCAGGCATAGAGTAGGGGAGTCACTCGAGGCTTGTGGGGGGGGGGGGAGTTGTGAATTTCCTACATTGTGCATGGGGTTGGACTAAATGACCCTTCTGGTCCCTTCGAACTCTATGATTCTATGATTCTTCTATGACCCTCCCTTATGACACATGAAGCCTTTGGGATGGACATCTTGTCTAGACATTAGGAAGAACCTTCTAACAGCTTGAGTGGTTCCTCAGTGGAACAGACTTCCTCGGGAGGTGGTAAGTGCTCCTTCCCTGGAGGTTTTTAAGCAGAGGCTAGATGGCCATCTGTCAGCAATGCTGATTCTATGACCTTAGGCAGATGATGAGAGGGAGGGCATCTTGGCCATATTCTGGGCATGGAGTAGAGGTCACTGGGGTGTGTGGCAGGAGGTAGTTGTTAATTTCCTGCATTGTGCAGGGGGTGGACTAGATGACCCGGGTAACCCCTTCCAACTCTATGATTCTCTATACAAAATTGCTAGAAAGCCTTGGCCGGGATGATTTGGGATGTAACTCTTTTGACTTTGTGGGACTGAAAGCGGAGGTGAAACTCACCCAGCTGTTTATTAATAAATAAAATTCATCCTGGGGGGTAAGTTTATAATATAGACATTCTGGGGAGGTTGCTTTGGTACACACCAGGCTAATAATATTTGATTAGGCTTTACTTCAAATGTGGATTTACTAGGGTGTCATCTTGGCAATCTAGAACTGCTTCAAGGTCCGATAGTTCCGACTCATCGGGTAGCGATGGCAGCCCCCAAGAGCAGGAGAAATGCAAATGGGCGGAATGATGAAGAGTCGTTTGTGTAATGGGAAAAGCCGGACAAAGTAGCAACTGGGGAGGGGGGGTGGACAAGAAAGAGAAAAAGCAGCTTGCACAGATGGAGAAGAAGAAAGGCGATAGGAGGAAATGCAGTGCAACAGGTGGGGCTGACTTGGAAGTAGGGCTGATGGGGGCAGGGAACCCCCTGTGCTCTGGACTTGTTGCCCACCGGCATTTGGACCAATGGCAGGAGAATTTTTAAAAAATCAGTTTTGTGCACTTACCGGAAATTCTTACTGGGAATGGCAACGGGTATCTCTAGGAATCACCAGCAACTCTATGGTTTAACCATAGAGTTTCCCTTTGTCACTTCCAGAATAGCTGGTATTATGTATGCATAGGTTATACACGAGGGCGGAGACAGAGTTCCAACAGCAACCGCTTTATTTGGCTAAGAGGGAAGAGAGAACGGACTTAACTGCAAAAACACCCCAACTTACATACAGTTCCCAACCACCCAGAGCCACCCCCTCCCCCAGTCCGTGGTTGGATGGCCAAAGTCCACCGTCGAGTAGGAGAAACAGAGGACGGAGCCTGGAGTAGAGCCTCAGGCTCAACGCAGTTCAGCACAGCCGAGCTCAACAGTTCAGTGATTCAAGAATTAAAGAGTTCAATAGTCAGCATAGTCCTTGCACCAACTAAACAGCCTGAGGAGGGTGGGCTTTGGGGAGGGGAGGGACCTCAGTGGGGTATAATGCCATAGACTGCACCTTCCAAAGTGGGCATCTTCTCCAGGGGAACTGATCTCGGTTGCCTAGACATCGTTGTAATCCCAGCGGCAGAAGAATTAAAAAACAATCAGTCTGGTGCAATTACCGGAAGTTCTTATTAGAAGTGGCAAAGGGTATCTCTAGGAATCACCAGCAACTCTACGGTTTAACCAAGCTCAACACAGTTCAGCACAGCTGAGTTCAACAGTTCAGCAGTTCAAGAATTCAAGATTTCAGCACAGTCCTTGCACCAACTAAACACATAACTTGGTTAAACTCCATGGTTTAACCGTAGAGTTTCCCTTTGTCACTTCCAGGATAGCTGGCAACCCATGTTTGGGCAGAAAACAGCCAAGGCGTTTTCTGCACGCGGCTCCTGTCAACACAACAGCTGTCCCCATGATAGCACAGGAGGCCATAAAAAAAAAGAGAGAGAGAACAAGCCCGGCGCCTTATTTTCCAAGTGACAAAAATAGATATGAAAAGAAGCGAATGTCACCAAATTAATCTACTCCCATGATAAAGATTGCAGCAAATGAAGGAAATGGTCTGGCAGGGAAATTAACCCATATTCTCATTACGCGGCTAAGTGGCCTTTTCAGTTGGTGCCGCTCTCAGCCGACAGTTTGCATTTTGAAAATGTGCAAATGAAAACCGACCAAGCTGCCGCTTGTTGTGGTGACTGTCACTCCATACATAGAGCTTGAGGTTGTTCAGTGGGCTTAAATTTCATAAAGTAGACTAGTTTTCTCTGGACACAGAGCAGGGGTCACTGGGGGAATGGGAGGAGGAAGCTAGTTGTGAATTTCCTGGATTGTGCAAGGGGTTGGACTAGATGACCCTTGAGGTTCCTTCCAGCTCTATGTTTTTATGAATGCTGTGGAAGAAACTGCAAAAGGATGAATGAGATGGGGGTGGTGGGCAGTGCTGTCAAGTCACAGCCAACTTATGGCGACCCCATAGATAGGGTTACTAACCTCCAGGTACTAGCTGGAGATCTCCTGCTATTACAACTGATCTCCAGATGATAGAGATCAGTTCTCCTGAAGAAAATGGCCACTTTGGCAATTGGACTCTGTGGCACTGAAGTCCCTCCCTTCCCCAAATCCTCTCCTCAGGCTCCACCCCAAAAATCCCCCACCAGTGGTGAAGAGGGACCTGGGGAGGGGAGGGACTTCAATGCCATAGTGTCCAATTGCCAAAGTGGCCATTTTCTCCAGGCGAACTGATCTCTATCAGCTGGAGATCAGTTGTAATAGCAGGAGATCTCCAGCAATTACCTGGAAGTTGGCAACTCTATGTGATCACCACAAGCACAAGGACGGTAAAACTACCAACCATCATGCTCCTTCCGGTCCAAATGACCATGGAAAGAACACAGCATTCCTATGCTTAGTTCTACCTATATTACAGATAAAACAGCATCGATGTGTAGGGGAGCAGAATGTGTGGGTATGGGACACCTCCCCACAGACCACATTAAAAGGTCTCCTCAGAAATGTTAAATAAAAGTGAGCGTTGGGGTTCCTCCTCAAACTTCTGCTGTGTGTAAGGTTGCCAACTCTGGGTTGGAAAATACCTGGAGATTTTGGGGGTGGTGCCTGGGGAGTGTGGGGTTTGGGAAAGGGAAGGATCTCAGCAGGATATAATGCCAATGAGTCTACCCTCCAAAGCAGCCATTTTCTCCAGAAGAACCGGTCATGGTCATCTGGAGGTCAGTTGTAACAGGAGGAGATCTCCAGGTGCCACCTGGAGGTTGGCAGCCCTAGCTGTGTGTGAGCGAAGCCTATCCATGCAGAACAAATTACTGTTGGTAATTTCTTGGGATGTTTCGTATTTTTAACCTCCCCCCCACCCCCCTTGGGTTTTTGTTGAACAGATAATTGGGATATAAATTAACAACCGGGAATTAAAATGAAAACAAATCAATACAAATCTGAGCGATTTCAAAGAAAGTTACAAGGCTGGCAGAATTTCTGAGGGAGACTTCAACACATCTCCAGGTGCCACCAGAGGTTGTCCCCAAGCAAATTATGGAGCTAATTTGAAGATTTGTCCTTAGGCAAAACTGGAATTCTCTTCAACTGAATCGGCCTCTGGATTTTCGAATTGCAAATCGCCTATCCTTGGTTTCCAAGTAGAGCTAACAACAGACCCATGCACAAAAAAGAAAGTTCCATGCACCGTACGCAACATGCCTGCAGAACGTAAGGCTGGGAGAATGGATGTTCGGTGCCATGCTCACGGTGTGTATTTGACTCCAACGAGGGGTGCAAAACATTTCGCAAAATCTATTAACTCACAAAGCTTCCTTATGCTGAGTCTCACCATTAGAAGAAGAAGAAGAGTTGGTTATTATACACTGCTTTTTCTCGACCTTTAAGGAGTCTCAAAGTGGCTTACAATCGCCTTCCCTTCTTCTCCCCACAACAGACACCTTGTGAGGTAGGTGGGGCTGAGAGAATTCAACTAGAACTGTGGCTGGCCCAAGGTGACCCAGCAGGCTTCATGAGGAGGAGTGGGGAATCGAACCCAATTTTCCAGATTAGAGTCTGCTGCTCTTGACCACTATGCCATGCTGGCTCTCCATCAAGGTCAGCAAGGTTAGTGCATCAATAGGGTTGCTGTTGTCAACTTCCAGGTGGTGGCTGGAGATCTCCCATTAGGGGTTCATAGTGGGGGGGGGGGCAGTTGTACCCTTGGTGTGACATTTGTAGGTTTCTCAAAAACATCTGGTTGGGTACAACAGTACATGGAGGGCGGAGCAGATGACTGCCAAGGTCATAATTTGCCTAGGGCACCAAATAGGGTTGCTGACCTCCAGATGGAGATCTCCTGGGACTACAACTAATCTCCAGCCCCAAAAATCTCCAGGAATTTCCCAACCCTGAGCTGGCAACCCTAGCACCCAGAACCTTGGGTGGGTCACCATACAGAATAAACTTAGATTTGTGGGTCACCATACGATGTTCCCGGAGCTTCCGAATGAGATTTCTTCATCCACGTGGACAAGCAATCTCTTTCAGACAGGCCCCATGGTCATGACTTCAGTCAGCTCCGATACTACCACCCCCTCCCCATGAAAACCTGCTTACCAAAAGAAGTTTGCCCTGAGTAGAGGCTTCGTTTCCCCACATGGTGACCCTCTCTGTGAATCAGATTTTTCATGACCACAATAAAGGACAGCTCACAGGGTGTCATTTTAGGGCTGTTGAAAAAGAAATTAGGAAAAATTCGGATCTGGCAAAATTCGGCCCATTTTTATTCAGGATATGCCAAAGTCCGAACTCCCCTGATTCGGATCCATGGAATTCGGCACACAATTCGGAGTTCGCGAATAAATCCGGCCATTTAAAGCCATTAAAAACACATATGAGCCTTTCCGCGGCTCCGGGGGGGCATGTTTGGAGGTAGAGGTCCCAAACTTTCAGTGTAGCTTGAGGGGACCCTTCTTGCAAGTACCTAAAAGTTTTGTAAAGATTGGGTCAGGGGGTCCCGAGATATGGGGCCTGGAAGGGGTCCAACCCAAAATCACCCATTGGAATAAAGCCATACAAAACACATTTGCGGCTTTCCACGGCTCCGAGGGGGGGCATTTTTGGAGGAAGAGGACCCAAACTTTCAGTGTAGCTTGCAAGAACCCCCAAGTTTTGTGAAGATTGGGCAAGGGGTTCCCGAGATATGCGGTCCCCCCCATCTGCCCATTGGAATGAATGGGAGCAGGCGATCTGTAATGTGCATCTAGAGAGCGGCAAATCTAAGGCAAAACCTCCCATTGTTTCTTAGGCAGACAGAGAGAGACGCACCACTGACCCCCACTGACCTCCAGGCGAAGATGGCAACCAGTGAAAACAGCAACAATCACACTCGCAAAGAGATCAAGCCCCCCCACCAGGACAGGTCACCCCCCCTTTGGCTTCCCCCCACCCACACACACAGTAGAAGCCAGTCCGTGGCTTCTAAGAGCCGATGTAACTACGCCAAAAGTACATCAGGCTCAAAGCGTAAGTAAACAGCGTAACTAGCATGGGTAACGAACGTCTCTTTTCATTTCAACACAGCCTAAGTGCATCTTATAACACTACTTGCGTAAGTACGACCTGCGCATATTGCGTATCTTCAGTATTGATAGATTTCATGCTGCTGGATTCAAATCTTCCACAGCAACAATCACACTCGCAAGAGATCAAGCCCCCTCCAGGACAGGTAACCCCCCCAAATCGGACTCCACAGAGGCAATCAAGCTCCCCCCAGCAGAACACCCCCCCCCCACAAAACCAGAAGAAGCAAATTCCAAACGAAGGAGAAGAACGGGCCAGAGAGAGAGTGAGAGACTCACTGACATGGGATGTACTAAAACGAATGACAGGCTAGCCCATTATAAACAACAGGAGTGGCTGCATAGCCCATTGGAAACAATAGGAGCCAGCCAGAGAGAGACTCTGTTAACCCACAGTTAACTCCATACGAAGTTGGCAACCGGTGAAAACAGCAGAAAGCACAGTCCCACACAGAGGCAATCAAGCACACCACCCAGCAGAACAGGTAAACCCTTTGGCTTCCCCCCTCACACACACACACACACACACACACACACACACACACAGAATCCCCCCCATGTACACACACACAGGAAAAAGGTTATAGAGAAATGCCCCAAAATGGGTCATACTGTGGATGTCTTCTTCTCTTCCATCAGGAGCAGGGACTGGGAGTCAGGACTCAGGAGTAATCCAATACGATTCTAGCAGACTCACACACAGAGACTCTCTCTGGCCATTTATGCACGGGAGGTTTTGCCTTGGATTTGCCGCTCTCTAGATGCACATTAAGGATCGCCTGCTCCCATTCATTCCAATGGGAAGATGGGGGGGCAACATATCTCGAGACCCCCTGACCCAATCTTCACAGAACTTGAGGGTTCTTGCAAGAAGGGTCCCCTCAAGCTACACTGAAAGTGTGGGACCTCTACCTCCAAAAATGCCCCCCCCTGGAGCTGTGGAAAGCCACAAATGTGTTTTTTATGGCTTTATTCCAATGGGTGATTTTGGGTTGGACCCCTTCCAGGCCCCATATCTCAGGACCCCTTGATCCAATCTTTACACAACTTGGGGGTTCTCACAAGAAGGGCCCCCTCAAGCTACACTGAAAGTTCGGGACCTCTACCTCCAAAAGTGCCCCCCCCGGAGCCATGGAAAGCTGTGAATGTGCACACGCACCCCCCCACACACACACACGGGGATCTCTCTCACACACAAACAGACACTCCTAGTCTCTCTTTCTCTCCATGGGCCACACAGCAGTCGGGGTCACACACTCATCCATGACTGATTGGCCAGAAGAAGACCCAGCTTGGCCACGGATTGGCCACGGGAGAACGATGCTTTGGGGGTGCCGAACTTGTATGAATTTATCTGGCATCCGCCCGAACTCGCTGAGTTCGGTTTGTCGTTTTCCTGCCTTTTTTTTTTTTACTTTGACTGTTTTTCTTGTTGGATGGAACCGAATCGACAGCCCTATGTCAGTTGCCACCAAAAGAAACGTTTTCCGTGCCTTATTTCTCTTGCATTTAAGCTTTTTCCCTCCGTTTGGAAGCTCATTTGCATGGACATCATGCAAAGGGACCCAGAAATGAAGGCAGACCCCAGAATTTGAGGCGCCAGCCTGGAATCTCCTCTTTCCACCAGTCCTCAGCAACACTGAACTTTTGAACCTGATGGATGGCTCAGCTCGCAAATGCTTGGAGGGTGGAGGCGACCCCTTTGTGGGCTCATAAAATTCGACCCCCTGTCCAAAAGTTCACCAAACTTTGGTGACCATCGAAGGAGAGTCCCTTGCAGCCATGCTACAAACCTGGGGACTCTACCTCCAAAAATACCACCCAGGAGCTTAAAAAAAAAATCCCCATTGACTATAATGGCCCCGAATTTTTCAAGAATCCTGAAAATAAACCGAATACCCATATTTGCTGGTATAGGTATTTGGCTTATTTTGGGCTTACCACAAAAAAATCAGGCTGAAAATCCCGAAATGTATTTATTTATTTATTTGCACAACCTTAATCCCAATGGCAGAAATTTTTGGTCACTTTGGGAATATTCGATTTGCAGATAGGCTTTGTAGCCATGACATGGGTAGCCTTGCCACCTTGCTCCATTCCAGCCCATTGTAAGCCACAGACCCTTTGGGCTGGAAGCGATCATAAATATCACCCTGGCAATTGCCACGTTTTTCAATAAAATCTAACAGGTAGATAGATCTGAGGAACCAAATGCCCTAGTTGTCATAGGTGTATTTATTGTTATTATTATTAAATTATTGTTACTCTTGAACACCGAAAGCTACCTTCTACTGAATCAGACCCTTCGTCCATGAAAGTCAGTATTGTCTACTCAGACCGGCAGTGGCTCTCCAGGGTCTCGGGCTAAGGTCTTTCACAACACCTACTTGCCTAGTCCCTTTAACTGGAGATGCTGGGGATTGAACCTGGGACCTTCTGCATGCCAAGCGGATGCTCTACCACTGAGCCATGACCCCTCTGCAAATAAGAAACCCCAACTCTGCCTCCCTATTAATTAATTAATTACCCGGGTATGAACACATGAATACATGAAGCTGCCTTCTACTGAATCAGACCCTTGGTCCATCAAGGTCAGTATCGTCTACTCAAACTGGCAGCAGCTCTCCAGGGTCTTGGGCAGAGGTCTTTCACATCACCTACCTGCCTAGTCCCTTTAACTGGAGATGCTGGGGATTGAACCTGGGACCTTCTGTATGCCAGGCAGATGCTCTACCACTGAGCCACAGCCCCTCCTCTTTTGTTGCTGTTCTGCTGTTGGAACTGTTTGTGCTCAAGACTGTTCTCATAACAGCAGAGAGGAAAAGGAAGAAAGGGATGACCCAGTTGGGAAGTGTCTGTTTGTTCTCCTTGCAGGATGTTTCCATGGAGCCACTCCTCTGAAAAATGCTCTCCAAAGCCAAGTTTCTTGGTGCTGCAGTTAGTGAACAAAAGGAAAGGAGAGAAATGTGCTGGCCCAACAAATTAGTGTCTGTGATCGGGTTCACTTTACAAATTTGGCCACTGGGATGCGCCGGGGCGCTTGAATTATGATTTTCTGTGTTCCTCTAATGACAGAGCATAATAAATTGGAGGCACGAAAAAGTGAGGGGGTGTGCATTTTTTGTTTCACGATTCCGACAGTAAACTTCGCCCAGCCCTCATCTGACCCCAAGCAAACTCCTTAGGGGAGGACAGGATGTATTTCTAAACTAATTGGGTTTCTGCCAAAACAAAGAGGAGGGGGGAAAAAGATACTTTTTGTTTGTTTGTCCTACCCAGCAAATTATTCACATTTATGGAGCAAAATAAAAAGTGAAATAAACGACTACTGCAAGCTTTGCATTTTCTTTCAGCCCTGGATTATAGTTCGAGAAGAGTTGGTTTCCCCCGTTTTCCCTCCCTTCTCCTTGAAAAAGGTCATTAATCCGGTGAAACGACATCTGGGGGCGGGGTGAGCAGCTGTGTGAGTCCATTAGGGCTAGGGTTCATAGAATCGTAGAATCATAGAGTTGGAAGGGTCTACCAGGGTTATCTAGTCCAACCCCCTGCACAATGCAGAAATTTCACAACTACCTCCCCCACACACCCCCAGTGACCCCTACTCCATGCCCAGAAGGTGGCCAAGATGCCCTCCCTCTCATCATCTGCCTAAGGTCACAGAATCAGCATTGCTGACAGATGGCCATCTAGCCTCTGCTTAAAAACCTCCAGGGAAAGAGCACTTACCACCTCCCGCCACTGAGGAACCGCTCTGTTAGTAGCTGGAGATCTCCTGCTATTACAGCTGATCTCCAGCCGATAGAGATCAGTTGCCCTGGAGAAAATGGCCATTTGACTCCACGGCATTGAAGTCCCTCCCCTCCCCAAACCTCCTCAGGCTCCGCCCCAAAAACCTCCAGCCCGTGGCAAAGAAGGACCTGGCAAGCCTAATTAGGGCTGATCAAAATGCCACAAATTAGCACGCAAGCTTGCAAGCTCCCCAGTACTCTTCATCAATGTTAAGCAAAACAAAATGGAGAACAGGATAGGCAGAAATAACATTGAACACAACCCGATCACTGCGGATTGCTACCCTCTAATGCAGGGGTGTCGAACTCAATGGTTACGAGGGGCAGATATGACATTAATGTCACTTGGTCAGGCCAGGACTAGGGTTGCCAACCTCCAGGTACTAGCTGGGGATCTCCTGCTGTCGCAACTGATCTCCAGCTGATAGTGATCAGTTCACCTGGAGAAAATGGCCACTTTGGTAACTGGACTCTATGGCATTGAAGTCCCTCCCCTCCCCAAACCCTGCCCTCCTCAGGCTCCACCCCAAAAACCTCCGCCGGTGGTGAAGAGGGACCTGGCAACCCTAGCCAGGCCATACTTCGCCAGCCCAGATCAAAAGTGGTGGTGGGTCAGGTGGCTGCCTCAGCTGTAGGGTTGTAGGTTTGCAATTGTCCACCAATCCACTCAGCCGCTCCCCCAAATTTAGGGGTTTTGAGTGTTAAATTGGCCATGGCCATGCAACTCTTCCGGAAGTGACACCATTGTGTGTGTTTTCTCCAGGGGAACTGATCTTTGCATTCTGGAGATAAGCTGTAATTTCAGGGGATCCCCAATTCCCATCAGGAGGCTGTAGGAATGTGACGTCTAGGGTTAAAATCCCCAGTTTTCTGTGGGGTTCACTGGTTGGTCCTGCCGCACTCACCCTGTGAAAGACCTCTACCTGAGACCCCGGAGAGCAACTGCCAGTCTGAGTACACAATACTGACTTTGATGGACGAAGATTCTGATTCAGTAGAAGGCAGCTTCATGTGTTCATGTGGTTGTGAAGGTGAACTGGAGAATGGGAGAAATGTCCATCACCATCAGCATCTTGAAGGAATGGTGAGATTAAAAGGTAATAAAACTTTGGATGGTGGGGAAGCAATCTGCAATGAGAAAGAGACTCAAGAGGAATCGATGATTCCCCTCCCCACATTGCAGACCTGATCCTACAACTACCCTTCATGCCATGTTTGCTTTTAAAGAACTCTAAAGCCATTGTGGTACAACGGTTATTGTATTGGTCTAGAATTTGAGTGATCTGCAGCCTTACTTATACTTTACTCATTAGTTCCCCCCCTTTGTATATTTTGTTTGGTGTGGTGGAAAGGGCCATGAAGTCACAGCTGACTTATGGCGGCCCATCGGAGTTTTCAAAGCAAGAGACATTCAGAGGTAGTTTATTCTGCTTTGCCTCAATTCTTTATTTAGAAAGGAGACTCCTGAATGGATGAGAGGTCCACCACTTGCTGGTTCTATGGCACAGGATGAGTTATTTCTTTATCTCTCACTCATTGGGAGCCAGCATGGTGTAGTGGTTAAGAGCAGTGGTTAAGAACTCTAATCTCGAGAACCGAGTTTGGTTCCCCACTCCTACACATGAAACCACCTGGGTTACCTTGGGCTAGTCACACTCTTTCAGCCCCACCTACCTCACAGGGGCCTAAAACGCACGGCCACTTACCGCAGTTTCTGCCCAGGCTCCTCCCCGTTCCAGCCAGGATTGAATGAACCCGGGCCGGGGGAGTATCTGTACGCATGACCTGTGGCGAAACTGTGCGCTGCTCCGTCCGTGCAAACAGAAAACGTGGGAGCAATGAACTTCCTTGTCGTCCAGCAACGCCCCCTTCCCCTGGTGATTGGTCGATTCACTCTCACTGACCAACCACGCCCTGCTTCCAGATAAATTGAACAAGCCAGGGATAACATTTTGGCTCCTCGAGAGCAAATCCGGATTCGTTTTGGGTCGACACATCGCTCGGCCAGCAGCAAATCAAGTGCCGTTCATTTGCGAGGATTTGATCCTGGGTGAAATTGGGAATCAACAGGGAGGAGCCTGGGCAGAAACCACGGTAAGTGGCCGTGTGTTTTAGGCCAGGGTGTCTGTTGTGGGGAAGGGAAGGGAAGGTGATTGTAAACCGGTTTGATTCTTGAACACATGAACACATGAATGTGCCTTCTACTGAATCAGACCCTTGGTCCATCAAAGTCAGTATTCTCTGCTCAGACTGGCAGCTGTTCTCCAGGGTCTCAGGCAGGGGTCTTTCACATCACCTACTTGCCTAATCCCTTTAACTGGAGATGCCGGGGATTGAACAGAGGACCTTCTGCATGTCGAGCAGGTGCTCTACCACTGAGCCACGGCCCCTCCCTCCTTAAGTGGTAGAGAAAGTCAGCATATAAAAACCAACTTCTTCTTCTTCTTCTTCTTCTTCTTCTTCTTCTTCTTCTTTCTGGTCTATACGGTCTGGGGCATTTCAGCGTGCATCACGACATTCACAAGGGCTTGTGTTTGCACTCAACAGAATCTTATCTTTTATATCTCATGTTTTTCTTTTCTTTTTTGTTTAGTTTGGAGAAATTATGCACATGAAGGAAACTGCATCCCTCAGTGGTCTCAGCAGGACAGAAAAAAGGTATCAGGAAGTTCATAATGGTCAACCCAATTAACCGGGGAAATTATACAAAATTACCCCTACCCCTTTCCACTCAAAGGTTATTTGCTCTGTTTAATGGAGAAAGTGAGCTTTGGCCCCGTACAGTCCTATTAAAAGCTGCTCTCTTTCCAAAAATGCCCGGAGGCAGTCAGAAAAGAACCTTGATTGGCATTTGGAATGCCCCATTATCCTGGCAGCAAGTTGGCATCTCCCAGGAAGGATCAAATTAACATATCCCAGGACAGCAGAAGTTATTGTGTGGCTTTTTTGGATAGTGTTCATGCCAATCATTCCCCTCCCCAAAGAAAGGTTCCTTGCCAAAAGGTTATGAATCAATCAATCAATAAATGCCACATCAATGCCTAATATTTATCAGTCTCATGATGGACATCCATCCTTTCTGGACCCAACTGCATCCACTCTGACCTCTGGAAAACAATCAACAAAGTCATGGGGGGCTTTCCATTATTTGTCTGGCATCAGTGGGAACGTGGTACGGGTTTTTGCACACGAGGCCACTCCGGTAATGGGATAATGGCATCTTTTGATGTGATGGCGTCTTTCGTTCCAGAAGAGCCCCGGGTTCTCTGCAAATGGGAGACATGGTGGCATTAGACACGGCAGCTTCTAAGAGACAAAGAGTTAGAATCGAGTAGGTAGAACTGGAGTCAGCATTTGTAAACGGTATCCTGGGAAGGAACCTCTGAAAGGCTGTTACATATGCATTCTTTATGATGAAATAAGACACATGAAGCAATAGGTAATGTATATCTGATATATATTTTAATGGATGGATTATGTAATATTATGTTATATTATGAAATTTATTGTGGAATATTATGTGTGGAAGGTCTGTGAGGGGGAACTGATGAAAGGAAGTTGAAACGGATGTCTTCCCTTTCACCTCCTCCTGCTTCTGGAAGGAATACTTACCTGCAATCAATATCTGAAAGATAAAGACAAAAGAATAACTGTTAGTCTATAAAACTAAGAGACAGAAGAATAACTGTTAGTCTATAGGATTGAGAAACTTGAGAACTAAACACTATATTCATTGGACTTGTATTTTTGTAATTTTGTATGTGTATACATGTGGTTTCTGTACAATACAGTCTTTTGTTTAACTACATTGGTACATAGCTTGTCTGTGTCAGACTTTGAGTAACTACATTTGTACACAGAAGTGTCTGCTGTGGATTATTAAGAGCCAAAGAGAAGCAGAAGCATGGCATCCACATTCCTAATTTTAAGAAGGTACTTGACAGCTTTTATAGGAAATATATGCCACACAGTTGGATCTGCTGTCCAGTAAAGTGAAAGATGTGGGCAGGTTCCTTTGTAGGGGTAAACACATGAACACATGAAGCTGCCTTCTACTGAATCAGACCCTTGGTCCATCAAAGTCAGTATTGTCTACTCACACCGGCAGCGGCTCTCCAGGGTCTCAGGAAGAGGTCTTTCACATAATCTACCCGCCTAGTCCCTTTTACTGGAGATGCCGGGGACTGAACTTGGGACCTTCTGCATGCCAAGCACATGCTCTACCACTGAGCCACAAATTGGCTCCGACACCGAATGTCCATGTGTACATTCATCACTTGAGGGACCAGGGAGAGCCAAGATAGAGATGATGTGGGAGAGCCAAGGTAGAGACTGATGTCGAAGAAGAAGGAGGAGGAGGAGTTTTTTATACTCTAAATTTTCTCTCTCTTTAATGAGTCTCAAACCGGCTTACAATTGTCTTCCCTTCTTCTCCCCACAACATACACCTTGTGAAGTAGGTGAGAGTTTGGAGAGAACTGTGACTAGCCCATGGTCACCCAGCAGGCTTCATGTGTACGAGTGGGGAAACCAGATCAGAGCTCACCATTCAAGTGGAGGAGTGGGGAATCAAACCCGGTTCTCCAGATCAGAGTCCACAGCTCTTAACCACTACACCAGACTAGCTGCACTGAAGAGGGGAGAACATAGGGAATTGCTTCCTCTGCCTCTTCCACCGGATTAGCCACTTGAAAAAGGGTGGAACTGGCAAGAGGGGGGATTTTGATCCCTTTTCCCTCCTCAGTCCAGCTGCCTCTATTCCCCCAACCTCCAGTATCATGTTTTGGGGGGTCCACAGACTGCCAGGGGGAGGAGGAGAGAAGAAAAAAGCTACTTCCTTCAGCTGCTGGCACTGCTAGTGAATAGGATACAAACCATTGGGGATAGAATCATCAAATAGAATCATAGAGTTGGAAGGGGCCATACAGGCCACCTAGTCCAACCCCAGCTCAATGGAGGATCAGCCTAGAGCACTGGTTCCCAACCAGGGGTCCGTGGACCCCCAGGGGTCTGCGAGAACTAAATTAAGGTCCGCGAAACAAAGTTATAAACCCATAATAAATTAATATGTTCAATTAAAAGTTCTCTATTATAAAAATATATATTCAAATATTATTCTAAGTTTAATGTTTAACTAACAGTTATGATTAAAGTTTATTTTCAAATTCTCAAAAATTTTATTTTGAACCTTGGGGTCCCTGCACCGAACAAAAAAGTCCTAGTGGTCCCTGGTCAAAAAAAGGTTGGGAACCACTGGCCTAGAGCATCCCTGACAAGTGTCCGTCCAGTCGCTGATTAAAGACTGCCAGAGCGGCGAAGCTCACCACCTCCCTAGGCAGCCCATTCCACTGTTGAACAACTCTTACTGTACAAATAATAATAATAATAATAAAAACCCTCTAATCTAAAGTCGGTACCTTTCTGCCCACAATTTAAACCCATTATTGCAAGTCCTATCCTCCGCTGCCAACAGGAACAGCTCCTTGCCCTCCTCTAAGTGGCAGCTTTTCAAAAGCTTCAAGAGAGCAATCGTGTCCTTCCCCCAACCTCCTCTTCTCCAGACTCAACATTACAAGGTCCCTCAGCCGTTCCTCATAGGGCTTGGTCTCCAGGCCCCTGATCATCCTCGCCAGTCTCCACTCGTTCATATGATTATATATGTATGTGGCATCAGGTCACAACCAATTTATGGCGACCCCAGCAAGCAGCAAATGAGAAACAGTGAAGGTTTGCCACTGGCTTCTTCTGTAGAGTCTTCCTTGGTGGTGTCTAGGGTTGCCAACTTTGGGTCAGGATATACCTGGAGATTTTTGG
The DNA here is from genome assembly GCF_029931775.1 of Euleptes europaea. Taxonomy (NCBI): domain Eukaryota; kingdom Metazoa; phylum Chordata; class Lepidosauria; order Squamata; family Sphaerodactylidae; genus Euleptes; species Euleptes europaea. Next base: position 117,429,101 of record NC_079315.1, read on the forward strand.
GGTGGAGCCTGAGGAGGGGAGGGACTTCAATGGGATATGATGCCATAGAGGCCCCCTTCCAAAGTGGCCATTTTCTCCAGGTGAACTGATCTCTGTCGCCTGGAGATCAGTTGTAATGTCAGGAGATCTCCAGCCACCATCTGGAGGTTGGCAACTCTAGCTGGTGTTTTATTCAAGTACCGACTCTACTTAGCTTCTACGATCTGACAAGATGGGGCTATGCCATGCTAAATTCCCTCCCGTTCATGCGGTTATGCCTTGGTAAAGGAACGCACAAACAATTCTCCGTTCTACCATCTTAGCCCAATTTTGTGGATTGAGCTGCGAGCGTGATTGTATTTTCAGGGAAGAAGTTTAATTAGGTGGTTTGATATACAATTCTGACTCATGATGGATTATACGAGCTTTTGTATTCAGCAATAATTCCTGGTACTAAGTGATTCCAGCGGGACTTGGTTGTGCTAATACTGTAGGCTGGTAAATAAATTCAGTTCTTAATTGGAGAAGCTTCATCTGGAAAGTTGGGTCTTTGCCCCTCCCCCCTCCCCCCCTTCCGACTTGCGGCTTTCAAAGTTCTCGGCCGACTTTGAGAAGAATTGCTCATTTGCAAGGGAGAAGCACTCTTTGCTTTGTATTGTACTTTTAAATTGCCGTATTAAAAATGTAATTTGTAGGACTAGAAACCAGCGATGTGCGGAACCAACAGAAGGAATTCCATTTCCAATTTGGTTTCTCAAGGCCCAAGAAGTGGATTTCCATTAGAGAAGTGCACAGACACATTACTTGGTTTTGCGGGGGGAGGGAGTCATTTCCATTTTTTTCTTAAATTATATTTTGTCTTCACTGTGGTCCCGTTTGGATTCTTTCAGGGGTGGCTAGGGCTGCCAACCTCCAGGTGGTACCTGGAGATCTCCCACTATTACAATTGATCTCCACGCGACCAACATCAGTTCACCTGGAGAAACTGATTGCTTTGCCAATTGGACTCTGGCATTATACCCCATTCAAGCCCCTGCCCCATGCAAACCCCGCCCTCTTCAGGCTCCACCCCCCAAAACCTCCAGGTATTTCCCGACCCAGAGCTGGCAACCTAGGGTTGCCAGGACCCTCTTTTCAACTGGCGGGAGGTTTTTGGGGTTTAGCCTGAGGAGAGTGGGGTTTGGGGAGGGGAGGGACTTCAATGCCATAGAGTCCAACTGCCAAAGCGGCCATTTTCTCCAAGGGAACTGATCTCTATCAGCTTGAGATCAGTTCTCCAGCTAGTACCTGGAGGTTGGCAACCCTATGGCAACCTTATGCTGTCTACTTTGGTCTTGGTGGCACAGCACATAGGCTTACTGACCTCCAGATAAGGCCTGTAGTTCTCCAAGCTTTACAACTGATCCCCAAGCTACATAGATCAGTTTTCTTGGAGGAAATGGCAGGTTTGAAGGATGACCTCTATGGCACCATAACCCCACTGAGCCCCCTACCCTCCCCAAACTCCATCTTCCTCAGGCTCCACCCACAAATCTCCAGGAATTTCCCAGCCCAGACCTGGCAAATCTAGGGATGGTCTGACTGGTGGGCAGCCTTAGGCTATTGCCTAGGATGCCAGAGGGAAAGGGTCACCAATAGGGTTGCCAGGTCCCTCTTCACTACCGACGGGAGGTTTTTGGGGTGGAGCCTGAGGAGGGTGGGGTTTGGGGAGTGGAGGGACTTCAATGCCATAGAGTCCAATTGCCAAAACGGCCATTTTCTCCAGGTGAACTGATCCCTATCGGCTGAAGATCAGTTGTATCATAGGAGCTCTCCAGCTAGTACTTGGAGGTTGGCAAGCCTAGGCACCAGCCAGCCTTGCTGCTCCCCTTCCCACTCAGCTGCAGCATTGAGGTCTGCCCCAAGGTGCCCATAGCCCCACTGGGCAGCTGTAGGGGAATCTGCTTCTTCCATTGAGAAAGGAGTGGGGCAGGTGGGGTGGACGCAGCCTAGGGACCGACTCAGCCCTCTTTCCCCTTCCCTCCACCATGCCTCACCTGACTGTAGAGGGGACGAGGAGATGGGTGACAGCTTCCTGCTGCTAGGGTTGCCAACCTCCAGGTACTAGCTGGAGATCTCCCACTATTACAACTGCTCTCCTGCTGATAGAGATCAGTTCCCCTGGAGAAAATGGCCACTTTGGCAATTGGACTTTATGGCACTGAAGTCCCTCCCTTCTCCAAACTCTGCCCTCCTCAGGCTCCGCCCGAGAAACCTCCTGCCGGTGGCGAAGAGGGACCTGGCAACCCTACCTGCTGTCTACAAGGGATGAGTAGAGTGGGTACTTCCCCACCTCACCCCCACCAGGGTTTTCAAGGCAAGAGATGTCCAGAGGTGGTTTGCCATTGCCTGCCTCTGCAGGGGCTGAAAGAGTTCTGAGATACTGGCCCAAGACCACCCAGCAGGCCTCACATGGAAAAGTGGGGAATCAAATCCGGTTCTCCAGTTTAGAGTCTGCCGCTGTTAACCCCTGCACCACGCTGACTCTCAATCTCTCATACAGGGGTGATACTTGTTCAAGCATGTGATTTAGGCATCGTGGAGAACATGGCTATGATTTATTCCCACCTAGAGAATTTACAACTGAGATGAAACTCAGCTATGAAACACGGGGAGGGAAGGAGAAGTCAGGATCGATGAAGAAATTCGGGATGGAGATCGTGCCGAGTAAAGCCGGTCTGGAATACGACTGTACACAAAAGATGCAGCAAGGTTGGGCTGAAGAAAATTTGCTTCCTCTTTTTTATACATTGGCACCGAGAGCTTTTTTCCTTTCACCCAGTTTTTACTACATGCCTTTTACATCCTTGTATACCATTTTGATGCTAGTTGTATGCAACGAACACACACAAAAATAATGAAAACTTGTCAAGAGAAAACAGAAAATGATGCGGAAATAAAGAATCAAGGGTACAATCCTGCAAGGGGAAAGAGATGGCGACATAGAGATTTTGACTTGAACTATTAAGACTGCATAATTGAGATTTGAAGGACGGGAAAGAAGTATCTGATTGCCTGACACGCATGAAACGTAGGCCATTTATGCAGGGCTGTTTCCCTTGCGGTCACACCTGCCGACTGCTTCGGGTCTTTAAAAAAAATTATGCATCCCTTTCCCGACCGTCAGAGGTTGCCTCGCTCTTCCCGAGCATTTCCACGCATTTTGCCCGTGTTTTCTGGATGCTGTTTTAGCCAGAATCTGGAAAATGCAAGCAAAAGGCCTAGAAACTCACAGGAGTGTGAAGCGATGCACAAGTCCTAGCGGGAGATCTCCTGCTATTGCAACTGATCTCCAGCCGATAGGGATCAGTTCACCAGGAGAAAATGGCTGCTTTGGTAATTGGACTCTATGGCATCAAAGTCCCTCCCCTCCCCAAACCCCGCCTTCCTCAGGCTTCGCCCCAAAAACCTTCCGCTGGTGGTGAAGGGTGGCCTGCCAACCCTACTAATCCAACTGGGACTTCAAGGACTTATTTAGGGATTTGGACTCTTGGACCTTCTGTGTTTTCTTTGCAATTCTCCTCTGCCAACACCCCCTTCAGAAGTCCTCCACAGCCGGGGTGAACCTAACAGAGCCACATCTGAAGGAAGAACAGCCGTGTGCGGATTCAGCCTCTGCCCAAAGCAGCGATGAAGAATTATTTCCCTTTGTTACCCTTTTTTGGTCATTATTTCCAACAAGCTATTGCCCTCCCCTGCACACACACCCCCAATTAACTCACCGGTACATAAAAGAAGACTTTCTTTGTCAGATATCACGGGGCTTTGGCAATAAGCTCTGAGCCCTTTCTTGTACTTGAATGCAATGATTCTACTTTCAATTTTTTTAAAAAAATAAAACAAAAAAGGTTGTGGAAACCAGGGAGATGATATTTCAGCCAGGTTGCTCTGCTTGAAGTCCGCTTCTGAGAGAAATCTGGATGGCCCCAAAGCCTCCAGGCAGGCTTCTATGAGGATCTGGGGGTTGATTTACACAAAACACTTCATTGCCATAAATCAAAAAATTCACGGAGACCATTGATTTATACCAGGCGCTTGTTTATGGGGCTCAGAAAGTGCTCTGGTGAGAAATATCCTTCAAAGAGTGGATCCTTCTCAATTCCAGTTTCTCTAGACATAGGAAAGGAGGCAGGAAATCTGGATACCCAAGTATCTCTGCGGATAAGTACAAGAGGAAAGAGCCAGCATGGCTCAGTTTTTAAGAGCAGCAGAGTCTAATCTGGAGAACCGGTTCGATTCCCCACTCCTCCACATGAGGCCAGCCGGGTGACCTTGGGCCAGTCACAGTTCTGTCAGAACTCTCTCAGCCCCACCTACCTCACAAGGTGTCTGTTGTGGGAAGGGGAATGGAAGGCGATTGTAAGCCGCTTTGAGACTCCTAAAGGCAGAGAAAAGCAGGGTAAAAAAACAACTATTCTTCTATTGTTAATTTATTAATTATTATTATTATTATTTGCTGTTCCCCCAGGAAAGGGTTGGTGCAGGTTCACAGAATCATAGAGTTGGAAGGGACCTCCAGGGTCATCTACTCAGACCGGCAGCGGCTCTCCAGGGTGTCAGGCAGAGGTCTTTCCCATCACCTCCTTGCCTAGTCCCTTTAACTGGAGATGCCAGGGATTGAACATGGGACCTTCTGCATGCCAAGCAGATGCTGTACCACTGAGCCACGGCCCCTTCGGTTATCTCCAGCTGAGAGAGAAAATGGCCAGTTTGGCAATTGGATTCAATTGGACTCCAACCCCCCCCCTCCTCAGTCACCACCCCAAAAATCTCCAGGTATTTCCCAACCCAGAGCTGGCAGCCCTATGCTGGGGTCACCATAAGTCGGCTGCAACTTGGCGGCCCTTTACACCCACACAGTAGGACCAGCAAAGGAAGTGGGAACCTCTCATCCTCTTCGAGCCTAGTCTCCTCCTTTTTCCCACCTCCCATTTCCTTCTCCGCAAACACCATGCAAAATCCTGGACTCGCTATAAGCAAACAGCAAATCTTGCAATTAGGGAAATCATTCTCCACCATTAAATAAGACCTTCGGCTGGATTCCTCGGAGAACTGGCTGCCTGCGATAGCAAAGGTGACATTTCGAGACCCGCCAGTTTAAAGCGGTGTCACGGAATCTCCTGCAGGATTCATTTTGCTGACATTCAGGGACTCGACTCACTTGCCTCGCACTCTTCCCCTAATCACTATATTTACCACTGCCAGAGTGGAAATTCAAATCCGAAAGTGGGTAGACCTAATAATAAACCTCAATGACTAGGGGATGCTTCTTCAACATTATTTCCACCTAATTTATAATCAAGATGTTCAATTAATAATTTTCGGTGCTTTACACAGTGTTAAGTCAGCTGAAAAGTATCTGATCCCTCCCTCCCGTCATCTTTTTCACAGTGCTGAGAGATGCATAATAATCCAGTCAAGCTGGAATGGAAAATGCCTTTGGCTGAGAGCGGGACCTTTTGTCGGAATGATTCTGAATTTCTCATCCCTACTGTTTCAGCTCAAAACTCCTCATTTCAATTTTGCGTCTCCCCCGTACGAGTCCAACCCGTGAGTCTTTATTTTCATGCCATTTTCTGTTTCCTGGTACAATCTTTCCCCCCACAGATCTATTTTTCAATGTTATTTGTGCACCAGAATGTCAGCGTTATATATAAGGTTGCCAGCTTTGAGTTGGAAAATTTGGGGGATGGAGATTTTGGGGATGGAGCCTGAGGAGGGTGGGGTGTGGGGAGAGGAGGGACTACAGTGGGGTATAATGCCATAGAGTCCATCTTTCAAAGTGGCCATTTTTCCAGGTGAACTGACCTCTGTTGCCTGGATATCAGATGTAGTTGTGGGAGATCTCCAGCCACAAACAGGAGGTTGGTAACCCTAATTATATATTATACATACTTAATGCATGGTATAGAAACATAGAGCTGTAAGGAACCTCAAGGGTCATCTAGTCCAACCCCCTACACAACACAGGAAATTCAGAGCTTTCTCCCCCCCCCAACACACACACACTCCCCCAGTGATCCATGCTCTATACCCAGAGGAAGTTAAAAAAAATCCTCCAGAATCCCTGCCAATCTGGCCTGGAGGAAAATTCCTTCCTAACCCCAAAGTGGAAATTGGCATTACCATGGGCATGTCCCCAATCTTAAAGCTTTACAAACTGCCCTCGTTGACGATTTTAAAATCCTGAGACTCAAAAGAAATCAGGAAATGGGTAGGTGACAGGCAAGCAGATCAAGACATATTGCAGATACAAAAAGCACAGTTCTCAAAATGGTATCCCCTATTTAAATGGAACAAAGCCCCTTCCAATTACCTTAAGGAGTTCATAGAATCATAGAGTTGGAAGGGACCACCAGGGTCATCTAGTCCAACCCCCTGCACAATGCAGGAAATTCACAACTACAGTACCTCCCCCCACACACACCCAGTGACCCCTACTCCATGCCCAGAAGATGGTTAAGATGCCCTCCCTCTCATAATCTGTTTAAGGTCATAGAATCAGCATTGCTGACAGATGGCCATCTAACCTCTTCTTAAAAACCTCCAGGGAAGGAGAGCTCATCACCTCCCGAGGAAGCCTGTTCCACTGAGGAACTTCTCTAACTGTTCGAAAATTCTTCCTAATGTCTTGATGGAAACTCTTTTGATTTAATTTCAACCCACTGGTTCTGGTCCGACCTTCTGGAGCAACAGAAAACAACTCGGCACCCTCCTCTATATGACAGCCCCTCAAGTACTTGAAGATGGTTATCATATCCCCTCTCAGTCTTTTCCTCTTCAGGCTAAACATAACCAGCTGTCAGAGGTGTCAGTCGTTCCTTAGCTAGTGCCTTGTGTTGCTCTGTTCTGCCATGCTGGGGCCGGCCCGTACAAGCGGTTAGGCTCTTGACATGAGCACAGGCCTGGTTGCGGATGTTTGCATATTTGCTGTACTGTTCTCACCCTCGGTTTCCCTCCAACCGTTGCTGTAGCCTGGAGTGGCTAACAAGCTATGTCTCCCCGCTCTCCCGTCATCCTCCCTCTTCCCCCCCCAGACATTGTTATCAATCCCTTTCCCAGGCTTGGTAGAAGGTGCACCTGTGATGTAATCTTGCTACCACGTTTAAGCTATGCTCTGTAGTCTGGCTCGCTCATTAGCAACTTTGAATTCTGCAAGTTACTTTAGCTGTACCTGATGCTTCTTCAGTAAAGTTTACCTGCTTCTGACTTGGCTGTCTGAGTGAGTGGCTTTTTGGGAATTGGCCGGGTTGGCTGGAGAACCTGACACCAGCTCCTTCAACCTTTCCTCATAGGACTTGGTCTCCAGACCCCTCACCATCTTTGTTGCCCTCCTCTGGACACGTTCCAGCTGGTAGAACCTAACAGTGGTAGAACCTAACAGCTGGCCCAGCTACAGGTGTTTCCATCAGAAGTTATTCCAGGGAGATATGGTAGAATTCCACATGGTCAACGCTAATGCCCCTGTTCTGCTGACCAGGGAGAAGATCTGCCACATGTTCTTTTCCACTGTGCCCTGTACACCACGATACGACCTAGATTGATACCGTGCATGCCACAGGTGCTGGTCTCAAAAGAAGAGCGAGTAAGATTCTTGTTGGCAGATATAAATTTATCTGTTACACAGAGAGTGGCCTCTTTTTCCATTACAGCATTTAAACTAAGAAAAAAGTCTTAATAGAAGAAGAAGAGTTGGTTTTTATATGCTGACTTCCTCTACCACTTTAGGGAGACTCAAACCAGCTCACAATCACCTTCCCTTCCCCTCCCCTCAACAGATACCCTGTGAGGTAGGTGGGGCTGAGAGAGCTCTAAGAGAGCTGTCACTTGCCCAAGGTCCCCCAACTGGCTTCGTGTGGAAGAGTGGGGAAACCAACCCAGTACACCAGACTGGCCTCTGCCGCTCATGTGGAGGAGATGGGGATCAAACCCGGTTCTCCAGATCAGACTCCACCGCTCCAAACCACTGCTCTTAACCACTACACCATGCTGGCTCTTATATAGGCCTGATATGGGTAATTCAATGGCTTGACATCATCCGCAATATACTGGTAAATGATTTTAATGGTGCGTGTGTGGGAGGGAATCTTTGTTGTTATTTCAAAGTGTAGTAGTAGATGTTGTTGTGATTATTGTGATTTTTGATCAATACATGCTGTGGGTTGAATTTTTTAGGGTATAGTTGGATTGTTAAGGTCTGTGACTGGAACATGAATACATTTGATTGATTGACCATGGACATGTAGAAAGGGCCACGTGAGCTGAGCACTGACTCATCCCTTCCTGCTCTCCCTCTCATGATCTGCCTAAGTTCACAGAATAAACATTGCTGACAGATGGCTGTCTAGCCTCTGCTTCAAAACCTCCCAAGAATAGGGTTGCCAACCGCCAGGTAGTAGCTGGAGATCTCTCACTATTACAACTGACCTCCAGCCGAGAGAGATCGGTACCCCTGGAGAAAATGGCCCCTTTGGCAATAGGACTCTATAGCTCTGAAGTTAGCTCTTGGGCAAGGGGCTGAGGGTAGGGTTGCCATCCTCCAGGTACTTAGCAAAACCAAAACAAAAGCACCTCCGTGCCTATACCTTGGTGGTTTGGAAATTAGCACGGGTAAAAGGTACACAAATGCTCAGAGCCAGTTAGCAAAATACAAATATTATTAGGTGCTAGACAAAAGAGACAAACTGTGTGAAGCAAATATTCTTAACAACTGTGACTAAACAATATACAATATATACATGGAATAATTCATTTTGTGGGCAAAAAAGTCCTCTTCTTAAATATTTCAAAGATGATCCGTTCCAATGGTATAAGTTATTCTCAGGTATAAATCCAACAGGTATGGATCCAAAGTTTTATAGATCAAAACATGGGGGACGGCCGTTTCACCTTGGTTTCTTCAGCCCCATATTATTTCCTCTGGGTCTGTGGGAACAGGCAATTTCCTAACTAGCTGCTGGCATCCTGCAGTGCGCACTGATCAAGAATCCAACTGGAATTGATTTGATCCAACTGGAATTGATTCAAAACAGACCCCCAGTTCTTAAAAAAGAGGAAAAGATTTGGATTGTTTATTTCAGGGGGGAACTAGGTAAAGAGGATTTCAGAGGATTCCTGTTGACAATGCAAATATTACCAATGAACCAATGAACTCTGACCGTGAAAGCCTTCGACAATATTACCAATATTTTCCTAGTTTTTTTTTTAATTAACTCCCATTCTTTAAATGGAAAATATTGTGGCATTAACTAAAATTCTGTTGTTGTCATTTTTAAGTGGGGCAATGAACCCCTGTGTTTAGGGTTGCCAGGTCCCTCTTTGCAGGATGTTTTTGGGGTGGAGCCTGAGGAGGGTGGGGATTGGGGAGGGGAGGGACTTCAATGCCACAGAGTCCAATTGCCAAAGTGGCCATTTTCTCCAGGGGAACTGATCCCTATCAGCTGGAGATCAGTTGTAATAGCAGTCGATCTCCAGCTACTACCTGGAGATTGGCAATCCTAACCCTACCCCTGATCTGAACCCACCTATAGATGTTTCTTAAGCCCAAGTACTTTTCATGATTTTTCTTCTCGTTCCTTTTTAGTGTGTGTGAGTGTGTTTTTTAATAAATGTGTATATTTGTATATTTTCAAAGTCTTTTACCTTCCCTCAGGATGAAACGCAGCAGAATTCAGAATAAAGGAATGAATAAATAAATACACAGCAGAGGAAAGAGGGGGAGAAGGAAAGATAAGTCCCTGCTTTCCAAGTCCAAGCACACTTCCAAAGAGTACCAGAAACCCTCCGTGTTTCTATTTGATGTGCAACACAAGTTGAACAACGACGCTTCTCTCAAGCTGTTCTTTTGTGCATAAAAGAACCCAGGCAGAAATTAACAAAGCCTTGGGTGGGTTTTCTGTGTGCGTATGTTTGTGTGTGTATTCCCCCATTTAAGCGCCCATGGGTATTTAGCTTGGCTGAAATGTTCCGCCTTTCGCTCGCATGAACACCTTTAGAAGTTACGCTAAGTAAATTAAAAAAACAGCTTCAAAGATTAGCGAACAAAGAGAGCGGGAGGGGTGGAATCCATTTGATTTTGCCACTTGTCAATCTAGCGGATTATTCCATTGATCCACTTCGGGACCAATTGATTGAGGTGCGCTCGGTTGGGTGAAATGCTTCTTTACAAACCTCAGTACCTGGGAACAGGTTTTTTTTAAAAAAAAATCAGCAAAATAGTTGAGGTGGAGGTTTCTAAAAGTTTTTTCAATGTCCTCTATTCTGTAGTAGTCGAAAAGGGCAAGAGTCCAGTAGCACCTTAAAGACTAACAAAAATATTTTCTGGTAGGGTATGAGCTTTCGTGAGCCACAGCTCACTTCTTCTGTAGGGTGAGAATTCCCCTTGTGTAGGGTTGCCAACCTCCAGGTACTAGTTAGAGATCTCCTGCTATTACAACTGAACTCCAGCCGACAGAGATCAGTTCACCTGGAGAAAATGGCCGCTTTGTCAATTGGACTCTATGGCATTGAAGTCCCTCCCCTCCCCAAGCCCCGCCCTCATTAGGCTCCACCCAAAAAACCTCCCACCGGTGGTGAAGATGGACCTGGCAACCCTACACTTGTAGGGATCAACTGGATCTGATTCTTAAGGAAGTGAAAAGACGTTGGTTCTTGTAGGTTATCCGGGCTGTGTGACCGTGGTCTTGGTATTTTCTTTCCTGACGTTTCGCCAGCAGCTGTGGCAGGCATCTTCAGAGGAGTAACACTGAAGGACAGCGTCTCTCAGTGTTACTCCTCTGAAGATGTTACTCCTCTCTCAGTGTTACTCCTCTGAAGATGCCTGTCACAGCTGCTGGCGAAACGTCAGGAAAGAAAATACCAAGACCACGGTCACACAGCCCGGATAACCTACAAGAACCAATGAACTCTGACCATGAAAGCCTTCAACAATATTTTGAAAAGACGTTCCTTTACTTATTGGCTAATATGGTACACACAAGCAGTGTATGTTCCATAGGGTTGCCAACTCAGGGTTGGGAAATACCTGGAGATTTTGGGGATGGAGCCTGTGGAGGGCAGAGTTTGGGCTTAAACAGGGTTTAATGCCATAGAGTCCAATTGACAAAGTGGCCATTTTCTCCAGGGGAACTGACCTTTGTTACCTGGAGATGAGGCATAATAGCAGATCTCCACCCACCACCTGGAGGCTGGCAACCCTTAATGTTTCAGTCAGATGCTGGTGGAAAGTACAGTCAAGTTGCAGCCAACATGTGGGAAACCCTTATGGTTTTCAAGGTAAGAGATGTTCCCAAGTCATTGCTTGCCTCTGGGTAGTGACCTCGGATTTCCTTGGTGGTCTCCCATCCAAATACCAACTAGGGCCAATCCTGCTTAGCATCCAAGATCTGACACGATCAGGCTAGCCTGGACCATTCAGGACAAGGCAGCTACAAAAGCAGATTCACGGGTTTTTCACAATGCTGATTCAAATGCACTGACATGGTTATCCATATTTGGTTTCCTTGTACTTCATGCTTATTATACAAAGACAGAGCCCTCTCTGTAAACCATGTAATGCACTGCTGAACCAATAGGCAGATTTGCGTGCACAGTTGACTTAAATGTGCAACATCTCAAACATAAATTGGTTGGGGTTTTTGTTTGTTTTTTTGTTTTGTTTTATAGAATTGAATATAATATTCTCCAAATTGCTGTCTTTAGAACACTGATCCAGAATGAAAATATGCTCTCCATATGAAAATATGCAGGCATTCACAGGATTCCTATGCACTATTCTGCCCGTGTGATGTGAAGGTTGTATTTGCAATGATATGGGGTGCCGATAATTGCTGGTTTTACACATGTGTTCCTTCTGAGTGCCCTATTGAACCTAAATATGGAAGTAAGAAAGTAGATTCTTTTGAAATGTGCTGTTGGAGGAGAGTGTTACGGATACCGTGGACTGCCAAAAAAATAAATAATTGGTGGGTTATAGATCAAATCCTAGAAGCTAAAATGACTAAAATGAGGCTGTTGGTCACATTATGAGAAGACAAGAGTCACTAGAAAAGACAATCTTGCTAGGAAAAGTGGAAGACAGCAAGAAAAGAGGAAGACCCAACAAGAGATGAATCAACTCAATAAAGGAAGCCACAGCCCTCAGTTTGCAAGACCTGAGCAAGGCTGTACAAGATAGGATGTTTTGGAGGACATTGATTCATAGGGTCGCCACGAGTCAGAAGCAACTTGACAGCATTAACACACACACACATGGCATATATGTATGTATTAAGTTTATATCCCACTTTTCTCCTCCATTGGGACTCAACGTGGCTTAAAACATCATTCTCCCCTCTTCCATTTTCTCACAACAACAACCCTGTGAGGTAGGCCAGGCGGAGAGTTTGTGAGCTTCCATGGTAGATGTGGGGGTTTGAACCCAGGTACCCCAGGATTCTAGTCCCGCTTGCTATCCACTACAGCATGGCAGCTCTGAAGAATGTAACAGATAATTTCTGAGCATAGTAGAGTATCCCTTATCCGGACATCCCATATCTGGAGCGATCCGAAAACTGGACCCTTTGAGCAGGCATGCAGGCAGATCCATGCTGCCTGCTTTCAATATCTCCTCTCACCTAAAAAAACAAAATACAGTGTGCACTGCATCGTAGGTGGAGGCTGAAAGCCTGCCATTGTTGTTGTTGTTGCTGCTGTTGTTGCTCTTGTTTAGAAGAAGAAGAGTTGGTTTTTATATGGCGACTTTCTTAACCACTTATGGAAGGATCAAACCCGCTTACAATCACCTTCCCTTCCCCTCCCCACAACAGACACCCTGTGAGGTAGGTGGGGCTGAGAGAGCTCTAAGAGAGTTGTGTCTAGCCCAAGGTCACCCAGCAGGCTTCATGTGGAGGAGTGGGGAAACCAACCTGGTTCACCAGATTAGCATCTGTCACTCATGTGGAGGAGCGGGGGATGAAACCTGGTTCTCCAGATCAGAGTCCAATGCTCCACTCTTAACAGCTACACCACTATACCACGCTGGCTCACCACACTGGTTTAACAGCTGATACAGGTAATCTGTTGAGATAGTTACACCTTTGCTTTCTGATGGCTCAATGTACACAAGATAATTTACAATATTGTTTAAAATTACATTCAGGCTATGTATATAAAGTGTACCCTGACCTGGATGGCCCAGGCTAGCCTGATCTCGTCAGATCTCAAGCTAAGCAGGGTCAGCCCTGGTTAGTATTTGGATGGGAGACCACCAAGGAATACCAGGGTTGCTGTGCAGAGGAAGGCACTGGCAAACCACCTCTGTTAGTCTCTTGCCATGAAAACCCCAAAAAGGGGTTGCCATAAGTCGGCTGCGACTTGAGGGCACTTTACACACACACACACACACACACACGCACACACACACACACACACATACATAAAGTGTATATAAAACATAAATTAATTTGGGTCCCATTCCCAAGATATCTCATTATGTATATACAAAAATTCCAAAATATTCCAATATATCGAAAGATCTGAAATACGGACTACTTCTGGTCCCAAGCAGTCCAAATAAGGGATACTCAACCTGTATTCACAAATGCAAGATGCTACCTAGATGAGATTCAGCATGTGTGAGTACCATGGATTCCAATGGCAGTCAGCTGTTTGTGGTACCCAACCAAGGCTTTTGATAAGCCTAATGTCACTCTTTGGATCCCAGCCAATGGAATGTCCTCACTTAGGGTTGTTTCATTGTTTGAAAATGAAGTTGATAAAAGGACTTGATATAGAACTGTAGAAAAATGAGATCTATTACTGTAGGACAGACTGTAGGGGAGGGCCTCTGGCTCAGTGGTAGAGTATCTGCTTGGCATACAGAAGGTCCCAGGTTCAATCCCTGGCATCTCCAGTTAAAGAGATTAGGCAAGTAGGTGATGTGAAAGACCTCAGCCTGAGACTCCATTCTGAGTAGACAATACTGACTTTGATGGACCAAGGGTCTGATTCAATATAAGGCAGCTTCATGTGTTACATGAACACATGAAGCTGCCTTATACTGAATCAGACCCTTGGACTTTTGAACAACTGGGAGTTTTAAAACACATTTTGCTCTCCATTCTTCAGGTCATAATTTCCAGAGAGCAGAAGATCCCTGAACTTCCAGCCAGCATCTCTTATTGGTAGTAGGGATGCCAGCCTCCTGGTGGGACCTGAGGACCCCTTGGAATTACAGCTTGACTACAGAGATCAGTTCCCCTGCAGAAAATGGTTGCTTTGAAAGGTGAACTCTATGGCATTGTACCCACTGAGGTCCCTGTCCTCCCCAGGCTCCATCTCCAAATCTCCAGGAGTTTCCCAACCTGGAGCTGGCAACCCAACCCCCCATCCCCCACTGGTGGCCCCGCCTGGCTCTTAAGACCTCTACATCCCAATTTTGTGAACCCAATCTGTGAGCCTTTATCTCTCATAGAATCATAGAGTTGGAAGGGACCACCCCCTGCACAATGCAGGGAATTCACAGCTACCTCCCCCACACACACACCTCCAGTGACCCCTACTCCATGCCCAGAAGATGGCCAAGATGCCCTCCCTCTCGTGATTTGCCTAAGGTCACAGAATCAGCATTGCTGATCTAGCCTCTGCTTCAAAACCTCCAGGGAAGGAGAGCCCACCACCTCTTGAGGAAGCCTGTTCCACTGAGGAACTGCTCAAACTGTTAGAAAGTTCTTCCTAATGTTGACACGGAAACTCTTTTGATCTAATTTCAACCCATTGATTCTGGTCCGACCTTCTGAGGCAACAGAAAACAACTCAGCACCATCCTCTATCTGTCAGCCCTTCAAGTACTTGAAGATGGTTATATCCCCTCTCAGTCTTCTCCTCTTCAGGCTAAACATACCCTGCTCCTTCAACCTTTCCTCATAGGACTTGGTCTCCAGACCCCTCACCATCTTTGTTGCCATCCTCTGGACACATCCCAGCTTGTCTACATCCTTCTTAAATTTTGGTCCCCAAACTGAGCACAATTGTGTTTTGTGTCTTTAAAAAAAAGTCTGATTTTATCCCTGTAAAATGTATGCATTTTTCAACATTATTTGCGCATCAATAAATCAGCATTCTGTGCTATGCATTTGTTATATGTATAAATGATATGCGTGGCTCATCTAATTACTTTATAAATGGCAGTGGGTGGGCTGCAAAATAGAGCCAGAGGCTGTTTCCCCCCCCCTCTATGAAATCTTGAGGATCATTCCAGAAGCTTAATTGACATACATAAGTGCTGTCAAGTTGCAACTGACTAATGGGGACCCTGGTGAGGGGCTTTCAAGGCAAGTGAGAAGCAGAAGTGGTTTGCCATTGCCTTTCTCTGCAGAGTCTTCCTTCATGAGATCGGGATATACCATGCCACCTTCCCTTCTCAAACTTAATTTAGATGGCTTTAAGGGGCAGGAGACTAAGGAAATAAGAACATGAGAAGAGCCCTGCTGGATCAGACCACCATCCTGTCCTACACAGTGGCCAACCAGTTTCTCTGGAGGTCATAGAATCATAGAGTTGGAAGGTACCACCAGGGTCATCTAGTCCAACCCCCTGCACAATGCTGGAAATTCTCAACTACCTCCCCCCCCACACACACAGTGACCCTCACTCCATGCCCAGAAGATGGCCAAGATGCCCTCCCTCTCATGATCTGCCTAAGGTCATAGAATCAGCATTACTTACAGATGGCTATCTAGCCTCTGCTTAAAAACCTCCAGGGAATTAGTTTACCACCTCCCAAGGAAGCCTGTTCCTCTGAGGAACCACTCAGAAACTCTTTTCCAACATAAGAACATAAGAAAGGCCATGCTGGTTCAGACTAAGGTCCATCAAGTCCAGTAGTCTGATCACACTGTGGCCAACCAGGTGCCTCTAGGAAGCCCACAAACAAGACAACTGCAGCAGCATTAACCTGCCTGTGTTCCAAAGCACCTAAAATAATAGGCATGCTCCTCTGATACCAGAGAGAATAGGTATGCAGCATGACTAGTATCCATTCTAACTAACAGCCATGAATACCCCTCTCCTCCGTGAACATGTCCACTCCCCTCTTAAAACCTTCCAAGTTGGCAGCCATCACCACATCCTGGGGCAGGGAGTTCCACAATTTAACTATGTGTTGTATGAAGAAATACTTCCTTTTATCTGTTTTGAATCTCTCACCCTCCAGCTTCAGCAGATGACCCCGCATTCTAGTATTAAGAGAGAGGGAGAAAAGCTTCTCCCTGTCCAATCTCTCCATACCATGCATAACTTTATAGACTATCATGTCTTCCCTTAACTGCCTTCTTTCCAAGCTAAACAGCCCTAAGCATTTTAACTGCTCCCCATAGAACAGTTGCTCTAGCCCCCTGATCATTTTGGTTGCTCTTTTGTGCACCTTCTCAAGCTCTGCAATATCCTTTTTTAGGTGTGGTGACCAGAACTGTACACAGTATTCCAAGTGTGGTCTCACCATAGATTTGTACAAGGGCAGTATGATTGCAGCAGTTTAATTCTCTATTCCTCATCTAATTATGGCCAGCATGGAATTTGCCTTTTTCACAGCAGCTGCACACTGGGTTGACATCTTCATTGAGCAATCCACCACCACCCCAAGATCCTGAAGCCTTCTCCTCATGTTGCCTCCTGGCCCTGGGATTCAGAAGTTCTGAACGTGGAGGTTCCCTTTAGTCACCATGGCCAGTAGTAGGGTTGCCAGCTCCGGACTGGGAAATACCTGGAGATTTGTGGGGTGGAACCTGAGGAGGGCCTGGTTTGGGGAGGGGAGGGGCGTCAGTGCCATAGAGTCCAATTGCCAAAGCGGCCATTTTCTCCAGGTGAGCTGATCACTATCGGCTGGAGATCAGTTGTAATAGCAGGAGATCTCCAGCTAGTACCTGGAGGTTGGTGACCATATGAATTTGGGGTTTCCAAATGACCTTGCCTAGACACCAGGAAGAGTACGGGAGCATTTGCGAGAAAAAAGCAGAGTTCTCCCCCCCCACACACACACAACCTTTCAACTCTAGTCACATATATTTGATCAGCCAACGGCCTTCCCCCATCTCTATTTCCCCCCTCATCAGTTCTAAATTAAATGCACTTTTCTCATTCCACTTATTAATACCTCACAAACTGCAGCATTAATGTGGAGTGAAAAGAGCAGCTGTTGAACTGGGAGCCAGATGGCCTTCTCTTGGCGCCATAAGCTAACAGGAAAGATCAGCAAACGCACACAAGCGACTACCCTCCGGGGAACCGCGGGTCTCTCAAGGAAGTCTCGCCAAGCAGAAATCAGAGCTACGGTTCTCTCCATAGGCGCTCCCGTTCGGCTCGAGACCTGCGATCGCTTCTCCTCCTCCTGCACATCTTCCAGTCATCCACATGTTATCCTTCTTTGCGTTTCCTAGGTGCATGCATTTTTCTTCTCTGAGAACCTCTCCTGACATTTAACTCTCATTTTGATGGTTGCGTGCGTAGACAGTAATTCACACCATGCCGTTGGGTAAATGTATGAAGTAGACAAAGCAGAATAGTGCACACAATTCTGTTAATGCATCCCCCCCACAAAGGATATTGCAGAGCTATGAAAATGAAGTGGTGGTGCATCTGCCTTATGAATAGGGTTGCCAGCTCCCCTTGCCCTGTCCCCAAAACGTCCAGGAATGCTAAGCCTGGCACACGTTGGCATAGGTATTGTCACATTCTGCTGTGGCAATATGCTTTATCATTGATTGATGATATGCACATTCTGATGAAACTGGAAATACATATCATGACCTCAGTGTGAGCCAATTTAAATGGTGAATATTCCAGGCTTTACACCAATAAGTGACAACAGGCCACATAATATAGAAGACAATTACTTTTCATCATACCTTTATATGTATTTCAGGATGTGTTTCTAAAATGTGGAAATGTATGTATGACCACTGAAGAAGGCCTCATAGGTCAAAACAAGTTTGGTTGTCTATTGGTCATTTACATATATTTATGATCATCAACCATGTTTGTAAAGTAGCAATTATCTCTTTGGAGTCTTTTAATTGATCACCCTAATTTTTGGGCCTAGTGTTTTTAATTGTGTGTACTGTACCCTTTATAACAAACAATAAATTTGCAGCTCAACTTTTAGGTTCTCCACATTCTGCTGTGCCCCAGAGGGGACATGAATACATGAAGCTGCCTTATACTGAATCAGACCCTTGGTCCATCAAAGTCTACTTGGTCCATCAAAGTCTACTGGTCTACTCAGACCAGCAGTGGCTCTCCGCTGTCTCAGGCAGGGGTATTTCATATCACCTGCTCGCCTAGTCCTTTTAACTGGAGATGCCGGGGATTGAACCTGGGACCTTCTGCATGCCAAGCAGATGCTGTACCACTGAGCCACAGCCCATCCCCTTTGAAATGTGGAATGTCTTGTGACTGTTCCTGGCCAGCTCCCATTGGTGATGAAGATGCTCTGATCCACCAGAGCTCTTCTTGCATTTGTACAATGTACTTCTGCACAATGCCTATTCTAACTGCCTGTCTTCTTTGCTCTTTGCCAAGGTGATGGCTTCAAGGACCCCTTATGTTTTCTGGCCACCCAATTGGTTCGATGCAAGCATTCTTGGTTACTTTGGCTGAACAACCATTACTGAAGCATATTTGTGCAGTTATAAAGACTCAAAAGGGTCCCTAGGAAAACAAAACAAAAAACCATCCTATTGATTGCTCATACAAAATACAAACATTGCCCAATTTATTAGATAGCCTAGCATAGGCTATCTAATGCAGGGGTCTCCAGCCTTGTTGAACCTGTAGGAACTTTGGAGATTTTCAGAAAGTATAAGAACATAAGAACATAAGAAAGGCCCTGCTGGATTAGACCAAGGCCCATCAAGTACAGCAGTCTGTTCACACAGTGGCCAACCAGGTGCCTCTAGGAAGCCCCCAAACAAGATGACTGCAGCAGCGGCATCCTGCCTGTGTTTCACAACACCTAAGATAATAGGCATGCTCTTCTGATACTACAGAGAATAGGTATGCAGCATGACTAGTACCCATTTTAACTAATAGCCATGAATACCCCTTTCCTCCATGAATATGTCTACTCCCCTCTGAAAGCCTTCCAAGTTGGCAGCCATCACCACATCCTGGGGCAGGGAGTTCCACAATTTAACTATGTGTTGTGTGAAAAAATACTTCCTTTTATCTGTTTTGAATCTGTCACCCTCCAGCTTCAACAGATGACCTCATGTTCTAGAATTATGGGAATATGGCTACCATGGAAAGGCAGGGCCAATCACATAATGGCCGCTTGTGGGGATTCACTCTTTGCTTTGCAGACGAAATCACATTTTGTTTCAGAGCAAGATTTGAGTCCAGTGTGTATGTGTGTTAAGTGCCATCAAGTTGGTTCCGTGTCATGGCAACCCTATGAATCAATGTCCTCCAAAATGTCCTATCATTGACAGCCTTGCTCAGGTCTTGCAAACTGAGGGTCGTGGCTTCCTTTATAGAGCCAATCCATCCATTGTTGGGTCTTCTTCTTTTCCTGCTGCCTCCAAGTTTTCTTAGCATGATTGTTTTTTCCAGTGACTCCTGTCTTCTCATATATGTGACCAAAGTACAATAGCCTCACTTTAGTCATTTTAGCTTCTAGGGAGAATTCAGATTTGATTTGATTGAAAACACACTTACTGTATTTGTCTTTTTGGCAGTCCACGGTATCCGTAAAACTCTCCTCCAGTACCACATTCCAAAGGAATCTACTTTCTTCCTGTCAGCTTTCTTCATTGTCCATCTTTCGCACCCATACATAGTGATAGGGAATACTATGGTATGAATTAACTTGATCTTGGTTGCCAGTGACACATCTTTACACTTTGAACACATGAAGCTGCCTTATACTGAATCAGACCCTTGGTCCATCAAAGTCAGTATTGTCTACTCAGACCGGCAGCAGCTCTCCAGGGTCTCAGGCAGGGGTCTTTCACATCACCTACCTACCTAGTCCCTTTAACTGGAGATATTGGGGATTGAACCTGGGACCTTCTGCATGCCAAGCAGATGCTCTACCACTGAGCCACAGTCCCTCCCCACTTAAGAATCTTTTCTAGCTCATTCATGGCTGCATTTCCCAGTCTCAATCTCCTTCCGATTTCTTGGTTGCAGTCTCCCTTTTGGTTGATGATGGAGCCAAGAAACAGAAAGTCTTCCACAATTTCAAATTCGTCATTGTCAACTTTACATTTTAGTAATTCCCCAGTAGTCATTACTTTTGTCTTCTTGATGTTCAGCTGTAGTCCTGCTTTGGCACTTTCACCAGTAGTCGTTTCAGATTTTCACTATGTTCTGCCAGTAATGTGGTATCATCGGCATATCGCAAATTGTTAATGTTCCTCCCCCCCAGTTTTCACTCCACCTTCATCTAAGTCTAATCCAGTTTATAATCAAAGTGGCTTATAATCGCCTTCCCTTCCTCTCCCCGGGCACCTTGTGAGGTAGGTGGGTCTGAGAAAGTTCTGACAGAACTGTGACTAGCCCTAAGTCACCCAGCAGGCTTCATGTGGAGGAGTGGGGAAACCAACCCAGTTCACCAGATTAGCGTCCGCCACTCTTATCCACTACACCATGCTGGAGTCCGATTGCAAAGGTACAATGCAAAATATTGTCGAAGGCTTTCACGGTCAGAGTTCATTGGTTCTTGTAGGTTATCCGGGCTGTGTAACCGTGGTCTTGGAATTTTCTTTCCTGACGTTTCGCCAGCAACTGTGGCAGGCATCTTCAGAGTAGTAACACTGAAGGACAGTGTCTCTCAGTGTCAAGTGTGTAGGAAGATATAGTCAGAAAGGGGTTGGGTTTGAGCTGAGTCATTGTCCTGCAAAAGTAATGTGCTAGTCAATGTCCTGTAAGTATCAAGATAATGTGCTAATGAGGGTGTGGTATGTTAATATGGAACCATTGTATCCTGAAGTGATCTGTTAATGTGTGAAGTCCAAAGCTAATCTGCATGGCTATTGTTGACTATAGTCTTTGTTAGTCTGGAGGTTTTTTAGGACTAAGGCTTGGCTTCCTGTCCTAAAAAACCTCCAGACTAACAAAGACTATAGTCAACAAGCTTTGGACTTCACACATTAACAGATCACTTCAGGATACAATGGTTCCATATTAACATACCACACCCTCATTAGCACATTATCTTGATACTTACAGGATAATGGTTAGCACATTACTTTTGCAGGACAATGACTCAGCTCAAACCCCTTTCTGACTATATATTACTCTTCCTACACCCTTGACACTGAGAGACACTGTCCTTCAGTGTTACTACTCTGAAGATGCCTGCCACAGTTGCTGGCGAAACGTCAGGAAAGAAAATTCCAAGACCACAGTTACACAGCCCGGATAACCTACAAGAACCAATGTACAATGCAAAATTTAATAATCTTGAGTAGAGCATAGGAGAAATGCTTACGGATTTCCATTCCTACTTGTATCTGACAAACGGACTTTGACATTCGAAAACTGATACCGTGGGAATCTGGTTAGTCTTTAAGGTACTATTGGGCTCGACTCTTGCTCATCTACAGTAGAATAACATAAATACATATCTGAAACTGTTTTGTTTCAGTTCCCAATAAAATGCACCAATAAGGATAGGCTTCCAAGTCCAGAGACTTAAGGAAGTCTGTGGCAAGCTGAGTCATTATGGCTTCGCCTCACTTGGGTAAGCTTACCGCTTTGCCACAGAGTCAAGTGACAGCAAGTGACCCCAAACTCCCTGCATCTCACCCCCCCCCAATCCATTAGAGACCCGTTGGATTTTAGTGGCCATTGTGGCAACCTCGGGGGCCTTGTTGGACATTGCTGCTGTGAATTCTGTGACTGGAATTGTATTCAAGCTGGAAGGGGAAGAAAGGATCATGAGGTAATTTCGTGGCCCTTCGCTGTCATCGGCCTGCAAAATTATAACCCTTGGCAATATTTGTCAGCGTGTATTCTTCATTTTAAAACCGACCCAAACATTTCCTAGTGGAATATCCAAACACAGAACCGATAGGCTTAAAATCTGAGGTAGAAGATAAGGTGAGAAGGAAACCCATCATTCCTATCTCCTCAGTCAGGGGACAGGTCTCGCAATTATGGCTCAATGAGGGGAAAAAAGGGGACGGTAATTTAGAAAATGAGGCCAACAAAAGCAGGCAAAGGCACCCCACTGCATTTCTTCCTAATGATATAAATTTCAATTAACAGAATTGATAAATGAAGCCATAAAGCAATGCAAACATGCAGAAGAAAAATTCAAATAATTTTTTTTCTTCATGCTTCCAATTCTTTATAGTACATTACATCAGTTAATGGCAATTTGTATAATTTGTGTAATGACATAAATTGCCATGAAACTCTCACACAGCGGAGTGTGGTAAAAATGATAAATCGGGGGACAGGGAAGGAGGGCCGGGTCCTTGGGTGGTGTAAAAAGGTGTAACTGAGCACTGGCGCAGTTGAACTGTCCGGATTCCGGAGATGCTGGGCGAGTGCTTTATGCCAAGGGACTAGGGTTGTGCATATCGATAAACCCGAACCAAAAATAAACCCGAAAAAAGGCCTTTTCGGCTTCTTTCGGATTTAATGAAAGCCAAATATTAAAACTGGGAACAAAGATGAAGCCGGATAGCCGATCACCGAATCAGGCAAATAAGTATTCTGCTTTTTTCGTTTTTTCCCAGACTTTCCCCTGTGGGAATTTTTTCTATTTTTTTAAAATAATTCGAAAAGAAAAAGAGAAGTTGAGGGGAAAATTAGGAAAAGATAAAAAAGAATAATGTAGAATACATTCAAAATGTCTTCTTCTTCTTTTCCTTCCTTGGCACCCAGAATATGTTGTGGCCAACTCACTAATACATTAAAACTGCCTATTAAAATAATATTGGTTGTTTTCAACATTTCTTGTTGTGTCTTCATTTTTTCTCTACTTCTCTTCATTTTCTTCATCTTCTGGTCACTCCATCTTCTGGTCACTAGGTGTGGGTGTGGGAGGTAGTGTGAATTTCCTGCATTGTGCAGGGGGTTGGACTAGATGAGCCTGGTAGTCCCTTCCAACTCTATGATTGTATGATTCTATGATTTCTTCTCTTCTTAATGCAAAAAGTTATAACCCAAATTGGGTTGTGATAAACATAATAACACAGTGAGACATACCGATCCTAAGGGAATTTTTTAATGAGCTTTGGGAGAGGAATTTTGGAGGTAGCGTTCCCAAATTTTGAGGGACTCTCTTTGCATGAACCCCAAAGTTCGTTGAAGATTGGGTCAGGGGGTCCAATTTTATGGGGTCCCAAAGGGGTCGCCCACACTCCTCCATAGAGAAGCATTGTGAAGTCCCCAGAAGGAGGGTGCACACTTCCTTCTGGGATCACCACATAGTTCAAAATGGTCCCTTCCTTCTAAGTCCGTGAGCATCTTATTCATTACTAAAGGGAGGCCTGAGGGAAAACTTGGATAGGAAATCTGTAAACTTGAAAGTCTTTGGTCTGCTATCTTTGTCTTTTGGATGTCTTTCTGCACACGCCCCGATGCAATGAACAGTAACTGCCCAAGTGCCCTGATTGTAGCAAAGACCCTTTTGTAGCAAAGACCCAGAGTTCATTGAGGATCTGGTTTCTGCTCCTACAAAAGATAATTGGGGGGAGGGGCTGTCAAGACTTCAGATTAGCCCTGCATGTATCTTTCTGGTTTTTTTTTACATTGAAAACGTTCTTATCTAAGAAGACAATTGTTTATAATTAGACAAGGCCACTATAATCCATTAAAAAACAACAACTAATCACATTGACTTTCAGCCAATCAGACTCTATCTGTCATCCACTATCCTCGATATTATATGAAAGGTTTCACACTTACACCATTTGGCTCTCGAGGTCATTTAAAGTTTGTGTTGGTCGGAACAGACAGAATCATTTTCTGATATCAACAGTACGGGGTCCCAATTAAAAGAGAAAAGAGAGAGAGGTATAGCTATCCAAACAAAGAAAGGAGTCAAAGGGGGTTTCACTTTTGAAGTTTTGACCAAAAAAAAAAGTAGTTTTGAAAGTCCCTGAAATAGATGGGAAATTGGTTTTGAAGGAATAGAGGAAGGGAGACTACTTTGCTGTGGAAACTGAGCCAACTCGCAGTTGTGTCCCTCAGGAACAAAGTTCAAGTAGGCTTGGGATGCCTGTCCTATCCAGGTGAAGTATCAGGTTCTGAGGATCTACAAATGTCCTCCAGGAGAAAGGAGATGGTATAAATCTAGACTCATAAAATCATGGAAGGGACCATGCAGGCCATCTAGTCCAACCCCCTGCTCAACGCAGGATCAGCCTAGATTTCTCCAGTTGATCTGGAGAGGGGACATGGCTCAGAGACAGTGTGGTGTAGTGGTTAAGAGCAGAGAACTCTAATCTGGAGAACCAGGTTTCATTCCCCACTCCTCCACATGGAGCCTGCTGGGTGACTTTGGGCCATTCACAGTTCTCTCCGAATTCTCTCAGCTCCACCTGCCTCACAAGATGTCTGTGGTGGGGAGAGAAAGGGAAGGCAATTGTAAGCTGGTTTGAGACTCCTTAAAGGTAGAGAAAGTCAGGGTATAAAAACTAACTCTTCTTCTTCAGTGGTAGAACATCTGTTTGGCATGGAGAAGGTCCCAGATTCAATCTCCGGAATCTCTAGTTAAAGGATCAGCTAGTAGGTGATGTGAAAGACCCCTGCTTAAGACCCTAGAGTCACTGCAAGTCTGAGTAGACAATACTGACTTTGATGGACCAGGGTTCTGATTCAGCATAAGGCAGCTTCATATGTGTTCAATTGTTGATCTTACATTGCAGAAAGATTCCTATGGGACATTCCTTTGTCCTTGTGAGTATTACAGGCGGAACTCACAGAGAAGCAGTCTGCACTACATTAACACTGTTGCAATATACTTCAGCAGGGTATAATGCCATAGAGTCCACCCTCCGAAGCAGCCATTCTCTCCAGGGAAAATGACCTCTTAGAGCCAGTGTGGTGTAGTGGTTAAGAGCGCTGGACTCTAATCTGGAGAACTGGGTTTGATTCCCAACTCCTAAACATGAGCGGTGGACTCTAATCTGGAGAACCAGGTTGGTTTCCCTACTCCTACACATGAAGCCTGCTGGGTGGCCTTGGACTAGTCACAATTCTCTCCGAACTCTCTCAGCCCCACCTACTTCACAAGGTGTCCACTGTAGGAAGAGGAAGGGAAGGAGACTGTAAGCCGGGTTGATTCTCCTTAAAAAGGTAGAGGATGTTGGCATGTAAAAAAACCAGCTCCTTCTTCTTCTTTTGTCTGGAGATCAGTTGGAATTCTGGGAGATCTCCAGGGTCTAGGTTGGCAACCCTTTGGATTAAGGAGGTAACATTTCAAGGTCATCTGTAGGGACAGTTTCTCTCGCAAGAATCCAATCACAGAATCATAGAATCATAGAGTTGGAAGGGACCACCAGGATCATCTAGTCCAACCCCCTGCACAATGCAGGAAATTAACAACTACCTCCCCCCACCATGCAGGATCCCACAATCAAAGCACTCATGACAGCTGGCCAAGTAGCCTCTGCTTAAAGACCTCCAAAGACCTCCAATTATGTAGAACAAATCACTGTTTTCTTCTTCTCGGGAGCGTGGGGTGCTGAGCTGGGAGACGGGAGAGAGGAATACTCTACATACAGAAAAGTGCTTAACTTGAGCGTGAAAGTAATTACATGAAAGAAGGCATTAAATGTGCGTTTGAACCAAGGTTGTCGAGGACTCCGGGTGAGTTTGCCTTTTGTGAGAAAAGGTTGCTTGCTTCATTAAAACTGGAATCCTGGCTTTACCCTTGATTTGTTCCTTTTGCAGTTCCATTCTTTCATCCTCCCCCACCCCCCATTTCCCGTGTTTAATTCAAAGTGCTTTATCCTATTCAGATAGCAGGAGTGGGCTGGAGACCGTCAAAACTGGAAGCTGTGAGATGGTTACTCAGCGGAGGCCTTACACGCAGAATCAATACTGTAAAAAAAAATGTCATTCGGAGTCTGGGTCAATGCGAATACTTTTGAATAAGTGCATCTAAACCCCGCGGGAAAGGACGATTGGGAAGGACTATGGTGAAACCAGACATTTTGCCTTCACAAATTCCAAAGTTCAGTACCTGGTATCTTCAATTAAAAGGATCACAGGTAGCTCAGTTAGGGTTGCCAACCTCCAGGTACTAGCTGGAGGTCTCCCGCTATTACAACTGATCTCCAGCCGATGGAGATCAGTTCCCCTGGAGAAAATGGCCGTGTTGGCAATTGGACTCTATGGCATTGAAGTCCCTCCCCTCCCCAAAGCCCGCCCTCCCCAGGCTCCACCAAAAAAACCTCCCAACAGTGGTGAAGAGGGACCTGGCAATGCTGTAAAGCCCATGGATGTCTGGAGGACACCTTTCAGAGGGCATTTGTACATCCCGGAACAGTTTTAATGAATTTCCTTCTAACAAAATAAAGAAAATAACACTAGTCCTGAGGCAGTCCTCTTAAAAAAGGACTTTAAAAAATAGCTCTTTGTCTTGACCTTATGCTTCTTTGGCAGATCAGCTGACCGTACTGATGGGTGATGTACGATTCCTAGAGGTCAACTGATTTCTCCCCCTTTGCAGATCAGTCAACAGAATTGTCAGTTCTTCTGCTACTGTGGGAAACCTCCTTTTTGGCAACGACCCACTTTGTTGGTCAATGGGAGAAAGATAAAGTAAAAAAAAAATCATTGTCAACATAGCAGCATTATATCACTTGCTGGGGGAAAAACCCAGAAATGATGTCATACCTTTCTAGGAATCGTCAGAAACTCTATGGTTTTACAGTACAGTTTCTGGTGATGCCTAGAGAGGCCTGACGTCACTTCTGGTCACACCGATGACACCCCCATGTCCTCAGTCCCCAGATTACTCTAGTCATCTATTTCATAGAATCATAGAGTTTGAAGGGACCACCAGGGTCATCTAATCCAACCCCCTGCTCAATGCAGGAAATTAACAACTACCTCCCCACCACACCCCCAGTGACCCCTACTCCATGCCTAGAAAATGGCCAAGATGCCCTCCTTCTCATGATCTGCCTAAGGTCATAGAATCAGCATTGCTGACAGATGGCCATCTAGCTTCTGCTTAAAGACCTCCAGGGAAGGAAAGCTCACCACCTCCCAAGGAAGCCTGTTCCACTGAGGAACCGCTCTGTTAGAAAATTCTTCCTAATGTCTAGGCGGAAACTATTTTGATTTAATTTCAACTTGTTGGTTCTGGTCCAACCTTCTGGGGCAACAGAAAACAACTTGGCACCCTCCTCTATATGACAGCCCTTCGAGTACCTGAAGATGGTTATCATATCCCCTCTCAGTCTTCTCCTCTTCAGGCTAAACATACCCAACTCCTTCATCCTTTCCTCATAGGACTTGGTCTCCAGACCCCTCACCATCTTTGTTTTCATTGTATTCATCCCCCACACAAATGATTACAATAAAATCCCTCACCATCTTTGCTTTCATTGTATTCATTTCCCCCTCCCAAAAAAAATTAATTTCTGCTCTGCCTTTTACCAGTTTCCTAATGGAGCCTTTCATTTCACCTCTCCACCAAATTACTGCACCAGTCACATTTTCTTCCCAGCTTCTTTCCCCAGCGGCAAAGAGTACTCGGAGAAGAGGCTCTCCGATTATGACAGATCAATATCGCTGCCGCCCAACCACCAAAGTGCCCCAAACCAATGCTAATTGAGATCCCCAACTTACACGATGCAGATCAGAGAGGAGCGGAAAAATCCATCAAAACAGATGAAAATGAAATATATATCCCGGAGGACTCTCCAGCTTTTCCAGGCGCCTGAGCTCGTACGGCTGCATAATGAAGAGAAAAGCTTGGCTAGCCATTGTTAATTGCAAGGGAGAGGACTTTTTGGGATGCAGGTTCTGTTCCACCGTCAACAGAACTTGATAAATCGTTGGGGATGCAGAGTTGATCTGCACAGATCCATGCAACGGGCCCCGCAAAACAAGCTGGCAACATAAAATAAGCAAAGAGATAGCTCCTGACTCCGTACGCTCTTATGTCGAGTGCAGGCAGAAATATCGGCCAAGCCAACCCTGTCACCCCTGCATGCTTAACACACTTGGAGGTGTATACCCACCATCTGTTTTGGAGCCACCGAAGATAGCATTTTGGAGCCAGGTTAAACCGATGCAGACTACCAATCTCCCTGCCCCAGGATGTGGTGATGGCTGCCAACTTGGAAGGCTTTAAGAGGGGAGTGGACATGTTCATGGATAGGGTTGCCGACCTTCAGGTAGTAGCTGGAGATCTCCTGTTATTACAACTGATCTCCAGCCAATAGAGACCAGTTCCCCTGGACAAAATGGCCACTTTGGCAATTGGACTCTATGGCATTGAAGTCCCTCCCCTCCTCAAACCCCACCCCTTTCAGGTGTGTGTGTGTTAAGTGCCATCAAGTTGCCTCCGACTCATGGCAACCCTATGAATCAACGTCCTCCAAAATGTCCTATCTTTGACAGCCTTGCTCAGATCTTGCAAATTGAGGGCTGTGACTTCCTTTATTAAGTCAGTCCATCTCTTGTTGGGTCTTCCTCTTTTACTGCTGCCCTCAACTTTGGACCTTGATCTGATCCAGCATGGCTTTTCTTATGTTCTTAATGTCAGTACTGTCTACTCAGTCTGGCAGTGGCTCTTGAGGGTCTCAGGTTGAGGTCTTTCACATCAACTCCCCTCAAGTGCCACCCCAAAAACCTCCCGCCGGTGGCAAAGAGGGACCTGGCAACCCTATTCATGGAGGAGAGGGCTACCAGTCAAAAGAAATACTAGTCGTGATGCATAACTATTCTCTACAGCAGGAGCGTCAAACTCAATTGCACGAGGGCAGGATATGACATAAATGCCATTTGGCCATACCTCGCCAGCCCACATCAAGGGGGGGGGGTGCCTCGGCTGGCTCGCAAGCAGGATAAGAGCTCTCAAGGGGCTGGATCTGGCCCCTAGGCTTTATGTTTGACACCCTTGATCTACAGTAATCAGAGGAGCATACCTATTATATTAGGCGCTGTGGAACACAAGCAGGATAATGCTGCTGCAGTCGTCTTGCTTGTGGACTTCCTAGAGGCAACTGGTCAGCCACTGTGTGAACAGACTGTTGGACTTTATGGACCTTGATCTGATCCAGCATGTCTTTTCTTATGTTCTTAAGGTCACTACTGTCTACTCAGACTGGCAGTGGCTCTCAAGGGTCTCAGGTTGAGGTCTTTCACATGTTCTTATGTTCTTAATCCAGCACTGGAAGAGGGGCTGTGGCTCAGTAGTAGAGAACCTGCTTGGCATGCAGAAAGTCCCATGTTCAATCTTCAGCATATCCAATGGCAGATGATGTGGACGATCTCCACCTGGGACTCCATAGAGCCACTGCCAGTCTGAGTAGGCAGTACTGATCTTGATGGGCCAAGGGTCTGTTCACATGTGTTTACCATCTAGAGCAGGGATGCCACCAAATCTTGTAGCCCCATGATTTGAAGTTGATATTTTATAAATTTCCTTTGTTCAAATCAAACCTGTGAGTCCTTTTATGGCACTTTCTGTTTCTTTGCACCATTACATTTACACACTTTTAAAACTTTTCTTGGATCAGCTGTTTTTAAGTGCCATGTAACTGGTGTATAGGTAAATAGAACCTATAAATTCTAGAAAACATCATTAAAATGCCATTCCAACAATGTAAAAATGCTGTGAGATAACCAACAAATGGATGAAACAAATACGCTTGCAATGATGCACAAAACCTAGACACAAACATAAAGAAGTATGTGACATAATATTGCTTAGTAGTTCAAACTAGAATCTCTGAGATCTGTGTTCAGATCCCTATGGTAACATGATGCTCGCTGGGAAGACGTGACCCAGTCCAGGTAGTGGCTGGAGATCTCCTGCTATTACAACTGATCTCAGTTCACCTGGAGAAAATGGCCGATTTGGCAATTGGACTCCGTGGCATTGATGTCCCTCCCCTCCCCAAACGCTGCCTTCCTCAGGCTCCACCCCAGAAACCTCCCGCCGGTGACGAAGAGGGACTTGGCAACCTTAGCAACTATGCTTTCGTCCTACCACTTTGAAGTCCCTTAAAAACTATCCTGTGGGTCTCTCACCTTCCCTTTTCAGCTGAAAGCGAAACTTATTCAAGCTCGCGAAAGCAGTCCCGTTTAATTACACCAAGGTCTCAATCCAGCTGATGGCCCTCTTCGTTCAATAACTGAAAGCGCCTTCTTTGTTGACCATTTTTTATTCACGACCTAATCACCAAAGAAACGAAATAATTCCTTGAGACAACTTATCGACTTCCCGTTTCATCCTTCTCCGGCTCTCCCCCCAACTCGCCCTGGGGGAAAACAGTCTATTCGTGTATTCCCCCCCCCAACAGGATGACCTTGTGGAGTTCCAAAAGTTAAGTAGAACGCAGTTTTGGGAACATCCATTGTTCTAATCACAGCTGCTCCAAGACCATATTGTCAGGGAAATGACAAAGGAATTAGCAGCTCATTTTCTGCGACGTGAACTTTCCCTCTCTCTCTTTCTCTCTCTCTTCCTCTCTCGCTCTTGATGAGAACGTTGCCTTTGATAAATCAGCTATCATACCTTATTGCCATGCGGCGACTGGGGGGGGGGGGAGAACGTCAACAACATTTCTTGCTCGCGTCATCTGAAAGCAATCAAATTTCACTGCCACAAAAGGTAATGCTCTCCCTTCTCCGTTTCTTTGGCAGAGAGAAAGTTAAAAAGAGGACATATCTTTTTCAAAGCTACAAAAAAATTGATTGGACTTGCAACAGATGAGGCGCCGGCAATGAATAAGATAAAGAGCGGATTCGGCACATTATTGCAAGGAGAGATCTCATCGGTGCGTACCATTCCCCCGCCTTGCGCACAGACTTCAATTAGCAGTTAAGGATGTGTTGAAATATGTTGAAAGAATTAGTCATTTCAGAGCCTTCAGAAGGAAAACTAAACCAGAGCGTGTTTGTAGTCAGCCAAAAAAAAAAAAAAAGGGAGAGGAGGGGGCGGGAGAAAGACAGAAAAGAAATTCGGCATGAACAAGCTGATTGAGCATTTGGAGCATCACTGGAGCATCCAGAGAGCAGCCCAATCTCCAAGATGTGCTGATTAGTCCACAGTTCCAGGACACTAAAGACTATTTTAAGGTCATAGAAATTGCAACCTAAACACATAACATTTTTTTGAGCGATGCCACAGTGAGAAAAAAGCATCTGCAGGACAAGTTTAGGGCCTTGACCTCCAAAGAAACCTACCCACCAGTTCACCATCACACCCTTCAGGCAGGTTCACAGAGATGAATGGCATCTCTTTGATCTCTTTGGACAGCTTGGTTGGGTTCACATCACAGAATCATAGAGTTGGAAGGGGCTACACAGACCATCTGGTCCAATGCCCTGCTCTATGCAGGATCAGCCTAGATCATCCCTGACAAGTGCTTGTCCAGCCTCTACTTGAAGACTGACAGTGAGGAGGAGAACACCACATCCCTGGGTTGCTGATTCCACTGTCGAACAACTTTTACTGTAAATCCCCCTCCTAATATCTAGCCAGTACCTTTCAGCCCTCAATTCAAACCAGTTATTGTGAGACCTATCCTCTGCTGCCCTCCTCTAAGAGATAGCCCTTCAAATACTTAAAGAGAGCAATATTGCCCCCCCAACCTCCTCTTCTCCAGACTAAACATTCCCAAGTCCCTTGGCCTTTCCTCCTCTTGAGTGACTTCAACTGGCTCATGCCAGTGACATGATACATAGAATCGTAGAATCATAGAGCTGGAAGCGACCACCAGGGTCATCTAGTCCAACCTCCTGCCCCATGCAAAAAAATCACAACTACCTCCCCCCACACCCCCAGTGACCCCTACTCCATGCCCAGAAGATGGCCAAGATGCCCTCCCTCTCATGATCTGTCTAAGGTCATAGAGTCAGCATTGCTGTCAGATGGCCATCTAGCCTCTGCTTAAAAACCTCCGGGGAAGGAGAGCTCACCACCTCCCAAGGAAGCCTGTTCCAATGAGGAATTGCTCTAACTGTTAGAAAATTCTTCCTAATGTCTAGACGGAAACTCTTTTGATTTAATTTCAACCCGCTGGTTCTGGTCCGACCTTCTGGGGCAACAGAAAACAACTCGGCACCCTCCTCTATATGACAGCCCTTCAAGGACTTGAAGATGGTTCCTCTCGAGCAGACCCATGTGGTCCAAGTGACTTGAAAGGAGACTGGTTTGCCTGCCCATTCTGATGGTGCAAACATGAGCTTGTATGTTCCACCCTTCAGTCCAATCATGCTACGATCACATCCATGTAGGGTTGCTAACCTCCAGGTAGCAGCTGGAGATCTCCTTCTATTACAACAGATCTCCAGCCAATAGAGATCAGTTCCCCTGGAGAAAATGGCCACTTTGGCAATTGGGCTCTATGGCATTGAAGTCCCTCCCCAAACCCTGCCCTCCTCAGGCTCTGCCCCAAAAACCTTCCACCGGTGGTGAACAGGGACCTAGGACCCTACATCCATGTAAGACTACTGCCATTACTTTACATAGGGCTGCCATTGAAGACTGTGTGGAAACTTTCCACGATACAAAAGATAACAGGCAGCTTATTGGCTGCTGTGAATTTTAGCATCGGGCTAGTCTTACAAGAATGACCATGATTGCCAGGCACAATTCAAAGTGTGGATTGTTACCTTGAAAATCCAAAATGGCTTGAGTCTAAAGGAGAACCATGAAGTATCGGCCACCAATTGAGATAAGCTCTTGTTATTCATATTTCAGTCGGCATCATTTCAATCCAGCTGTTTTATTAATATTCCGATTGTTGCTATATTGGCTGATATGTCTTTCATAGTATTTTATTATAAAGCAATGGCTGTACCAGAGATGATTCTAATAAAGAATCACATTGCATTATCATTAAATTTGACTTTCCAGTGAGCAGTAAACAAAAAAAACCCTACAGTTCTACGCAGATTGATTGTCATGTTGTCTCCCTGCTCTAATCTGAGCTAAAGTCATTCATTTAGATATACAAACTATGTCCCACACCTGACAGGGGGGAAAGTGTTGTGTCGGAGGTGGATTTCTCTGCTTCCAATACACAGCAATCGACATTTTTGCCGCAGTACGTAAGCTTACCGTCGTTTCCGGATCATTAATATTCACACAGAAATTATACATAGCCCCAATGGATTACTTTAAGATCAATATATAAAATGCATGCTGCATATCCTAGATTACAGTTAATATTTCTAGATAATAAAGGTTAATTTGGGGGCAGGTCCAAATGCGAGCAAAAAGTACGATTTCATTTCATTTGATCTATTGGAAACGTTCTCCCTTCCCTGCATTGTGTGAGTCCTAATTTTGCTTTAAAAAAAGGAGAGTTGGGTTTTATATGCCAACTTTATCTACCACTTAAGGAAGAATCAAACTGGCTTTCAATCACTTTCCCTTCCCCTCCCCACAAATGACACCCTGTGAGGTAGATGGGGCTGAGAGAGCTGTGACTAGCCCAAGGTCACCCAGCTGGCTTCGTGTGTAGGAGTGGGGAAACAAACCCATTTCACCAGATTAGCATCTGCCACTCATGTGGAGGAATGGGGATTCAAACCCGGTTCTCCACATCAGAGTCCACTCCAAACCACTACACCACGCTGGCTCCCAAGATGTAGAATAATTTCATAGGGTAGCCATGCAGGTCTGCAGTAGAACAGCTAGATTTGCATCCAGTAGTACCTTAGAATAGGGATGCCAGACTCCAGAAAAGACCTGAGGATCCTCTTGAATTTCACCTCATCTCCAGACATCTGGAAACCCTGTCCTCCCATCTCCTGCCGATGGCCACAGGAGAACCTGGCAACCCTACTTTAGAGACCAACAAGATTTGGGGGGAATAAGCTCTGAAGAGTCAAAGCTCTCCAGTCTTGCTTCTGATTGTCTTTTTTGCCTATTCAATATCATCCCTCAGAAGGCCATATTTCTATTAATTCATATGAGGTCTGATGTGAACACACTGATGATATAAACAAAATTGGGATGGAAATACACCAGCCGGGATGCCTGTATCTTTGTATAGAATCATAGAGTTGGAAGGGGCCATACAGGCCATCTAGTCCAACCCCCTGCTCAATGCAGGATCAGCCTAGAGCATCCCTGACAAGTGCTTGCCCAGCCTCTGCTTAAAGACTGCCAGTGAGGGGGAACTCACCACTTCCCTGGGTAGCTGGTTCCACTGTGTAACAAGTCTTACTGCAAAAAAAAATTTTCCTACTATCTAGCCGGTACCTTTCCACCAGCAATTTAAACTAATTATTGTGGGCCCTATCCTCTGCTGCCAACAGGAACAGTTCCCCACCCTCCTCTGAGCGACAGCCCTTCAAATACTTAAAAAGACCAAGCATGTCTCCCCTCAACCTCCTCTTCTCCAGACTGAACATTCCCAACTCCCTCAGCCTTTTCCAGCTCCTCCTCCTCCTCCTCCTCTTCTTTTTCTTTTTCTTTTTCTTTTTCTTTTTCTTTTTCTTTTTCTTTTTCTTCTTCTTCTTCTTCTTCTTCTTCTTCTTCTTCTTCTTCTTCTTCTTCTTCTTCTTCTTCTTCTTCTTCTTCTTCTTCTTCCAATCCCAACTGCAGACTTTGGCCTTCCTGCTCTTATGTAACTTGTGCCATTTATCTCTCAGCCACACTGATTTTTTCCCTTTCCCTCCCAGTAGCGAAGCTAAGCATTCCATAACTGAGCCTTTTCTATCAATGGACAGAATGTTATGGGTGTTCTGTGCCATAGCAGCAGGCGATCTCATATGGCTTGAGGATGACAGCATTCCATACAGTTTCAGTATAAGATAAATTATTACGGCATTAGCCAGAAGAGATACAAACCAGTTTCATTATATCACTCTTGACTTTAAGAAAGTGCAGACAATTAAAAACCCTATATCCAAAGACATGTCCTAAACTTACCCATGAAAGAAAGAATTTGGACAAGCATGAGATCAATGCAAATGTTTCATGCCATTCTCAGAGTATTCTGTTGCACATAGAAGGGGATGAGGAGATTGCTATATTAGATGGATCTGTCCGCGTACATTACTTCTGAACACATCAACACAAAAGCTGCCTTAGACTGAATCAGACCCTTGGTCCATCAACATCAGTCTTGTCTACTCAGACCGGCAGTAGCTTTCCAGGGTCTCAGGCAGATGTCTTTCATATCACCTACTTGCCTAGTCCCTTTAACTGGAGATGCCAGGGATTGAACAGGGGACCTTCTGCATGCCAAGCAGATGCTCTACCACTGAGCCATGGCCCCTCCCCTTCCTTTCAACTTAGATTACAAGCTTTGTGATTTGTCCATTTTTCTAAGTGAAATGGGCTACAAATGAAACATCCACAAATGACAGTCAGAAGTCCCCAGATAAGGCCCAACATTCATTGCTCCAATCCCAGTTGATAAAAAGTAACAGAGATGGAGATGTGCTGCATTTCAGAAAACAAATGCCTAGTCAGCTTCCATAAAGATTGACGGTGACTCAAAAATAGCCTGAGGTTAGCGTTATAAATCTTTCTAAAAGAGTTTTTTTTAATGCATATTCTTCATGTCGACATCAGATCAATCGCTTGAAGTGATGTTCTTTTAAGGGATGCAGAAACCAAATGGCGAGAACAAAAGGGAAAATTTGAGGCTACTGCCCATTTTTTCCCCCTTTCCACTGAACTCAAGAGGAATATTCCCTCAAGGCAAGTTATGGAGGAGAGTGAGCAATGGGTTTGAACATCATTGCGTTCGGCAGGAACAAGTCCAGAGTCATCAATAGTTGCAAGATTTTAGAGAAGAATCTCAGGCTTCGAGGAAATGCACTCATCGCCTATTCTTGTCAGTGATGGTTAAAGGAATCAAATGTCTGTATGTCGGTTTATCTATCTAGATATATGAAATGTCTTTTCCATACTCACTCATCTCTTACCCTAGTCCCACATTTTCATGTTCCAATGTACTTCTAAAAAGTAGCAACAATGGTTGTCATCATGCAACCATTGTAAAAACGATGTTCTGTACAAAAGATGTTCTGAGAACTTCTCAAAGTTCCTCAAGAAGAGCAGTAACATCTATCATCTTTTTTTTCACCTGCTGCCAACGTGGTGTAGTGGTTAAGAGTGGTGGACGCTAATCTGGAGAACCGGGTTGGTTTCTCTACTCCTACACATGAAGCCAACTGGGTGGACCTTGAGCTAGTCACAGTTCTCTCTGAACTCTCTCAGCCCCACCTACTTCACCAGGTGTCTGTGGTGGGGAGAAGAAGGGGATTGTAAGCCAGCTTGATTCTCCTTAAAAAAGGTAGAGAAAATCATCATATAAAAACCAACTCTTCTTCTTCTTCTTCTTCTTCTTCTTCTTCTTCTTCTTCTTCTTCTTCTTCTTCTTCTTCTTGTTTCCTTGGGATTTCCAACTGTAGTGGAATGTCAGATAAATTTAGGATGCCATCTTGGTTCACGTGGGAAGCAGCAAGGCCCGAGAGCTTTAACAGTGTAATAAGATGGCAAGTCACTACAGAAAGTGTTTTCTGAAAACAGAAAGTTTGAAAACCATGGCCCTGAGCTTTTATGTATGGCTCGATAGTGCAACATGTTTGCTTAATGGACTTTTATGGGTGGCAGCATCTCTAAGCCGCTGGAATTTATGTCATTCCTCACCTGCCTGGACAAGGACTGCAGGGGGAAAAAAAGATTTGCATTTTGTCTGGCCTAAGCAAGAAATTAGGGTTTAGATTTGCAGCTTACTGGCAAAACCCAGGCTTTGGGGCTTACGAAGTTGAGGGATGTTCTCAAAGATTAGTATTTAAAGACTAGAACTACCTGTCTGAGTCTTCCCCCCCCCCCCTGCTTCCTCTTGCTCTATTTAACTATATGTGAATAAACAGAAAACACTAAGAGGCTAAAAGTTTCCAGTGCTGTTTCTCCACATGAAAACGGGCCCGTAAAACAAAGCAATTTATGTATCTATTTGACAAACAAAAGAGCACAATTTCTGGGGTTGTGCACCCCAGAAAGCGGCAGCAGCTGGACGGCCATCTTTGTCAAAAAGTGGTGGCAGTCACATGAAGAGCACAGGGCATACGCCCACTTTTTATTGTCTGGGCCATGATAACCCAGCAAGATTACAAATCAAAGTGAAACGGAAATCATGCAGGCTGGTCACAGGATGAAGGCTGGTCACTAGGATTGCCAACCTCCAGGTACTAGCTGGAGATCTCCTGCTATTACAACTGATCTCCAGCTGATAGTGATCAGTTCCCCTGGAGAAAATGGCCACTAAACACAAATCCAGAAAACGCGGGCAAAACATGTGGAAAAGCTTCAGAAGTATTTTGGTTTCCCAAGAAAGACCTGCTTAGGTTCAAACTAAGAAGTTATGTAGGTGGCGAGCGATCAGATCTGCTGTGCTTCTTTTACCTCAGACGAGTCTTATGGAGCTGCCAATTGGATGAGAGGAAGTGAAAAAAAAAGTTACTAATTGTAGGAGCAAAGAGGTTATTCTCAGCAGCAGAAACCCTCTATGCCAATTTATGATGATCAATCATATTCTGAGACTGGTAATTTATCCTGCCTGATATTAAGCCTTAATCTTACCCCTGTGAGGGTTTCTACGAAAGCAGAATCAAAAGACAAAGTCCTTGATCCTTTCCCCCACTCATTTACATAAGCACAATAGATTGAGGATCCCGCAGTTTGAGAACATGGCCAGTGGGGTGCGCTGTCTGCACACCGTTCCTCTTCAGGAAGGCAAACCAAGTGATCTATGATTTGGTATGGATCTGTGATTGACAATGGACTGATTTTTCTGTCCAATTAAAGTGAATGCCATATTCACCATGGAGAAGCTTTGTTAGCCGTACAAAGTCATTGTATGGGCAAAGGGGGGCAATTTTGACCCTGGGGCATGTTTGAAGAGCAAATCGGACGCCACACTGGCATAAATCTGGCTGCGTCGGCATTTGTCTTGTAGGCCAAAGCTCTCGTTCGCTGTTCCACATGATAGGAATTGGCCTGCTGTGTTGTGGGTCTCCTTACAGAATCAAGACCTTTAGGAAATGGCCATCTAGGACAGGGGTCGGCAAACTCATTAGTCAAAAGAGCCAAATATCAACAGTACAACGATTGAGATTTCTTTTGAGAGCCAAATTTCTTAAACTTAAACTATATAGGTAGGTACACTGTTTATTAACTTAATAAACTTTAATTAAAGTTTTAAGTCTTAATTAAACTATAGGTACACTGAATAAAACTTGATATCATACTTAATAGTGATCTTATTTATTGATAAAAATTAAATTGTAAGTCCCTGCCAATTCCCCCTCCCCGTCCGGAGTCCTCGTCTGGAGGCCTGGCCTACCGCCATAAAAGCCTATTGGTAGACCTGGCCTCCGTCTGAGTCCCACTGGGAGGCCAGGTCTACCCATTGGCTTTCTTGGCAGTAGACCTGGCCTCTGGAGGCCCATAGAAGCCAATTGGTAGACCTGGCCTCTGAAGGGGGACTTCTTCCCCTCCTCGGAGTCCAGGTCTACCGCCAAGAAAGCCAGTGGGTAGACTTGGCCTCCCAATGGGACTCAGCCGGAGGCCAGGTCTACCAAAGGAAGCCACCCCACCCAACAGCTGATAGGTGGGCGGGGGGGGGGGCAGGAACCGCCGAGCCGCCCGCCCAGCAATCGCTCGGCTAGAGGGGAGGGGAGGCTTTAGCCTCCCAACCATTGAAGGCAAGGGAAAGGGGGACCCGGCCATTCTTCACGGAGGCGGGGGTGGGAGATACAGGGTGCTTGCTCACCTGCTCTCTCTCTCTCAGGCACACCGGTTCCACAGCCCGGCTGCCGGTGTGAGTGGGCATGAGAGCAGGGGCTCCGAACCAAGTTCGGAGAGCCGCACTCAACGGGCCAAAGGGCCGCATGCGGCTCGGGAGCCGCAGTTTGCAGACCCCTGATCTAGGAGATCCAGGGCAACAGTTTTCTGCCTCGGGTGGATCTTCCAGAGAACCAGACATTAAGGGCTTCAGTTGAATGATGAGAAGACACCATGGCTGAGAAGCTAAAAGAATGTGATTTCAAGGGAAAAGCTGAAAAGTGAAAAGGGCTGGGCAGAAAGGAAGGAGGCATGAGAAAAGGTGAGGCTGAAGAATTGGGAGAGGTTCTTGTAGGTTATCTGGGCTGTGTGACCGTGGTCCTGGTATTTTCTTTCCTGATGTTTCGCCAGCAGCTGTGGCAGGCATTTTCAGAGGAGTAACACTGAAGGACAGTGTCTCTGTTGAAATATTTCCCTTAGTCTTAAGAAGGTCTTAAGAAGGTTCGTGATGAGCGAAATGTGGGAGGAACGCTCTGTAAAAATTCACAAACCCGAGAAATCTTTAGACCTGTTTACGAGTAGAGGGTGGTTCCCAATTGAGCACTGCTTGCACCTTTTTAGGATCCATAGTCAGTCCCTGGTGTGAGATAATGTATCCCAGGAAAGTCAATTGCTTTTTATGGAACTCGCACTTAGATACTTTAGCATACAGTTGATTGTCTCTGAGACGTTGCAACACTTCCCGAACCAAGGCAACGTGCTTATCCATGGTTTTAGAGTAAATGAGAATATCATTTAAATAGACCACCACTCCTTTGAACAGTAGATCATGGAGGATCTCATTAATGAGTTGCATGAAGACCCCCGGGGCCCCTTTTAATCCAAAAGGCATTACCATAAATTTGAACATTTTAAAGCAACTAGAAAAGGCAGTCAGAGATTCATCCCCCTCCCAGATTCTGACTCTGTAATAAGCTTCAACTAAGTCCAATTTGGTGAAAATGCGTCCCTCCTTCAACTGTCCCAAGAGATCAGAAATGAGGGGGATGGGATAAGCGTTTGTTTGGGTAACAGCATTGAGTTTTTGAAAGTCAATTTGAAACTTGCTCCTCTGCCTGCCTCTGGTCAGCGAGCGCACGGTCCGCCTCGAGTTTGGTGGCTGCGGAGGCTGTCACAATTGGTTTGGATGCTTGTTCCAAGAGTAGTAGGATCTCTTTGTGTTGGCCCAACATCGTTTGGACCTGTTGAGCAAGATCCGCGGAGGAAGGACCAAACTCAGAGTTTAGTACCTTCTTGACATCAGCTGCCGTTGCCATGGTTGACGGTAAGTCCATGAGGGCCAGGACTGTCCGGGCGGCCACGCTCTGTGCTTCACGGTGGCATAAGATGGGATCCGGAACAGTTTGCGGGACGTCTCCCTCCCGAGCCCCCGCCATTGGGGAACGGGGCTCGAGCCTCTGGATTGGGGCCGACGACTCCTGTTGCGCCCCGCGGAGCATAAGCTCAGCTAATAACCGAGTTAGCAGAGTAAAGTCCTCTTACGCCAACCGGGTCTCCTCCAGCAAAGTATCCAGTTCCAAAAGGTCATCGTGGGCACGTAGATCAGCGTCCTGGGTCCTCCAGGGGGTTGTTACTGCCAGGCGACGCCACTGATCAATCACCAGGCCAAGCAGCTGGGTGGCCTCTGCATCAGTTCGCAGCGTCTCCTCCAAGACGGTAAGTCGGGGTCCTCGGGGAGCTCGTCCTGCGCCCCAAGCTGAGGAGACGAGTGTCCAGGCGAACCCTCCAGGGCTCCAGCCAAGGGAAATAAGTAAGGAGGACTAGTGTCCTAATGTAAGCTTTAGCCCTGTGGCAAACCATAAACAGATTCCAGCAGACGGCAAATCCACGAAAGCAGTTTTATTGGTTATCATCTACAGGTTTCAGAAGCCATATTCAAAAGGACACTAGTAAGGGGCAGAGGCAAGGTGCAGAGCATATATGGAAAAGCAACAGAAGATAACAGGTAACCTAGGCAACCCCCCTCCCAGAGGCAAGAAGGAGCACTTGGCAATTCCCACAGTATGGGAATTTAGGTAGACTAAACACGGGGCACAAATTGGCCTTGGACAGAACAGCACAACAGCACCTGAAAGCAGCACAATTACATTACCGCATACCATCCTCATGGCTTGCTCCTCACAGGCTGCTGTAAAAAAGGCAAATTCCATGCTGGCCATAATTAGATGAGAAATAGAGAATAAAACTGCTGATATCATACTGCCCTTGTACAAATCTATGGTGAGACCACACTTGGAATACTGTGTACAGTTCTGGTCACCACACCTAGAAAAGGATATTAAAGAGCTTGAGAAGGTGCAGAAAAGAGCAACCAAAATGATCAGGGGACTAGAGCAACTGTCCTATGGAGAGCGGTTAAGAGGCTTAGGGCTGTTTAGCTTGGAAAGAAGGTGGCTGAGGGGAGACATGATCGAGGTCTATAAAATTATGCATGGTTTGGAGAGAGTGGACAGGGAGAAGTTTTTCTCCCTCTCCCATAATACTAGAACACGGGGTCATCTGCTGAAGCTGGAGGGTGAGAGATTCAAAACAGATAAAAGGAAGTATTTTTTCACACAACGCATAGTTAAATTGTGGAACTCCCTGCCCCAGGATGTGGTGATGGCTGCCAGCTTGGAGGGCTTTAAGAGGGGAGTGGACATGTTCATGGAGGAAAAGGGTATTCATGGCTACTAGTTAAAATGGATAGTAGTCATGATGCATACCTAGTCTTTCCAGGATCAGAGGAGCATGCCTATTATCTTAGGTGCTGTGGAACACAGGCAGGATGGTGCTGCTGCAGTCATCTTGTTTGTGGGCTTCCTAGAGGCACGTGGTTGGCCACTGTGTGAACAGACTGCTAGACTTGATGGGCCTTGGTCTGATCCAGCAGGGCTTTTCTTATGTTCTTATGTTAAGGTAACTGCTGTCCAAATCTGGAAGGAAGATGAAGAGGGAAATACCTGACTTTCCAAGGTGGGGAGATTGTTGGACTGTTTTAGCACATGGATAAAGGTAAAAAGTAAAGGTAGTCCCCTGTGCAAGCACCAGGTCATTACTGACCCATGGGGTGATGTCAAATCATGACATTTACTAGGCAGATTATTTTTACCGGGTGAATTGCCGTTGGCTTCCCCAGTCATCTACACTTTACCCCCAGCAAGCTGGGTACTCCTTTTGCCAATCTCAGAAGGATGGAAGGCTGTCAACCTTGAGCCAGCTACCTGAAACCGGCATCCGTTGGGATCGAACGCAGGTCATGAGCAGAGCTTGGACTGCTGTACTGCAGCTTACCACTCTGCACCCTACTAATAAAGAACCAGGCGTGAATAACGGGTTTGATTGCTCATACTGGGTGAATTGGATGTTAGGCATTATTTTATCAATGGCTGGGTTGGATTAGCAATACTTAAGGATTGCCCAACCATCTACAGCTGGAAATGGTTCATATTGCCTTGATGAAGGATCCCTTGGAGCAAGGAATATGAATGCATTTAGACATACTTGCTGGGGGAACATAAATGCTTTACGCATTCCAGTGATACCCTTCCTGCGTGATAGAATTTACCTTGGTCCTGGAAGAACAGGTGTGCTGAGACATAGCATGATGTAGTGGTTAAGACCAGTGGTTTGGAGTGGAGGACTCTAATCTGGACAACTGGGTTTGATTCCCCAC
The DNA here is from genome assembly GCF_029931775.1 of Euleptes europaea. NCBI lineage: Eukaryota > Metazoa > Chordata > Lepidosauria > Squamata > Sphaerodactylidae > Euleptes > Euleptes europaea. Next base: position 117,471,766 of record NC_079315.1, read on the forward strand.
TCCTCCCCATGAGTGGTGGAGGGAGACTAATCTGGTGAACCGGGCTGGTTTCCCCACTCCTACACATGAAGCCAGCTGGGTGACCTTGGGCCAGTCATAGTTCTCTCCAAACTCTCTCAGCCCCACTTACCTCACAGGGTGTCTGTTGTGGGTGTCGTCTTCTTCTTCTTCTTCTCCTCCTCCTCCTCCTCCCCCTCCTCCTCCTCCTCCTCCTCCTCACTCTTAGGCCTAAGAGGAGACTGGGGATCAGATTTGAGGGATTGCTGCCAGTTTGAGTGGACACAGGATTGACTATCTTCGTAGTGCAATCTTAAGCAGAGTAACTCCAGTCTAAGGCCACTGAAATGAATGGCCTTAGACTGGAGTAATTCTCTATAAGATTTCCTTGTTAGTCTGGTGCCTCCAGAGTAGGCCAAAGAGAACAGGATGCCGTCTTCTACGGCATGGTCAAACAGTGCACTTTTTATCGCAAAAGGAGGAAGGCTGGGAAAAGGGGGGGGGAGAAATCTATACAAAAGTGTTTTTATACCTGAGAAATGAAAAAGGTCTCATGTTAGAGAGGACTTTAACTTGCCTTGAGCTGACTATAAAGAGGGCAGTTTCTATTTTCCACACCATTTCTTGAGGCATCTCTCATTTCACCCAAGACCCATAAAGACCAAATAAAAAGAGTGGGGAGGGAGAGAGAGAGAGGAAAAAAACCAATTTTTTTCTTTCTTTCTTTCTTGGGTAGACAAGTGATGGAGTTCAGGCACTGGTACTCCTATGGTGACCCCTCAGAAGCATCTGCACAGTGATTGATCGCTGATTCGCTGGAGGTGTGATTCACTCTGAGGTCTCCAGATGTTAACTCCAGAAACTTTACAGAAGGGGCCTCCATTACAAACACGGCAGCCCATGCGTCAAATTCTTCTGTCTCCCCCCTTTCTTTTTTTGAAAATACCTTATGCTGAGTCTGAGTTGTGGTCCATTCAGCCCAGTGCTATCTACTCTACTGGCTGTCCTCAACTAGGGCCAGGGCTTTTTCTGCCCTGGCCCCTTGTTTGGTGGAATAGTTTCTCCAACGAGACCAGGACTGTGCTTAGGGCTGCCAGGTCCCTCTTTGCCACCGGTGGGAGATTTTGGGGGGCGGAGACTGAGGAGGGTGGGGTTTGGAAAGGGGAAGGACTTCAATGCCATAGAGTCCAATGAGCAAAGCGTCCATTTTCTCCAGGTGAACTGATCTCTATCGGCTGGAGATCAGTTGTAATAGCAGGAGATCTCCAGCTAGAACCTGGAGGTTGGCAACCCTAACCATGCGAGACCTTAGCGGGTTCCGCAGGGCCTGTGAGACAGAGATATTCCACCAGTTTTATAGTTGAAGGCAACAGTTTAATATCAGTGTTGGCCTCCCTAATCTAACTTCAATCTAACTTTTCTGTTATATGTCATCAACGATTCTATAATGGAGTTCGTGAATGCCCTATAGGCTGTGGATTTATGTTTGGTGCCGTCTGTATTTTGCTGTATTAACTGTACTAATTATTTTAATTGAAGCAGGAGTGGGATTGGTTTTATTATACTTATGTTGTTTATTGTATATTATTTCATTGTATATTATCGACGTTGTTAGCTGCCCCGAGAGCAGCCTCAGCTGGGTATTGAGGGCGAATTATTAAAATAACAACAACAACAACAACAACAACAATGATGATGATGATGATGATGATGATGATGATGCAAGTGGGGATCAACACACTCACAAACACATTAAATCTAGCCAGCATCAAAACACGGCAATATCGTGGAATGGCTAATATTGATAAATACTGTGAATATTGATGTGAAGTCCTTGGAACTAAATCAAATCAGAGGGGAGAATATACTCTGGGGGCTTTAGCCAGCATTTCTTGATAAATCAATATCATTTATATGGTTCTTGATTACCAAAATAGCTTCACTTCACCCTATAGATTTAAGAAAGAAAGAAAGAAAGAAAGAAAGAAAGAAAGAAAGAAAGAAAGAAAGAAAGAGAGTTGGTTTTTTATACCCCCCCCACTTTTCTCTACCTTTAAGGAGTCTCAAAGCTGCTTACAATTGCCTTCCCTTTCTATCCCCACATAGATATAGGAGGATAATTTTGATGATTCAAGAACGAAAAGGTGAATTGCTAAGATACATTTGCGTCATCTTGGGACCAGGCTCATCTTCTTAAAGATGAAGTAATAGTCCAGTGATCCTGGGTCCCCTGTCTATATCCAGTGATGCATACTGGAGTGTCAAGAATGGGCCATGGCTCAGTGGAAGAGCCTCTGCCTTGCATGCCGAAGACCCCAGGTTCAATCTCTGGCTTCTCCATTTAAAAGGAATAGGCAGTGGGTGATGTGAAAGACTGAGACCCTGAAGAGCTGCTGCCAGTTTGAGTGGACAATACTGACCTTGATAGACGGATAGTCTGATTCAGTGTATGGTAGCTTCATGTGTGTGTGTGGGTATGTGTGGTTGTGTGTGTCCTTCTTCATTCTAAACTGACATAACCAAGAAAAAGAAGAAGAGTTTGTTTTTATACCAGTTTTTTCTACCTTTAAGGAGTCTCAAACCGGCTTAAAATCTCCTTCCCTTCGCCTCCCCACAAAATACAACTTGTGAAGTAGGTGGGGCTGAGAGAGTTCTGAGAGAACTGTAACCAGGCCAAGGTCACCCAGCAGGCTTCATGTGTAGGAGTGGGGAAAACAACCCAGTTCACCAGATTAGACTCCGCTGCTAATGTGGAGGAGCGAGGAATCAAACCTGGTTCTCCAGATTAGAGTCCACCTCTCCTAACCACTACACCACTCTGAAGAGGGAAAGCAAATTGCTTGCACCATTCCATGTTCTGTTTGATGCATGAAACAGGCGGGTCTCTCCTTGCCATAGTGTTCTCCCTGGGAGAAAGTGAAAGCTCTCATTGGCCATTCGTCCTCTGGTTTTCTGTATGAACGAACTATATGAAGCTGCCTTGTTCTGTACAATCATTTGGGTCCATCTCCTTCAATATTCACTATTCAGGAGAGCCAGCGTGGTGTGCTGGTTAAGAGCGGAGTTCTGGAGAACCAGGTTTGATTCCCCAACTTCTCCACACCTGCAGCGGATGCTAATTTGGTGAACCGGGTTTGTTTCCCCACTCCTCCACATGATGCCAGCTGGATGACCTTGGGCTAGTCACAGCTCTCTTAGAGCTCTCTCAGCCCCACCTACCTCACAGAGTGTCTGTTGTGGGGAGGGGAAGGTGATTGTAAGTTGGTTTTGTTCATCCTCAAGTGGTAGAGAAAGTCGGCATATAAAAACCAATTATTCTTCTTCTTATTGTCTGCTCAGACTACAGATGAAAAAACCAAATTTATTTTAGGGGCGTTTGAAGCTTTCTGGAGTCCATATTATCTCCTACTTAAAACAACAACAACAACTCAGTTTGGGGTGTTGCTTTCAGAATTGTTTTGTAACTGATGTGTGCTGTTTTGACTGTTTAATGACTGCTTAACTCCTCAATGACAAATTAACTTCTCAGTGACAAATGATGTGTGATTTGCCCCTTTTGTCTGCAATTGTTCTTCTCCAATTACTTCTATTGTTCAGATCTCTGAGCCTACTCAGCTTTTATGTCATAGCTGTCAGAAGACTAGATCCTACTTTAAAAACATATTTTGTCTTTAAAGATTTAAGTGTGTGAATTCGGTTCGCATTGGATAGAGCTCTGAAATGCTCCTTCTGTTTCGGTTACATGGAAGTGGAGCTCTACTCACAACAATCTCTTCTCTTCCAAACTGAAACTGCTCCATCCCTTGAAAGAAGAAGGGACATAGAATCATGGATTTGGAAGAGACCACCAGGGTCAACTAGTACAACCCCCTGCACAATGCAGGAAATTCACAACTATCTCTCCCCCCACACCCCCAGTGACCCCTACTCCATGCCCAGAAGATGGCCAAGATGCCCTCCCTCTCATGATCTGCCTAAGGTCATAGAATCAGCATTGCTGACAGATGGCCATCTAACCTCTGCTTAAAAACCTGCAGGGAAGGAGAGCTTATCACCTCCTGAGGAAGCCTGTTCCATTGAGGAACCGCTCCAACTGTTAGAAGATTCTTCCTAATGTCTAGGCAGAAACTCTTTTAATTTCAACCCATTGGTTCTGGTCTGACCTGCTGGGGCAACAGAAAAGTGCTTTATGTGCATTTGTTGGTGTGTGTGTATATGTGTAGAGTGTCATCAAGTCACAGCCAGCTTATGATGACCCCAGCAAGGGGCTTTCCAAGCAAATCAGAAGCAGAGGTGGCTTGCCACTGCTTCCCTTAGCAGAGTCTTCCTTGGTGGTCTCCCATCCAAGTAGTGACCCTGCTTAGCTTCTGCAATCTAATGAGATCATGCTAGGCTGGGACATCTAGGTCAGGGCCGGGACATCAGCTACTTGGGTATGTGCCGTGAAGTCACAACTAACTTTTGGCAACCTTAGCAAAAGGATTTCCAAGCAAATGAGAAGCAGAGGTGGTTTGCAATTGCCTTCCTCTGCAAAGCCTTCCTTGGTGGTTGTGAGCACTTGGCCTAACGAGAACCACAAACCACAACAGGAGACGAGTTGTCCAAAGAAGCTGGTTTTACTGGTCACAAAGGTTAGCAGCGCACAGGGAAACTAAGACAGCAATGGGGCAAACTGGCTTGCACTTGATAATATAAAAGCATTGAAAAAAGCACTCAATAGCACAGTACAGCTTCAAGAGATTACAAATTACAAACAGCACAAAGGCGCTGTGGTTCTCACGGATTACTGTCGGCTTCAAAGAGTCCAAAAATGCAAAACAATCCTTGAAGGCTAGTTGGTGGGAAAACGAAACCAACTGAGATACAAACCTGACATTCTGCCCCCCTTAAGGACCCCTCCCGTTTTGCAAGGGGGACGGTTTGTCGGGGTAGGCGGTGTGGAAGGCGTTCACTAAGTGTGGGGCGGAGACATCCCGTGCACGCACCCATTCATCGTAGGCAGGAAGGAAGTGTTTCCAGCGAATCAGATATTGTAGAGAACCATGCCGTATACGGGAGTCCAGAATTTTTGACACTTCAAAATGCTCCTCCCCTCCCACCACCACAGGCTGCTCAGGAGGCGATTCCGGGTGCCATTCCGAGGAAGTGACATGAGGCTTGAGGAGACTGACATGGAAGACTGGGTGGATACGCCTCAAGGCTTTAGGGAGAGTCAGTTCCACAGTGATGGGGTTAATTATCCGGGCAATGGGATATGGCCCCACGTACTTGGCATTGAGTTTATGGCAAGGGCGAGTGGACCGCAGGTTTTTGGTGGAAAGATACACTAAGTCACCAATCTGAAAGTCCTTGCTGGGAGAGCGATGCTTATCTGCCTGAGCTTTATATTTGCGTTTGGCTCTGTCTAGGTTTTTCACCAGCCAGGGCCATGTGGTACGGAGAGTCTGAGTCCAAGAGGCTACATCGGAAACTCCCTCCCCCTCAGTTACCTCTACAGGAGCAATAGGACCGAAATCCTGACCATAGCGTAGAAAGGGCTGAAACCTGTAGATTGATGTACAGCATTATTGTAAGCATATTCTACAAAGGGCAACAGTTCAGCCCAATCATCTTGATGGTAATTGACATAACAACGTAAATAACATTCCAATACAGCATTGTCTCGTTCAGTTTGCCCATCCGTTTGGGGGTGATAAGCGCTAGATAGACCCTGCTCCACCCCCACCAACTTGAGAAAAGCTTTCCAAAACTTAGCTACGTAGCTACTTTCATGGTCGCAAATTATCTTACGTGGGAAGGAATGTAAACGGAAAACATGTGACACAAAAAGGCGGGCCAACTTGGGGGCGGAGTGGATACCTGCACACGGAACCAAATGTACCTGTTTGGAAAATAAACCAGATCCTCCCACTAAGTGGGAGATCTGTCATGAAATCCATGGCAATCACTTCCCAGGGTCTGCTGGGAATTTCCAGTGGTTGTAGCAGTCCCGGGGGTTTGCCCTGGGATCGTTTGACCGTGGCACAAATAGGACAGCTGCGAATGAAGGAATCCACATCCGAACGCATTCCCACCCACCAAAACTGTCTGCGCAACAAGTGAAGGGTTTTCAGGAAACCAAAGTGCCCTGCAGTTTTAGTTCCATGGGCCAATTGCAGGACTTCCCTCCAAAGTACTTTAGGCACGTACAATTTCGAGTCTCTGTACCAACAACCACCATGTTCAAGCAAGCCTTGGGGTAGGGTTTGAACAGTGCGTTCGGCCAAGCACTGAGTACGAAGGGAGTCTAGGAAGGAGTTGGAGAGGAGGGTGAATCAGGAGCCGCTGGCGATAGAGAGGGGTATAAAAACCAACTCTTCTTCTTCTTCTTCCTTAGAAGCTAGCATTTTTTTTTCAACCACATCAAAGAACAACGCAAAGGAACCAACACAGGGCATCTTTCCTCCGAGGCATTCTAGTAGGCAATTAATGTAACATTTATACAATATTTAGATTGCCTTCCTTGTGTACAGCGACTGGGAAGTCTCTTGTGCTTTCTGACACGTGCCTGCGAATTTATACCCTACACTCTGGCTTGACTTCTACACATCTAGGTTAATTTACATCAGCCATAGATCTGGATCATATATTTGGAGACAGAAATAGTACACATGAATATATATGATAGGAGCGTATAAAGTATTTATTGGCATGAATTTGTGATGACCACATTACTCATTTTGTGGTGGTGCTTAAGTCTTTAAGTCATGGAGCCTGGGATATTGCTGGTGCATAAAGTGCAATTCTAGTTGCCTGGAGAAAATCCTCTAATTATTGCCACTACTTTCCTTCTCTGGCTATCTTTCCTGGTGCTGTTTGCCAAAAGACTCGAAGGCCTAAATATCTGGCTCCCTTTTCAGGGGCTGAAGGATAACAAACCTTTTTGTCTGGGAATTCTGGTCTATGTAGAGAAGATGTGTATCAAGAAGAAACCCATCACAGTATTGGGTAGGGTTGTACATATTGATATACCCGAATTAAAAAAATAAATAGCCGTGTTGGCAATATTTGGGTTTTGGGTTGACCAAATACCAGAACCTGGGAATCTGCCCAAAGCCAACTAGGCAATTCCCGAAAAGCCGAATAGATATTCGCCTTTGCTCAGATGTGTAGTTCTGTGCTTTCTCCCATTTTTCTATCTCTGAGAGGTTTTGTTAGGGCCCCATAGTTGGGGCCCTTTTGAGGTAGGGGTCGTGTAATTGGAGCCAACTTGGTCTGACCAAACTATACATCACCATTCAGTGGGTTAATCTGGATCAGGATAGTCTGGAGGTAGAAAGGTCATTTAAAAGATGGTGTTCACCCAGTCCCATCTGCAGGGATATACCCTCCAACTAAAAAGCACCAGCTTCAACAGTTGCTGAATAGGCTTTGTTCTGGAAAAGACTGCTCACCTGCGTGGATGAGCAATCTCCTTCACAAGAGCTGCCTTGGTTATGACTTTGGCTGGCTCTGATATCACCCCCCCCCCCCGAAAACCTGCTCTCAAACTGAAGGTTGCCCTGAGTTGAAATCAGATTTTTGATGACCACAATAAAGGACTGTTCATAGGTTGTCATTTGCCACCCAAAGAAATGTTTTCTGTGCCTCATTTTTTTTTGCATTTAAGCCGTTTTCCTCAGTTTGGAAGCTAATTTGCATGGACATCATGCTATGTGCCCCAGATATGAAGAGAGCCCCCAGGCTTTGAGGTGGCAGCCTGGCAATTGGCTTTTCCCACCACGCTTTGGCAATGCTGAACTTCTGAACAAGAAAAACGATGGACAGCTCGGCTTGCAAACACCTGGATGATGGGGGTGACCACTTTGTGGGCCCATAAAATTGGACCCCCTGTCCCAAAGTTCACCAAACTTTGGTGTCCATCTAAGGAGAGCCCCTTGCAGCTACACTTCAAATTTGTTGCTCTATCTCCAAAAAAGCCCCCATAGGAGCTTTAATAAAAATCCCCATAGACTATAATGGACCTGAATGGTTTCTTCTTGATACATGTCTTCTGAAAACCATCATGCATCTTATACAAATTAATAAAGATCTTTCATCTAAGAAGCATCTTGCATTATCCATACTCCAGCCATTTTTTCCAGGGTTTGAAAATTCCTGGAAAATCCCTGGAAATCTGGTGGTAGAACCTAAGGAGAGAGCTCAGCCATATAGTCCACTCTCCAAAGCAACCATTTTCTCCTGAGAAACTGATCTCTGTCACCTGGAGATCAGTTGTCATTCTAGGAGATCACCAGATTCCACTTGGAGGCTGGCAACCCTGCTCAGAACATACACATCCTTTGTCTTGCAGAGTCATTTTTTGGGAACTAGGTAAACCTCAAGGAAGTTGAAATTAAATTTGAACAAATTCCCAAGCAGATTGGGTAGGTTCTGCACAGATAGTTGTAGAAATGTCAAGGTAAATTAAAGAATTGGTTTCGATAACATTCACAATATTTCTCGATGGACAACCACATAGCTCTAAGCTTATGCTGCTTAAAGGGGGGGGGGATCAAATCAAGTCCAGAGGATAATGTGAGATACTGCTTAGGTGACAGATCATTAGGATTTTGTATAAGACTACTGATGGTTTACAGGGGAAGGGCTTTTGTAAATTTATATCTAATTGCATGAACTTACTGGGGAGAGATAGTATTTTAGGAATATTTTAGGATCCTTTCATGTGTAGATGCCAGGGATTGAGAACTTCTGCATGTCAAGCAGATGCTCTTCCAATGAGCCCTGGGCAAAGAGTAAAAGGAGGAGATGTTTCTTGATTCCCACTCTTCATTGCAGCCCCCAGTGTGCGTTTGCACTTTGTCCATGAATATTTTGGGGGCAGGAAGCAATTTTCCTCTAGGCCAGATTGGCCATCTGTCAGCATGGCTGATTCTATGGCCTTGGGCAGATCATGAGAGGGAGGGCATCTTGGCCATCTTCTGGGCATGGAGTAGGGGTCGGTGTGGGGGTGTGGGGGAGGTAGTTGTGAACTTCCTGCATTGTGCAGGAGGGTGGACAAGATGACCCTGGTGGTTCCTTCCAACTCTATGATTCTATTATTCTATCCCCTGAGTCTCAGAAGAAGGCATTTTGGGGAACGTACAGAATTACTGGAGGAAAGGAAATTCACAGTGGGTAGCCGTGTTAGTCTGTCTGCAGTAGTAGAAAAGAGCAAGAGTCCAGTAGCACCTTAAAGACTAACAAAAATATTTTCTGGCAGGGTATGAGCTTTCGTGAGCCACAGCTCACTGTTACACAAGCTCCTTCTGCTTGCACAACCATAGGATCAAACTCATTTTATTCAGCTCATACAGCTGGCTACAGGTGAATTCCAGAAAGTCACAATATTTCCACCTAACCTTCTTTTCAGGGTTGAGCTCTAACACATTAAGTAAGAATTGAAAAGCATTTTTAAAATGTGAAAGCAGAAGTAAAGACTGTGTGTGTGTGTGTGTGTGTGTGTGTGTCAGGTGCCTTCAAGTCTGTTCCAACTAATGACAACCCTTTGAATTAGTGACCTCCAAAATGTCCTATCATTAACAGCATTGCTCAGATCTTCCAACTGAGGGCTGGGGCTTCCTTTGTAGCGTCAATCCCTCTCATAGTTAAAATTATTTAGTAGGCAGACAAGGTACGTACTCACACAGATCTGGGCCATGTGTCTTGTTCCATCTATCAAATGCAAATTGCAAGCTCATTCAGCCTCAGTTGGCCTCGGGGCTGCTCAAGGAAAGGAGAGGGTGCTTAACCCTATAATCTCTGCTTTGCTTTGCTATTCAAAACAGGTCCTTTTGTTCTGCCATTAGCCGTTTAAAGCAGAAAGGGTGTATCCTTTAAAAACTGGTCCTGTAAAATCCTAATAGCAGAGTGGAGGAGCCGATACCGAAGGGAAATGTGATCTCAATCAATGATCTCTTTGGCAAATGTTTATAGAAGAACACTAATAGTTTGACAAGCTATTTGTGTTTCACCAGCTCTTTGGATCTAACCCAGTGCATTTTCAGCATGACAATGAATGAAGAACATGTCACTGCCAACAGGATGAAATGTGTGAATGAATTAAATGTGTGAATGCCACAAACTTGTGGTTGCAACTGCAAGTATCATACAAGAATACTTGGCAGGGCTGTGATCACTGGCTGCCTAGTGCTCATGTTAGGGCTTTTGAAAAAAAAAATCAGTAAAATTCGGGTTCGGGTTTATTGGAATAGGAATTTGGCTTTAAATTCTGGTTTCCTGAAAAATCAACCATTTAACCTCTGTGGGGGCTTTTTAGGGCTTTCCGCAGCTCCTGGGGGGCATTTTTGCAGGTAGAGGTCCCACATTTTCAGGGTAGCTAGAAGGGACTCTCCTTGCCAGTACCCCCAAGTTTGGTAAAGATTGAGTCAGGGAGTCTGGAGTTATGGGGTCTGGAAGGGGTTGCCCCATCCTCCTCCATTGAAAAGCATTGGCAAAGTGGCTGTGTTCAGATGCTTTAGTGTGATCTTCGCAATGTATCCAATGGAGAAGCCAGGCTTTAAATGGTGGGAAAGTTCGCCCCGTGCCTCCATAGAGATACAGTGTATCCGGCTACATTGTATCTCTTGGAGGCTTTGGGTGAACTTTCCCACCATTTAAAGCCCGGCTTCTCCATTGAGATACATTGCAAAGATCACACTCAAGCATCTGAACACAGCCACTTTGCCAATGCTTTTCAATGGAGGAGGATGGGGGCAACTCCTTCCAGACCCCATAACTCCGGACCCCCTGACTCAATCTTTACCAAACTTGGGGGTACTGGCAAGGAGAGTCCCTTCTAGCTACCCTGAAAATTTGGGACTGCTACCTGCAAAAATTACCCATAGGAGCCACGGAAAGTCATTCCCCAAAAAGCCGGATATTAATCCGGCTTTTTCAGGAATGGCAAATTTGGCTTTGCCAACCTCCCGGATTTTGCGGACTCAATAAACCCAAACCCAAATTTTACCAAATTTGCATTTTTCGGTATTTTTTCAGTTCCGTTTTTACCAAATCAACAGCCCTAGCACACGCCGAGCAAACTCCAGATTTCCCCAGCGTAATGTGTGAAATCGCTGTCATGAATAAAAGGATAAATGAAGGGTTTTTTCAAATGGTTATATTTCCCCCCTTCCCAATCTGTGACTATTTTCCGATCAGGAAATATGTTTGCGTTTGGAGCAGCTAACTGCTCTTTGCATTTTTAACCAGCTGCGTTAATGGTCTTTGAGATCCTTCCAAGGTGGCAGCGCTCTAAATAAATGCAAGACATTTATTAGGCTGGTTATTTTTATATATATATGTTTGTGTGGCAACATTTATTCTCCTCTATGAATTACCTTTTTGGATCTCTCCATGGCTGCCATCCCTCCCGTATCTTTAGTCAAAGTAACACTTTGTTTCACTTACGCGTATGCTCTCTTCATTCTATAGACCACAATCGCTTTCAATTACACATATATCACAGTTCTTAACCATTAGTCTCACTTGCTTGTGGTTAATAATTCACCTTATATTCCAGCATCCATCAACATAAAATCAGCATAACAACTTTTATGAATCCCTTTATCATCAGCACATTCCAAATGCTTATACAATCTGCACTCCAGATTCACATAGGAACTGGTTTAATAGCCCTTAAAGTCGCAATAATACTCAGTTCCCTTCCATCATGGAATTATTGTTCATTTTGTCAGAGAAGACTGTTTTTTTAAAGCTCTTTTATATTATAAACCCATATTTCTTGGAAACTATTGCCCCATATTCTGATCACAGATAATTCAGGGCAAATAGACATCTTTAATTTGCAGCTGGGTAGATTCAAAGGAACAGTGAAGGTGGAGAAAATATCAATGACAGACATGTGTATGAACTCTCCGCACAGAATCACAGAGTTAGAAGGGGCCATGAGGCCATCTAGTCCAACCCCCTGGTCAATGCAAGATCAGCCTCAAGCATCCCTGACAAGTGTTCGTCCAGCCACTGCTTGAAGACTCCAGGCAACAGAGATCAGTTCCCTTGGAGAAAATGGCTGATTTGGCCATTGGATTCTATGGCATTGAAGTCCCTCCCCTCTCCAAACCCTGCCCTCCTCAGACTCCCCCCCCCCAAAAAAAAATCTCCAGATATTCCCCAACCTGGAGCTGCCTGAGAATTAGGATCACAGGGAGAGGCCCTCCTGACTGTCCCATCAACCAAAGAAACTCATTTGGTGGTATGCAAGACAGGGCCTTTTCAGTGGCAGCCCTGCAATTATGGAACAACCTCCCCCTCACACTCAATCTTTAGGAGTAGTAGAAAAGGGCAAGAGTCCAGTAGCACCTTAAAGACTAACAAAAATATTTTCTGGCAGGGTATGAGCTTTCGTGAGCCACAGCTCACTTCTTCAGATACAGCTAGAATGTGAATCCATCTGTCTTTAAGTAGAGGAGAGTGAATTCAGACAAGCATTAGTCTGTAAACGTTAACAGTATGTAAATGTGAATAGCAGCTGAAGACAATTTTATTCATGAAGGCATTCAGTTTGTTCTCCTGCCTATCGGCAATTTTAAATTATTGATTTTAGATAGTTGTCTTTTTAAATGTATTTTAGGTATTTGACAGTTCATTCCTAAGCCTGAAGGGCGAAAGCCCTTAGGAGGCCAGGAAGGCGCTGGACCGGCATCCGCCCCCAACCCCGGGCTGGAGTCCAGGCAACTTATGCCGGCGTAAAGGCCCGTGCGGAGGAATCCCGGCATCCTGGAAGGTGTTCCCGAAGTGGTCTGAGGGGAGGAGCTGCCGTTAGGCAGGCCTCCTGTTCCCTTTCGCCCTGGGAATGCCGGCGGGGAGAAGAGTGAGGCTGCTTCACAAAAAAAAATCCTCTAAAAAGCTTCTTTTTTTTTGGCGTGCGGGGAACAGCTTTAGGAGGTGTCGCAGCAGCGCTTCTTCCCCACCGTCCATGCACACCGCATCTGAGGGATGTGCTGCTATTGTATTTTCCATTGTAAGCCATCTTGTGTTCCTGTACGGTAGAAAGGGGGCTAATAAATTATTTAAATCAATCAAAGACAAATGCTTTGCCAATGAGGGAATTTCTACATCTCTTTGGTATTTCACGATCAACAATGTTTGGCTGCTAATCGTTTCTTGCAGCATTCCCACTATATAGGGTTGCCAACCTCCAGGTACTTAAGCCAAAAAATGCACAGGTATTAAGTAGATAAGCTGTATAGAAAAATAATACCAACCTCAAGGGTTTTCTGATAGAGGAACAGCCTTGTCTGTGCAGAGTAAGATGGAATTTCAATGAATGATTTTTCCACTTTTAGGAGCATTGTCTCTTTTTGAGAACGAATACCTGATGAAGCTGCCCTGGTAGGCAGTGAAAACGTTTGGGACATCCGGACAGCGTTCCGTTCCTCTCTTCGTTCCTGCACGCTGCTTCAACCTGAAGTGAAAGGAAAACGAAAATTACGGACATTATTCATGACAATTATGCATCTTTCATCTACCTTGCAAGCATTGCTGCCTGGTAGAATATTGTGGCGTCTTGTACAGCTATTGCGTGTCTCCTTGACTTGTTGTAGTTTATTCGTTGTATATAGCTTTAAGTTTCATTTTGTCACTTTATTGTTGTCTAGCACTTTTGCACTTATTCACTGCTAAGAATATAGCTTTCATAGAAAACCCTTGAGCTTGGTATTATTTTTCTATACAACCTCCAGGTACTAGCTGGAGATCTCCTGCTATTCCAACTGATCTGCAGCCAATTGAGATCAGTTCCCCTGGAGGAAACGGCCGCTTTGGCCATTGGCCTCTATGGCATTGAAGTCCCTCCCCTCCCCAAACCCCGCCCTGCGCAGGCTCCGCCCGAAAACCTCCCGCCGGTGGTGAAGAGGGACCTGGCAACCCTACCACGACATCTAAGTGCTTTTGCAGTTTACTTTTCACAACCATCCTGAAAGTCAAAATTAGGGCCCGGGAGAGAAAAAGATGTGGAACCCAAAGTGGAACCCAAACCTCTCCCATCCAGACCCGATTCCCTCTCTTCCGGGACGGATTGCTCCACAGAGCCAAGTTACAGAGCTTCTTCCCTGTCCCACGGCGGTTTCCTTCCTTGCCTCCGCCTCAGCGGTAAGTGCATTAAAGAAGTATATTTAGGTCACTTCAGAGCAGAACATTAAAACAAATGCTGATAGTTCAAGGTTAATAGATGCATAAAGCAAAAATAATTCCGTGTCAAAGCCGGGCTGACAGGTGATTTGACTTGAGGCTGCCGCGCAATCACTCTTTTACATGTGCTCTCTGTGGAGCCCGGCGCAAGGTGTTATGTTTTTGACATTTCCCTGTCAGGAAGCGATGACAATAGAAATTGTTTCCATCTCTGCCAGTCCCAGATGTTAACCTTCGAGCTTTATTTTGTAATTGGGGTGCCGCCGCGCTTTAACATTTCCTATTGATTCAATCGAGGCGATAACATTTCCAATCATAAGAAGGCATTATAGAAATATCAGGCAATTCACATATCAAAATGTTTGATAGCCGGGCTCACTGCATTAATTTCTGTCACCTTTGCCGCGAACCCTTTATCTGCTTTTTTAATACTGAAGGGCACTTGGGAGTACTTCCTGTCACTTTTATTGTTCAATAAAGTAGACAAAAGTTTCAATTAACAGCCAGAAGGCCTTTGGGGAATTAGGCAGGAGACTGTATTTTATTCATTTGATTGTGATTTAGCTAAACTTCTACTCTGTTCTGATCTCTTCTCCCACCCCCCACCCTCTCTCCCACTGGGATAAGTGGATTTCTCCACTTCCGTATCCTTCATCATACCAAAATGTCACTTTCTGCTATGTTCGAGTGTTCAGAATTCAGGAGAATTCCAAACACTGATTCCCAGATTGGCGCATGGGCAATCTGCCTCTTCTTTCTGTTCCTTGCATCTCCCCACCACACACACACACCTTCTGCAATATGGTGGTGCATATTCAAATTTATAAAACAATGCAAAGGAGGCAATCTCAATATGTTCAGATCATTTTAGAAAGATCAAGAATTTTTTTTCATCCAGAAACAATTTGCAGAGTAAGTAAAATTGATTTTAAGACCATTTTTCTGAATTTTTTTGCTGATGTTAAATCAGGCTTCCCCACCCCCCAGGTAGGGCTGCCATTTGCCTTATAGGATGTGGGAAACACACTCAATGGTAGAGTATCTGCTTGGCATGCAGAAGGTCCCACGTTCAATCCTTGGCATCTCCAGTTAAAGGGACCAGGCAAGTAGGTGATGTGAAAGAACTCTGCCTGAGACCCCGGAGAGCCGCTGCCAGTCTGAGTAGACAATGCTGACTTTGATGGACCAAGGGTCTGGTTCAGTTTAAGGCAGCTTCATGTGTTCGTGTGTTCATCTTTGAGCGCATTTAGGACAGTGTTTGATTAAAGCAGTCCCAAATTGTGATTTCTAAATTTTTGGTTTTATGTATTTTTATGTACTTTGTTTTCTGTGTTTGATTTATACCGCAAGCCACCTTGATCTCTGTAAGGAAGAAAAGTGGCGAGAGAATGACTGAATGAATGAATGAATGAATGATTTATTTGATTTATATCGCAAGCCACTTTGATCTCTATAAGGACAAAAAGTAGCCAATGAATGAATGAATACGTAAGTAAATAAATAAGGTTATTTTTTGTACCATTTGATTGATGTCCAAATAACACATTCCTGCATATGAGTCAAATCACACACACACACAAAAATGATACAACTATACATATATGATTGCATCAAGCTTTATCAGCAATATCGAAAAGAGGAAAGGCACGGCGGAACCCACAGAAGTGAAAATGGCAGCAAATTATGCACGCACAAAGATCTGTATCAAATTCTCTCCCACTGCAGCCCTATCCCAGTATCCCGTACTTGTTCTTGATTATATTATCTATACTGCATTGTAAAGAGTGCTATATTCCGTAGGACCATCAAGGGAATAAACTATCCAGATCTCTAGCTTCAAACTATGCCCTAAGGCAGAATAATTTGATTTAAATCACCCTTAACATTTTTTTACAATCTTTTATAGAAACATTCTACTGTATTTCCAGCGGAGGAAAATTTACAACTTTCCCATTATGTAATGGAACAGCTCCCGGCCCAATTCAAGGTTCGGGTTGTTACCTTTGAAAGCCAAAGTAACTTAGGCAACATCCTCCTGTGCCTCTACATCCTTAGAGATCAGATAGGCTTGCCAATTGTCTGGTATTGGTGAGCAAATGCCTGCCAATTAGGGTTGCCAACCTCCAGGTGGTGGCTGGAGATCTCCTGCTATAATAATTGATCTCCAGGTGATAGAGATCAGCCCCCCTGGAGAAAATGGCTGCTTTGGCCATTGGACTCTATGGCATTAAAATCCCTCCCCCCTCCAAACCCCTTCCTCCTCAGTCTCTGCCCCCAAAATCTCCAGGTAACTTCCAACCTGGAGCTGGCAACCCTACTGCCAATTGACTGGGCTGCCTGCCAACCCACAGCTGGTTGGCGTGTGGAAGAGGGCCAGCTGAAAAGGGGGAGCGATTGTCACTTCCGGGTAATACCAGAAATGACATGGATGCCAAAGCACTCCCCCCCAAAAAAAACTCTATGGTTTCCTTAGAACTTTCAGAGGAGATTGCTAGAGCGTCCCCATCACTTCCAGGATGCTCTAGCACTCCCCCCAAAAAACACTATGGAAACATAGAGTTTTCAGAGGTGATTGCTAGAGCATCTGCGTCACTTCTGGGTCGCATCACCCCAGCCCCAGAAAACTCCCACTGGATGCCAGGAGGGAACTGTTAACCCTAAGATCAGCTGATGTGGCCTTGTGGTTTTCTCCCACTGACTGAAGTGATGCATATTGGGGCAGAAAATCCCAACTTCACATATACACTGATGGGATCTGTGCTGGCAGCGACAGACCAAGAAAGGGATCTTGGGGTGGTAGTGGATCGCTCAATGAAGATGTCAACCCAGTAAAAAAGGCAAATTCCATGCTGGCCATAATTAGACGAGGTATAGAGAATAAAACTGCTGATATCATACTGCCCTTGTACAAATCTGTGGTGAGACCACACTTGGAATACTGTGTACAGTTCTGGTCACCACACCTAGAAAAGGATATTACAGAGCTTGAGAAGGTGCAAAAAACAGCAACCAAAATGATTAGGGGACTAGAGCAACTGTCCTATGGGGAGCAGTTAAGACGCTTAGGGCTGTTTAGCTTGGAAAGAAGGCGGATGAGGGGAGACATGATAGATTTCTATAAAAATTATGCATGGTTTAGAGCAGGGGTCGGCAAACTCATTAGTCAAAAGAGCCAAATATCAACAGTACAACAATTGAGATTTCTTTTGAGAGCCAAATGTCTTAAACTTAAACTATATAGGTAGGTACACTGTTTATTAACTTAATAAACTTTAATTAAAGTTTTAAGTCTTAATTAAACTATGGGTACACTGAATAAAACTTGATATCATACTTAATATCTTATTTATTGATAAAAATTAAATTGTAAGTCCCCGCCATTTCCCCCTCCCCGTCCGGAGTCCTCGTCTGGAGGCCTGGTCTACCACCATAAAAGCCTATTGGTAGACCTGGCCTCCGGCTGAGTCCCATTGGGAGGCCAGGTCTACCCACTGGCTTTCTTGGCAGTAGACCTGGCCTCTGGACACCCATAGAAGCCAATTGGTAGACCTGGCCTCTGAAGGGGGACTTTTTTCCCCTCCTCGGAGTCCAGGTCTACCGCCAAGAAAGCCAGTGGGTAGACATGGCCTCCCAATGGGACTCAGCCGGAGGCCAGGTCTACCAAAGGAAGCCCGCCCCGCCCAACAGCTGATAGGTGGGGGCGGGGGCAGGAACCGCC
Organism: Euleptes europaea; assembly: GCF_029931775.1. Classification (NCBI taxonomy): domain Eukaryota; kingdom Metazoa; phylum Chordata; class Lepidosauria; order Squamata; family Sphaerodactylidae; genus Euleptes; species Euleptes europaea. The sequence continues at coordinate 117,489,650 of NC_079315.1, forward strand.
AAGCCGCCCACCCAGCAATCGCGCAGCTAGAGGGGAGGGGAGGCTTTAGCCTCCCAACCATTGAGGGCAAGGGAAAGGGGGACCCGGCCATTCTCCACGGCGGGGGGGGGGGAGAGACAGCGCGCCCGCTCGCCTGCTCTCTCTCGCTCTCTCTCGCTCTCAGGCGCGCCGACTCCACAGCCCAGCTGCCGGCACGAGCAGGCGCAAGAGCAGGGGCTCCGAACCAAGTTCGGAGAGCCACCCTCAGACCCCTGGTTTAGAGAGAGTGGACAGGGAGAGGTTTTTCTCCCTCTCCCATAATACTAGAACACGGGGTCATCTGCTGAAGCTGGAGGGTGAGAGATTCAAAACAGATAAAAGGAAGTGTTTTTTCACACAACGCATAGTTAAATTGTGGAACTCCCTGCCCCAGGATGTGGTGATGGCTGCCAGCTTGGAGGGCTTTAAGAGGGGAGTGGACATATTCATGGAGGAGAGGGGTATTCATGGCTGTTAGTTAGAATGGATACTGGTCATGCTGCATACCTATTCTCTCCAGGATCAGAGGAGCATGCCTATTATTTTGGGTGCAGTGGAACACAGGCAGGATGGTGCTGCTGCAGTCGTCTTGTTAGTGGTTTCCTAAAGGCACCTCGTTGGCCACTGTGTGAACAGACTGCTGGACTCGATGGGCTTTGGTCTGATCCAGCAGGGCCTTTCTTATGTTCTTATGTTCTAATGAAAGTGGACATGTTCATGGAGGAGAGGGGTATTCATGGCTACTAGTTAAAATGGATACTAGTCATGATGCATGCCTATTCACTCCAGGATCAGAGGAGCATGCCTATTATATTGGGTGCGGTGGAACACAGGCAGGGTGGTGCTGCTGCAGTCATCTTGTTTGTGGCTTCCTAGAAGTACCTGGTTGGCCACTGTGTGGACCTGATGGGCCTTGGTCTGATCCAGCAGGGACTTTCTTATGTTCTTATGAAGTGAGATCAGTCAGAGATGAAGTAGGACAGCCTTGCGCACCATACAGGAGCTGTGACTCAGTGAAAGAGCCTCTGCTTGAAATACAGAAGGCTATAGGTTCAATCCCCAACATCTCCATTTAAAAGGCTCAGGTAGTAGATGACATGAAAGACTTTTACCTGAGATGCTGGAGAGCATTTGCCACTCTGAGAAGACAGTACTGACCTTGAGAGACAAAGTGCTTGTCGAGGGCTTTCATCCTCCAGGTTAGGGTTGCCAACCTCCAGGTACTAGATGGTGATCTCCTGTTATTACAACTGATCTCCAGCTGACAGAGATAAATTCACCTGGAGAAAATGGCTGCTTTGGCAATTGAACTCTATGGCACTGAAGTCCCTCCCCTTCCCAAATCCCGCCCTCCTCAGGCTCCACTCCTAAAATCTCCCACCGGTTGCCAAGAGGGACCTGGCAACCCTACTCCAGGTGGTGGCTGGAGATCTCCTGCTATTACACCTGATCTCCAAGAGACAGAGAACAGTTCACCTTAGGGTTGCCAACCTCCGGGTACTAGCTGGAGATCTCCTGTTATTACAACTGATCTCCAGCCAATGGAGATCAGTTCCCCTGGAGAAAATGACCACTTTGTCAATTGGACTCTATGGCACTGAAGTCCCTTCCCAAACCCTGCCCACCTCAGGCTCCACCCCAAAAACCTCCCACCGGTGGTGAAGAAGAAACTGACAACTCTAGCTCACCTGGAGAAAATGGCTGCTTTGGAAGGGGAACTCTATGGCATTATAAACCACTGAAGTCTCTCTCCTCCTCAAACCCCACCCTCCTCAGGCTCCACCCCCAAAATCTCCAGATATTTCCCAACCTGGAGCTGGCAACCCTAGAAGCCATGTTTGTCAGCCCAATAGGGTTAATAATACTTCTGTTTTTTGAAATCTAGCTGGAAGTGCAGCAAGATGGGTTATAAAGGCAATTCCCATTTGTTGGAGGAATTGGGGAGGAGGAAAGGCTTGGGTGCTGGTGTCATGGTTGCATGCATATGTCACACAGGATGTTCTAGCATTCCACAAAAACTCTTTGGTAAAACCATAGAGGTATTACAAAGTGCTGGAGTATCCCTTGGAATATAAACTGGAAGTGACATAGATGCACCAGGGCCCACTCCCAATTCTTCCTGGTGGCTGCAGGCTGTGGCCTGACAACCCTCTTTGTCCATGATGTCATTTGTTCTGTGGAACAAACTGCCTGTGGAGATCTCTCTCTCTGTGTGTGTTAAGTGCCGTGAAATCGCTTCCGACTCATGGCGACCCTATGAATCAAAGTCCTCCAAAATGTCCTCTCTTTGACAGCCTTGCTCAGATCTTGCAAATGAAGGGCTGGGGCTTCCTTTATTGAGTCAATCCCTCTCTTGTTGTGTCTTCCCCTTTTCCTGCTGCCTTTAACTTTTCCTAGCATGACTGCCTTTTCCAGTGACTCTTGTCTTCTCCTGATGTGACCAAAGTACGATAGCCGCAGTTTAGTCATTTTAGCTTCTAGGGTCAGTTCAGGCTTGATTTGATCTAGAACCCACTGATTTGTGGGTTTTTTTGAAGTGTCATATTCAGTTACATTGTGTTTGATGACTTCTGTTTTTGTTTCTTGAAAACTGCATTTATGTGAGAAAAGGACCAACCTATTGAATAAATCGTGCTGTCATGTGTATTCATTTGTGCACCAGACTTCTAGATGGCCTTCCAACATCAATATCCAAAGTGCCATTTAACGTTAAAAGAAGACAATTTCTAATCAGTTAACATTAATTATCAAACCCAACAGACCAGTCATCACTGATCAGTAGGGTTGCCAACCCCCAGGTGGTGGCTGGAGATCTCCTTCTATTACAACTGACCTCCAGCCAATAGGCATCAGTTCACCTGGAGAAATGGCTGCTTTGGCAATTGGACTCTATGGCACTGAAGTTCCCTCCCCTCCCCAAACCCCACCCTCCTCAGGCTCCACCCCAAAAAATCTTCAGGTATTTCCCAAGCCGGAGCTGGCAATCCTACCTACGGTTGAGGGCAACAATTATTTCCATCCTAGCTGGCCTCCCTTCTTTCCTTTTTCTCTTCCCTATTTGGGTGGATTGATTGGGGATCGTTCCCATTCTGCCCCGGTCTGGCTGCTGCCTTGGGTACTATGCACCTGGTTGGATTTTAAATTACGATTTATGGTTTTAATATTAAAATTATGTTTGTATATTGATATTTGATTCATATATGCTGTGATGTTTTAATGATGTCAGCCACTCCGAGCCTGGCCTTGGCTGGGGGTGGGGTGGGGAGCAAAATATACATTCAAAAACAAACATACAAACAAATAAAAGGAATTCTGGATCCACATATCCATTTGGACAAACCTACATTTATTTAATCTCTTTTCCTTTGCATTGTCAGTGAATTTTGACTAAAATGAAATTTCATGTCAGGCTGGAAGTTCTCAGTGAGGAGAAAAATCTCAGGGATGTTGAGGGAATCTATATGAATACTTATGAGTGGGGCAGGAGAGTTCCACTCACTTATAGGTCGCCACTGAATACTCACAACCAAATTCATGGGGCATTCCAGTCTACTCACATGAAGCATCTGAAGAATTTCAAGGGAAAGAAAGTCATTTTCTTCCCAAGTTTCTTTGAAGATTTGAATCCATCCTTACTTTAAATAGGAACTACTGCAGCATGGTATAGCGGTTAGGGTGTCGGACTAGGATTTGGGAGACACAGATTTATTTCCTGGCTCTGCCATGGAAGCTTGTTAGATGACCTTGGGTGAGTCACACATTCTCTGCCTAACCTACCCTGAAAGGATAGAGGAGGGGAGATCAGTGTTGTAAGTTGCTTTGCGTCCCCATTAGAGAGGAAAGAGAGTTACAAATACCTAAAGAAATCTGAATGCATTCTTCCTTTGCACCGTGGATTTACTATTTACATATTTCTCTTCCAAACCCCCCCCCCCATAACTGACCTCATTGATCAGTTCCAGTCAATTGTGTTTAAGGTAAGTATGTTTAGAAATCACAATGATGTTGCTAGAAGGGCTATTCAGCTGGAAAAGAGATCGGTTTCTGTTCAAAGTTCTGATCCTTCAGACACTTGTTTGACATTAAATTAATGAGATTGTTCATAAACTTACAAAGAATCAGGGCCCATATATATTAGCTCGGTCACACATCTGTTCTTAATTGCATATACAGTACAGCATCATTTATTTGAATGGCTCTGGAAGACGGCCAACAATTTGGAATAATCAGGCATTTGGGAAACATAAGGGTAATTTTCATAGGGCTACATTTACATAGGGCTAACACAGACAACATGCTGTGGATTTAGATAACTGGAGATGTTCAGCTTATTGGAGTTTTAAGAAGGAGAGTTGTTAAAGAACTTCCACGATAACTGTGGGGGACATATAGGGTTGGCAGACCCCTGCCGGGATCAGGGGATCCCTGGTTTGGGACCATCCCCCTGGCGCAGTTCAGCCAGGGGACTTGCCAGCAGCAAACGGCGCTCTATGCCTCTGTTACCAGCTACACATCGTCATCACGTCCGGCATGCACCAGCAGTGATGCCATCACATCGTCGGTGCCAGGCCCCTCTTTGTCACTGGCAGGAGGTTTTTGGTGTGGAGCCTGAGGAGGGCAGGGATTGGGGAGGGGACGGACTTCAATGCCATAAAGTCTTTTGAGTAAAGATTATGTTGTATGTGGCTTGAGTCAGCACGATACGCTACAGCATATAATCATAAATTGTCACCTGCACGACGGTCCTCGTAAAAAAACAATTCTGCCCTTGATTGATAAAATGAAATCTAGCCAAGAATCCTCTCTATGCCAGTTTTTGTTGAATGATACTATTCCTGAAGTCACTTTAAAGGTGGTGGAATTTTTAATGGATGTTGTCAATATAAGGACTAAAGTCTAAACCATATGTAAATCGAAAATGTATGGACAGTGAATTTTGTGTACTGCTTACATCACATTTCTGAGTATATGCCAATAAAGGTCGATTGATTGATTGCCATAGAGTCCAATTGCCAAAGCGGCCATTTTCTCCAGGTGAACTGATCTCTATCGGCTGGAGATCAGTTGTAATAGCAGGATATCTTCTGCTATTAACTGGAGGTTGGCAACCCTACCGGTGATGACTGGATACTCTGGTATATGGGCAAAACTCTATGATACAAGTGGTTTCTACCTTCAAGTAGACAAGTGGATGCTCTGGTATATGGGAAAAAAATCTACGGTTCAAGTGGCTTCTACTGACAGGCTTTTGCCCAAATACAAGAGCACCCCCATGTTGCTAGTGATGTGATGACACCGGAAGTGATGTTGATGCATCACCGGTGGCAGAAGCCTAGGCCTCAGTTTGCTGCTGGTAAGTTCACCTCCACCCCACTCATCCCAGTCCCGTTGCCAGGGGGTACTTGGCAACCCTAGCAACAGAGGAGGTTCTAAACATGTGAAAGGCCCCTAACTCAGAAGATGTTGCTTCAGTAATATCATGAAGATAGTTTCAGAGGGCAGCCATGTTGGTCTGCGGTAGAACAGTTAGATTTGAGTCCAGTAGTATCGTAGAGATTTTAAGGGTATAAGCTTTCCAGAGTTAAAGCTACCTTCGTCAGCGATCTCCATTTCTACTTGTGTCTGATGATGAAACCTTTGACTCTTGAACGTTTATACCTCGGAACTCTTGTTAGTTTCTAAGGGGCTACTGGACTCAAATCTAACTGTTCAGTAATATCAGGAGATCTAGGCCAGATGGGAGGAACTCATCAAGTGGTCTTTGTTCATGCAATAGTTTCTTGGATAGGAAATATAGTGGGTTACTGCAAATGTAATGTTGGCATGTGGATTGTCTCTCCAGTGAATTCAGGTGTACTGGATTTTCCCAAGCCATCATCTACAAGTATGATTGCTAATTCTGCCAAAAGTATTGTTGTGAATGGGATGCAGATGCTCCACCAGTAAGGCACAGTCCATGCCATTCACTTGTGAGGCAGCATGGTGTAGTGCTTAAGAGGGGTGGGCGCTTATCTGGAGAACCAAATCTGATTCCCCACTCCTCCACATAGAGAGGCGAACTCTAATCTGGAGAACCAGGCTGGGTTTCCCCACTCCTACACCTGAAGCCAGCTGGGTGACCTTGGGCTAGTCACAGTTCTCTCAGCACTCGCTCAGCCCCACCTACCTCACAAGGTGTCTATTGTGGGGAGAGGAAGGGAAGGAGATTGTAAACCGGATTGATTATCCTTAAAAAGGTAGAGAAAATTGGCATATAAAAACCAACTCTCCTCCTCCTCCTCCTCCTCCTCCTTCTTCTTCCTCCTCTTCATAGAAAGCAAGATGAAGGGAGTTCAGGCCTCCTTGAAGATAAGAATCCCAGTCATGGAGAGTGGGTGAAGCCCCCTGGGGAGATCCATTCCTTTCAGCTAATTATTCTTTTTTATTGGCCCACCAGGAAAAAGGAGTTGATCATCACTGATCCAAAGTGATTACAGTAAATACTGTAACGTTTCCAGCATTGCACACATAAAACTCCATTTTCTCCACAATCACCTAAACAACCCCAAAATACTGTTAGTTTAGTCCACTCCAGCAAGTCCTGATACAGTAGTTTGATGTATGCCCGTATTACCTTCAAACATATTAGCATTTCTTATGGAACCAAGGTCAATGTCTCTTTCTCAAATAACATTTCAGACCTATAATTGTTCATCTACAAGCCGGCAATTATGGGGGAATTGATCAGCCAGTAATTAATGCTATGCTATTACACTTTTTAATTTGGAGATTATGCAGCGGCGAGCGTTCACACATTTTTAATTTGTATATTATACAGCCACAAATGTTTACAATGCCCTTTTTAATCTCCTTACACTACCCAAGCCATTATTCACTATAGATTAATGATACGCTGGATACTGTGGTTTATTTCATTTACCACTCTTACCAAGAGAGCTGTTAACATTAGTGTGTTCTATTACTTAATGTCTTACTGCAGCTGCTAGCGAACATTGGTTACCTTTTTTTAAAAAAAAATACCATTTAATTATTTCCTTCTCTCTCTGTCTCTCTCTCTCATTCACGTGGGTTCTATGCATATTTCAAAAATGAAAATTTGGTAACAAGGTGATTGAAGTTCTGCACCAAAAGAAGCTAAATTTGTTAATCTGCAAATGAAGAGAATGTACATAAATCTGCTTACGTGCGTAATTTATTCTGCAAGAAGCAGAAGAAGAAGAAGAGTTGGTTTTTATATGCCAACTTTCTCTACCACTTAAGGAAGAATCAAACCGGCTTACAATCACCTTGCCTTCCCCTCCCCACAACACACACCCTGTGAGGTAGGTGGGGCTGAGAGAGCTCCAAGAGAGCTGTGACTAGCCCAAGGTCACCCAGCTGGCTTCATGTGGAGGAGTGGAGAAACCAACTGGGTTCACTAGATTAGAGTCCACTGCTCGTGTGGAGGAGTGGGGGTTCAAATCCAGTTCTCCACATCAGAGTCCACCTCTTCAAACCACTGCACCACGCTGGCTCACCAGTTTCAGAGGGCAGTCATATTGGTTTGCAGAAGAACAGCTCGATTTGAGTCCAGCTAAATCAAGTCCAGTAGCATAGAATAGGGGTCACTGGGTGTGTGTGTGGGGAGATAGTTGTGAATTTCCTGCAGTGTGCAGGGGGTTGGACTAGATGACCCTGGTGGTCCCTTCCAATTCTTCTAGGATCCTATGACTCTGGAAAGCTCACACCCACCAAAATCTTGTTGGTCTCTAAGATACTAGTAGACTTGAATCTACTTATTCTCCAATGTTTATTCAGCCACCTCTCTGACTTGAGATTTCAGCAAGTATGATCCCCACAGTTGCAAATGTTGCTTCACAGTCACAAGGGCTAGAAACTGTTCAAATGGTACTAGTCTCAGCAAAAAGAGTTTTGCCCCCAATACCAGCACCCTGCCCTTCTGTTGTGCTTTTTGGTCCCCCCTCGGCGTCGGCGGGAGGTAGGGTTGCCATCCTCCAGATATTTGTATTAATAGCTACATAATAGACTGCTGCACTTGTATCCCTATGCGGAACTAACTGGCTATCCTGAATTATGGAATAGCAGTCATGATTTTGAAGCTGATATTTTATGAATGATGAATGAACATTAAGGATAAATATTGATTACAAGTGGGACTGAGGAAGAACTTGTGTGAAGAATTCGAAACGGCTGTATCCCCTTGTATCTCTGGCTTATGCAGAGTGGGCTTCTGCGTTGAACCACTTCACATGAACTTTTCCACTCCATAGAGAGGCTTTTTCTATTGTGAATGTATTATATTCGGATAGTCTACTGGAGAGATCACTTTGCTGGTTATGAGTCTTATGTAGCTATTAATACAAGTTTTTTCACTGGTAACATTTATCCTTTCGCTCCTGTACTGAATTCCTAACCTATGTGGTACTAGTACAGTGGTGTCTTTTTCCTTTCCAACCTCCAGATACTAGCTGGAGATCTCCTGTTATTACAACTGATCTCCAGCCGATAGAGATCAGTTCACCTTGAGAAAATGGCTGCTTTGGCAATTGGACTCTATGGCATTGAAGTCCCTCCCCAAACCCCACCCTCCTCAGGCCCACCCCAAAAATGCTCGCTGGTGGCGAAGAGGGACCGGGCAATCCTAGTGGGAGATTTTTAGGGCGGAGTTGAGGCAGGGATTGCGTGCACTCTAGGGTTTGAGTGGGAGAAGCCCATTGCAATGCAGCTCTTCTGGGTGTAAAATGTAAGTAACGTGATTGCGTTGGTGTGACCATGCGCATACGCGATCCCCGCTTCCAAGCCAGGCACTGGATCGGCGACCAATTGCCTGTCAATATAAGCGACCTGGCAACCCTATCACACACAATGCCACAGGGAAGACGAGTTGTTTTTTATATGCCAATTTTCTCTCCCTTTTAAGGAGAATCAAACTGACTTACAATCACCTTCCCTTCCTCTCCCCACAACAGGCACCTTGTGAGGTAGGTGAGGCTGAGTGAGCTTGAAGAAAACTGTCACTAGCCCAAGGTCACCCAGATGGCTTCATTTGGAGGAGAGGTAATCAAACCAAGTTCTCCAGATCAGAGTGCACAAATTTTAACCACGCTGGCTGTCCAGGACAAAGAGACATAGATCCAGATGAATATTTCTGCAGGTGCATGAATTTCCACCCACAGAGTGTGATTTTACCACCTGCCTTTCCCCATGACAGCCCAAAAGGCCAACCAAAATCCTGTTCTTGGGACCTCTCTCTCTAGGGTTGCCAGTTCCCTCTTTCCTACCAGTGGGAGGTTTTTGGAGAGGAGCCTGAGGAGGGTGGGGTTTGGGGGTTGGGAGGGACTTCAATGCCATAGAGTCCAAATGCCAAAGTGGCCATTTTCTCCAGGGGAACTGATCTCTGTTGGCTGGAGATCAGTTGTAATAGCAGGAGATCTCCAGCTAGTCCCTGGAGGTTGGCAACCCTACCTCTTTCCTCTTATCTCCCACGGGGGGGGGGGTTCAGGTTTCTACGAGAGGAGGGCAGTGGGAAAACCACACTCCTGGCAGAAATCGTAAAGGTGGGCAAAAAGGGTCTTGTTTATTTATTTACGTTATTTATAGTCTGCTTTTCTCAACAGGACTCAAGGCAGATTAAATCAGGGTGGGGCATTCAAGAAACAACACAGTAGGATTCAGGTTGTAAAATGAACCACAAATCTAGAAACAGATCCGAAGCCACGCATAGGTATTAACATATTAAATAATGCCCAATTGTTTAAAAGTAATTTTGTTGTTTAAAAAAGTAATTCCTTATGTCTATCCTCAATCTCCTCTTCTACATGCAAGGCATTTTGTATGGACTGCCAACCTGGAAGGCTTGAAGAAGGAAGTGGACATGTTCATGGAGGAGAGGGCTATCCACGGCTACTAGTGAAAACGATTACTAGTCATGGTGCATACTATTTTCTCCTACCAGTATCAGAGGAGCATGCCTATTATATTAGGTGCTGTGGAACACAGGCAGGATCATGCTGCTGCTTTCGTCTTGCTTGTGGGCTTCCTACAGCACATTCATGAGAATGAGGGCCGATTGGTAGGGCTGTCAATTCGGTTCGGTCCGAACTGAAAATCAACCGAATTTCCCCTGATTCGGTGATTTTCAGTTCGGACGGATCCGAACTCAAATCTGGCGGGCAACCGGGGGCTCCCGGCCGGGAGGCGCAGATGAGTTTAAATGACAGCCCGCCCCCCTTCAGGGGAGCCCGCTGAAGGGGGGTGGGCTGCCCTTTAAACTCATCTGCGCCTCCTGGCCGGGAGGCGCAGATGAGTTTAAAGGACAGCCGCGCCTCTCCAGCGGGCTCCGCTGGAGAGGCGTGGCTGTCATTTAACTCAGCCGCGCCTCTCCAGCGGAGCCCGCTGGAGAGGCGCGGCTGTCCTTTAAACTCATCTGCGCCTCCCAGCTGAAGGGGGGCGGGCTGCCCTTTAAACTGATCTGCGCCTCCCAGCTGGGAGGCTCAGATCAGTTTAAAGGGCCCCCGCGCACCTTCAGGGAATCCCTGAAGGCACGCTTTGGCCGAATTTTCAGCCCGCTGAAGTGAGGCGGGCTGTCATTTAAACTCATCTGCGCCTCCCGGCCGGGAGGCACAGATGAGTTTAAATGACAGCCCGCCCCCCTTCAGGGGAGCCCGCTGAAGGGAGGCGGGCTGTCCTTTAAACTCATCTGCGCCTCCCGGCCGGGAGACGCAGATGAGTTTCAAGGGCAGCCCGCCCCCCTTCAGGGGAGCCCGCTGAAGGGAGGTGGGCTGTCATTTAAACTCATCTGCGCCTCCTGGACGGGAGGCACAGATGAGTTTCAAGGGCAGCCCGCCCCCCTTCAGCGGAGCCCGTTAGGTGGCTTCAGGAGGAGCTGCCGTTAGGTGGCTTCCCGTCCCCTTTCACCCCATAACAGCAGCCTCACTGTTCTCTATGGAGCGAAAAGGCCCCGTTTAACCAAAAAGAACCGGAAAAGGCTTTTTTTGTTTTGTTTTTCGGAGTAGGTGGAATGGTTTTAGGAGGTGGCGCTGCAGCCCCTTCTCCCCGCCGTTCCCCTACGCCGAATCTCAGGAATGAGCTGCTAGAGGCACTTGGTTGGCCCCTGTGTGAACAGCCTGCTGGACTTGATGGGCCTTGGTCTGATCCAGCAGGGCTTTTCTTATGTTCTTATCCTTCAGCCATGCACACCTCCGCCTGCATTTCAGTGTGGTCCTATCCAGATCTGTGGTCAGCATCTCACCTGCCGTTGGTGAGAATGTGGCCTGTGTCCTCTCTGAATCTTTTTATTTCTTAAATCCAAGTTTCTGGCTTCAAAAGCTTTAGAAGTTCCAGGCGCTTTTGCAAATGAGTTTCTCCTCTTCTCCAATATTCCATACCTCTTTCGCCATGGAGATTAAGGAGTTTATAAAATACAACTTGTTACCGCCATGAGGGATTACTACTATATATTATCACTCACAGCTCATTAACCCTGAAGCCCTGCTAACTAAGAAAATCCTCTCTAATGAGGTTTCCTTCACTGCACCGAAGAACAAAAAGGTCTCCAAGTTTTGCCTATTACCAATCTTCCTCAAATTATTTCCCCATAATTAAAACAAAACTCTAAGGCCATTAAATTACAAATCTACATTTTCTCAACTCATGAAAAATACAGGGTCAGTAATACCTCCCTCCTAGCAAAAGGCCACAAGAACTTACGCAGCAATGCCATGAAGAGTTTTTCTTTTCTTTTCTTTTTTGCTAGTTAGTAGAGACAGACTGATGTATTTGGCCCAAGAGAATTCTTCATTCAAATGTCCTTTATCTTTTATTTATTTATTTAAAAGTTTCACCAGCCTCATTTATGCAATAGGAGAGTTCAAGGGGATGTCCGAGGCAAAACTAGTCCATTGATTTCTGTAGAATTTTTTTTTTTTTTCCTGTTCCAGGGTCTTAGAAATCCACAAAATTCCACAGATGGTATCAAGACTCGTGTGTATAAATTTGGGGTGCTACCGAATTTTATAAACATAGTTTACTTTCACAAATTACAGTTTCTGATAAAGGTTCTTCTCAGTCAAACTAATTTTTGGGGGCTCAATCACGCTAATAAAATTTAGTAGAAAAAATGATGTGATTCCTATATTTTTGTATCAATTGCATATAGATGATGTATAAATGGTGTAAACATGGTGAATAATGTAAACAATTGTTTAAAAGGGCACTGAAATGGCATATAAATAGGGCAAAGGTTTGTGTGTGGGAAATTCCATGCAAAAAACAAATAAAAAGGGAACTTTTACACATAAAATTTGGAAGGCTTGAAGAGGGGAGTGGACATTTTCATGGAGGAGAGGGCTATCCATGGCTACTAGTCAAAATGGATACTAGTCATGATGCATGCCTATTCTCTCCAGGATCAGAGGAGCATGCCTATTATATGAGTTGCTGTGGAACACAGGCAGGATAATGCTTAGGGCTGCCAACCTCCAGATACTAAAATAACAATCACCCGGTGCTGTATTGAGAGATACTCAATCAAAACAACAGCACACTAAATATTAATCAAATACAGTGTATTAATAATAAGATAACAAGAGTAAGAAGAATATCTCACTACCTAGAGCATGCAAACGTACAAATTCAGAATACAAGATACAACAGATATTGAACAATATCTAGAAATATATACAATATATACAATGGAAAAGCAAACGTGGTCCCCCAATTCACTTGTGCAAAATCAGTAGGGGAAAAAATCTTTTCGACACGGAGTAGAACAATCTTCACAGGTTTAGTTGGGAGCAGAGAAGTCCTCCCTTGGTTTCACTCACGGCCCTGAGGTCGAAGTAAATCCCTTAAAAGGGCAGTGTAAATCATTGATTAAATGGTTGATTACACACTGCGACATTTTCCAAACCTTTATTAAGGTGAATAAGTATTGTCCAGAAAGATACAAGGCTGATGAAACCTTTTTGGTGAAACGCAAAGACTATCTGGGATCTGCGTTATGTCTTGAGATTCTGAACGACTCCTTGTGAATTTGAACCATATTTGGACTGTGGTCCCCACTGCACGATTTATAGTGAAGAGTCGGATTAACAGAGGAATGGGAAGACCCGGACTTTGCTAGGGTTGGGCATGAGGTCATCTTTAATGGAGGGAAAACCCATGCATAACTCCAAGAAACAACCGATTCAGATTGGGGGCAAACGTGAGAGAAAGTACCCATGCAAAAACAACCAGTGTAGACTTTCCACATGCCTTTCAGACTGAAGGATTTGCTGAAGCTGAGTTCCACTTGAGAGTTCACACATTGTCTAGCAGAAAATGAGGGAAATATGTGAACCTGCCCTGTGGGTAGGGTTGCCAGGTCCCTCTTTGCCACCGGCAGGCAGTTTTTGGGGCGGAGCCTAAGGAAGGCGGGGTTTGGAGAGGGGAAGGACTTCAATGCCATAGAGTCCAATTGCCAAAGTGGCCATTTTCTCCAGGGGAACTGATCTCTATCGGCTGGAGATCAGTTGTAATAGCAGGATATCTCCTGCCACCTCCTGGAGGCTGGCAACCCTACCAGTGGGAGCTGATCGATTCAGGTGAGATTCAGAATTTTGGCCTCTGGATTGTAGTTTATATTTGAGCTACACTGCAGGAAAGAAATGTCTTTGCTTCCTTATTAGAATATCCATATGCATATTTATGAAGAAAGATTTTAGTGGTTCTTTTTGTTACTTCTAAATGCACCTTTTCTGGAAAGTTCAGCTGTAGGGGAGAGTTAAACCATTTTAGAACTGTAGCCTCCCCATCCATCCAGGAATGAACTAGTTAATTATTCTAATGAATGCACCACCTGAATTTATGGCGACGTACACGACACGTACAGATGAATACCGGTCTCTGGGGTTCTGTACAACCACAGCCAGGTTACTTGCAAGGAGACACGTTGACAAGATTTCTCTTCATTATTGTTCTAAATGATGTCATTTGCAAGTCTGAAAGTGACTTTGGATTTCAAGCCCGAAACCAGGAAGTTCTCGCAGTCACCTCTGCTGATGAGAACATGCCTTCAAGAAAGTAAGGATTCTTCAGAGATAGAGGAGTCTTAAATGGGAGGGAAGAAGGGGGTGGATGAGGGTCACAGAGGAAGAATGTGACCTAATACACTTGGGCATGGTTAGAGCTACTTCCTATAGGAAATTAAGACATGGGGATTAAGCCAAAAGATTTAATGGGAAGGGTGTTTTTTTTTCTTCTTCCCAGGAAAGGTTTGGAAGAGAAGAAGGGGCTGTGGTTCAGTGGTAGAGCATCTACTTGGTATGCAGAAGGTCCCAGGTTCAATCCCTGGTATCTACAGTTAAAAGGACCGGGAAGTGGAAGAAGAAGTAGAAGTTGGTTTTTATATGCCAACTTTCTCTACCACTTAAGGAAGAATCAAACCTTCCCTTCCCCTCCCCACAACAGGCACCTTGTGAGGTAGATACAGTAGGACTGAGAGAGCTGTGTCTAGTCCAAGGTCACCCAGCTGGCTTCATATGTAGGAGTAGTGAAACAAATCCAGCTCACCAGATTCGCCTCCACTGCTCATGTGGAAACCCAGTTCTCCAGATCAGAGTCCACCACTCTTAACCACTGCACCACGGTGGCTAGGTGATGTGAATGACCTCAGCTTGAGACCCTGGAGAACCAATGCCATTCTGCATAGACTATACTGAGAGCCAGTGTGGTGTAGTGATTAAGAGCGGTGTTTTTGAGAAGTGGACTCAAATCTGGAGAACTGGGTTTGATTCCCCACTCCTCCACATGAGTGGCGGAGGCTAATTTGGTGAACTGGATTTGTTTCCTCACTCTTACACATGAAGCCAGCTGGATGACCTTGGGCCAGTCACACTCTCTCAGCCTCACCTACCTCACAGGGTGTCTGTTGTGGGGAGGGGAAGGGAAGGTGATTGTAAGCCCGTTTTATTCTTCCTTAAGTGGTAGAGAAAGTCAGCATATACAAACCAACTCTTCTTCTTCTTCTGAACCTGATGGACTGATGGTCTGAACGGTGTAAGGTAGCTTCATGTGTGAGGTGTGTGTCATGTGAAGGATGTGGCACCACACAAATGGCCTGGGAATAGGGTTGCCAGGTCTTCCCTGGCCACTAGCATGGGGTGGGGGGCTGGTTGTCAGATCCAAGTTGAGAAACTCCTGGAGATTTGAGGGGTGGAGCCTGGGAAGGACCAGGGTCTCAGAGTCTATGATGCCATAGCACCCACCCTCCAAAAATCCATTTTCTTCAGAGTCTGGAGAGGAGCCGTAATTCTGGGGGATCCCCTGGTCCCACCTGGAGGCTGGCATCCTTATCTGGGAGACTGTTCCAGGATGTGGAAGGAAGCAAGGGAACCACAGGGTAGTTCTTCAATAAAAGAACAGGAGACTAAAGCAAAATGGCAGAGTGAATTGGAGGGTGCTTCTTAGAAGGATTGTTCAGGGGAACAAAAAGATTGTCGGTGAGATCGCTGAGATGTCTCAGACATGTGGAAGACAAGTTCATTTGCTACATCATAAGTCAGTAAGGATAAATCATAGAATCATATAGTTGGAAGGGACCACCAGAGTCATCTAGTCCAACTCACTGCACAATGCAGGAACTTCACAATTATCTCCCACCACTCCCCCAGTGACCCCTACTCCATGCCCAGAAGATGGAGGAAAAAGCCCTCCGTGATCCCTGGCCAATCTGGCCTGGAGGAAAATTCCTTCCTGACCCCAAGTGGTGATTGGCATTACCCTGGGCATGTAAGAAAGGGTCACGAGAGCCAAACACTGACACAACCTTTCCTGCCCTCCCTCTCATGATCTGTTCAAGTTCACAGAATCAGCATTGCTGACATATGGTCATCTACCTTCTGCTTAAAAACCTCCAGGGAAGGAGAGCCCACCAGCTCCCGAGGAAGCCTGTTCCACTGAGGAACTGCTCTAACTGTCAGAATGTTCTTCCTGTTTAGCTGGAAACTATTTTGATTTAATTTCAACCCATTCAAATTACAGCTATCAGAACTCCTTTGCTGGCCTTGGGGTTCCTCCACCAGCTTCTAGTATAATTGCCATCGAGCCCCTATGGACCAGCCACCTCCTGATGATGGTCCCTGACCACCTTGCTCAATGAAGTGATGGATGAAAAATTGGAGGAAATGATGATGGGAGGGGCCGTGACTCAGTGGTAGAGCATCTGCTTAGCATGCAGAAGGTCCCAGGTTCAATCCCCGGCATCTCCAGTTAAAGGGACAAGGCAAGTAGGTGATGCGAAAGACCCCTGCCTGAGACCCCGGAGAGCTGCTGCTGGTTGGAGTAAACAGTACTGACTTTGATGGACCAAGGGTCTGATTCAGTATAAGGCAGTTTCATGTGTTCATGTGCTTTAGGCTGGTTGAAAACCTAGAAGTGATTCTCACCATGTCGCTCAATGCTCTAGGAATTCCCTTAATCCCTATGGCAAATGAGGGAAATCCTAGAGCATTGCTTGATATGATGATGTCATTTTTGGATTTCCACCTGGAAGTGACAGTGACATGTTATGTGACATCACTGCTCCCTGTACCCTGCCTCCAAATACTCCTGGGGTACCAGGCAAAGTCTTGGGAACCCTAGCATCTGGGCTGGGCTATTAGTGCCTTCCATTCAAGGGATGAATGGATGTTTTCCTCCTTTCTCATGCTCCACAAAGCTGGAAAGCCATTTACTGCTCTGCTCTTCCTCCTCCTTGCAACATGCCCTCCTGGTCTGATGTAACTAATTTTTAGGTGGGTCCCTTGTCTTAGTGGGCAGCAGAGTCATCATAAGTAGCCAACCTCAGTGGCAGAGTCATCAGTAGGGTTGCCAGGTCTCCTCTCAATCCACATTTTCCAAAGCAAGCATAAATTTACTGATCACTATCATGTCCTCAAAGGGAAAGCAGCATGGTATAGCCCATGGTATATTGGATGGGAGACCACCAAGGAAGGGAAGGCAGCATGGTATAGTGGATGGGAGACCACCAACCAAGAAATACCAGTGTCACTATGCAGAGGAAGGCACTGGCAAACCACCTCGGTTAGTCTCCTGCCTTGAAAACCCCATAAGGGTAGGGTGGCCAAACTCCAAGTGGTGGCTGGAGATCTCCTGCTATTTCAACTAATCTCCAGGTGATGTAGATCAGTTCTCCTGGTGGAAATGGTCGCTTTGGCAATTGGACTCTATGGCATTGAAGTCCCTCCCCTCTCCAAATCCTGTCCTCCTCAGCCCCTCCCTCCAAATCTCCAGGTGTTTCCCAACGGGGAGCTTGCAACTCTACATAAGGGGTCACCATAAGGTGGCTGTGACTTGACGGCATTTTACACACACACACACACTCACGCACACACACTATGACCTTAGGCAGATCATGACCTTAGGCAGATGATGAGAGGGAGGGCATTTTGGCCATCTTCTGGGCGTGCAGTAGGAGGTCACTGGGGGTGTGTGGGGGAGGTAGTTGTGAATTTCCTGCGTTGTGCAGGGGGTTGGACTAGATGACCCTGGTGGCCCCTTGCAACTCTATGATTCTATAATTCTAGGTCCTCATCTCAGCCACTTTCTTTTCTCACTTGGAAATCCCCAAGATCCTTTCGCTGTGCATCACTTCAACCCCTCGGGATCATTCTGGTTGCTCCTTTCCCAGCATGTCAATGAACGATCAGAGATGTGATGACCAGAACAAATTGATTCCTGTAAGGTTTTGTCAATGCACCAGAGAACACTGGCCCATCTGTAAAACACCACACAAATAGCTCCCTCAGCACAATCAAATGAGATGGAGATTTTTTTTAAAAAAAAATTGCAATGTTTTATGAATGTTTTACAAGGAAAGGCTGAGGGATTTGGGAATGTTCATTCTAGAGAAGAGGACATGGGGGAACATGATTGCTCTCTTTAAGTATTTGAAGGGCTGTCACTTAGAGGAGGGCAGGGAGCAGTTCCTGTTGGCAGCACAGGATAGGACTCGCAAGAATGGGTTTAAATTATGGGCGGAAAGGTACCAGCTGGATATTGGGGGGGGGAATTATAGTAAGAGTTGTTCGACAGTGGAATCAGCTACCTAGGGAGGTGGTGAGCTCCCCCTCACTAGCAGTCTTTAAGCAGAGGCTGGACAAGCACTTGTCGGGGATCCTGTAGGCTGATCCTGCACTGAGCAGGGAGTTGGACTAGATGGCCTGTATGGCCCCTTCCAACTCTATAATTCTATGTTTCTATGAATCTCCATCAATAATGTAGAGGAGAAAAAAGTGAGACAAATGGGTAAACAGTGACATGCTCCAGTTCCTGGATCAAATTTTGACATTTTCCTTATTGAACCAGAATTAAGGAAGAATGAAACTCAGCAATGGGAAAAATCCTGGAACAATAAAAAGGAGGCAGAAATCTGATCTTGATAGAAGTGGAGAGAAGAGCGAAAAGAGAATATTGATACTACTACCATTAGAAATATTAGTACTGAAGGTAATTAATCCATATTACTCCAATATTCCTTACAGTACAATGTAGACAAGGTATACTATAATCAACATATCCCAAATTACGAAGGCTAAAGACAGAGGGTTTTCTAAGGCCACCTGGTGAGTTTGCGGAAGAGAAAAAGACTCAAACATATACTCTTCTTCTGACACTCAGCCACTGCACAATGCCAGCTTTCCTGAATATAAAGTATTCGGCAAAAGAGGCTTAACAAAATTAAAGGAAATGGAATGGAATATTAAACCACTGGCTCGTACCGTTTCAAAGAGAGGGGGGAGCAGAAACGTCCCAGCGAGGGACCAAAAAGGCATCTTTGCTTGCAAAGAGAACTATCACAGGCAGCTTGCCTGCCTCAGCAGAAACTAATATGAGGCGAAAGATAGCATAAAAAAAACAAAACAAAATGATCACAGCAAAATTAATATGGGCCTTCGGAGAAGCCAGATCAGGAAGTGTTTCTAGAGATAATAGGATCTTGCATAAAGAGAAGCCGTTGGAATATTGAATGGCCCGGTTTTAAAACACACACACACCATCCCGCTAAAGGAGATAGAAACTGTACAATGTTATCATCCCCCAAAAGGGTTTGTGTCCTTTTTTGGGAAGAAGAAGGATTCGCTGTGTTGATGAAAGCATTGAAAGCGATCAAAGATGGCCCTGGGCTTAGCTCATACTGAGAATCCCGCAAAGAGATCAACTTCATAGGGTGTCAAATCATATATAGGACCACCATTAACCCCCCCCCCCAATCTGTTGTGTGTTAAGCAGGCAGCTATTAAAAGGAAAACCATTATCATCTTAGAAAAACCAGGCACAAATTAGACATGGAAGCTCGAATAGGAAGCAAAGTTGGTATACTCCCCGCAGAAGGTGAGGGGAGACTCGCTTGAAACCCGGGGTCAGATTTTTAAAGGACCACGAGATGTGGTTTTATCGAAAGACGTGGAGATAGAGCTGACAGCACCAGAAGGGAGATAAACGGTGCAGACCCCAATCAGCCAAATACCAGAACATCTCTCTGAAATAGAGAATGCCAGTTGCGGTAATGTTCCATCCAGGATCTTGTTAATCACTTCAAATGTATGGAGATATGAATAGAGGCTTAGCAGATCAAAATTTCAGGACGAAAAGATGTGCTGCAGCTGAAGGCATCTGAAAGACAGGATCTCAACAACAGCAGTTCTCCAACTATCTGATTTCAAGGACTCTCTTCCCTTTGATTTCTCTGACGAGAAGGGTTGCCAACTCCGGGTGGAGAAATATTTAAACATCCTGTTTAAACTGGAAGTGACATGGGATGATGTAGCATTCTGCACGAATGTCAGTGAAATGTTAGAGTGTACCCCTTTGCCACTTCCAGTTTAAACAGGAAGTGGTGTAGGCATAGTGGCATGATGCTGGGTCACCAGGCCCCACCCTGAATTACTCCTGGGAGTTGCAGGCTGTGGCCTGGAAATAGGGTTGCCAGGTCCCTCTTTGCCATTGGCAGGAGGTTTTTGGGGAGGAGCCAGAGGAGGGTGGGATTTGGGGAGGGGAGGGACTTCAATGCCATAGAGTCCAATTGCCAAAGTGGCCATTTTCTCCAGGTGAACTGATCTCTGTCAGCTGGAGCTCAGTTGTAATAGCAGGAGATCTTCAGCTAGTACCTGGAGGCTGGCAACCCTACCTGGAAACCTTAACATGACATTAACTAAACCAATGCCCACAGAAGTCAGAGGAGTAGGGTTGCCAGCTCTGGGTTAGGAAATATCTGGAGATTTGGGGGGTGGAGCATGAGGAGGGCAGAGTTTGGACAGGGAAGGGACATCAGCAGCATATAATGTCATAGACTCCACCTTCCAAAGAGCCATTTTCTCCAGGTGAATTGTTCTTTGTCACCTGGAGATCAGTTGCAATCCCAGGATATCTCCAGCTACCAAGTGGAGACTGGAAACCCTAAAAGGGGACTATTCTGATCTATTGTAATTGCACAATAAATTCACCACAGGGACAGTCTTCTCTCTGTAAATTTCCAAGTTTGGGTATACCCTTGCACTAGGGTTGCCAGGTCCCTCTTCACCACCAGCAGGAGGATGGGGTTTGGGGAAGGGAGGGACTTCAATGCCATAGAGTCCAATTGCCAAAATGGCTATTTTCTCCTGGTGAACTGATCTCTATCAGCTGAAGATAGGGTTGCTAAGTCCCTCTTTGCCACTGGTGGGAGGTTTTGGGGCCGGAGACTGAGGAGGGCAGGGTTTGGGGAGGGGAGGGACTTCAATGCCATAGAGTCCAATTGCCAAAGCGGCCATTTTCTCCAGGTGAACTGATCTCTATTGGCTGGAGACCAGTTGTAATAGCGGGAGATCTCCAGCTACTACCTGGAGGTTACTCCAAATCTAACACAGATCAACCATACAAAGTATAGCTTAACAACAGACTGTATTATACAATAACATTGACAAACACATACAAAAAGTCCTATTTCTTAAGCATAAAGACACAAAGTCACCATATTCCAAGGTTTCCAAAATTCACTATTCTAAAGACAGACAAAAAGTCCAACAGATACCAGTTCTAGGTTTTTTCTTCTTTCAGGTGTGGATTCCAGGTAAGTATTACTCAGCCCCAAAGAAGGGGATCAAACGTGAAGAGGAAGATAGCCATTTCAGTTCTTCATCAGTTCCACTTCACCAGCCTTATACATCCTGTCTATTATTTCATATTAAAGAATCCATATCCAAGAATCCTTCATAAGGTTCCTTCCCAGGATACCAACAATTTTATTTCTTAACAGTCTTCCAACAGGTTCCTTCTCAGGATATCCTGAGGTATCCTGAAAAGGAACCTGTTGGAAGTGAATTGTGGAAACCTTGGAATACGGTGACTTTGTTTTCTTTATGCTTAAGAAATAGGACTTTTTATATGTGTTTGTCAATGTTATTGTATAATACAGTCTTTTTTTAAGCTATACTTTGTATGGTTGATCTGTGTTAGATTTGGAGTAACTAAACAGAGGTGTCTATTTTGGCTTACTACCTGGAGGTTGGCAACCCAGCTGGAGACCAGCTGTAATAGCAGGAGATCTCCAACTAGTACCTGGAGATTGGCAAGCCTACCTTGCACAGAAGAGTTCATGTGCCATGTAGACCTCAAATATAAACCCTTATCAATAACCCCCCATTCCTTTTCGAAAGAAAACAAGGCAGCTTTACACTTTGGAGCCTGGATCTAACCGACAGTACCAGTTGGGCCTCACATTCGCCGACCTGCTTTTTCACAGCTGGAGTCAAGCAATGTACGTTCCTGCTTGGCTGTTTTCCGTGGATAAATTGTGCCACAGTCACCGGATTTATCAACCTTCTCTGTCCCGTCAGATAGTATTTATTTCTGTTCTTTGGTAATCCTTCCCTGGTGTTTTGGATCAAACAGAGGCATAATTTAAGTAAATAAGAGGCAACGTAATGCAATTAAACAATCCCCCTAAGCCAGAAGCATCGAGGCGACATGCAATTACCTTGTGTGATATTTTTAAAGGCGTACAGTGTCTCGTCTATGTACAAGGCTTGATTAAATCCCAGGTCCAGAAGGATTTAGGCTCAAGGTTGGTCTATTTGTTTGTTTGGCCTTTTGCCTAAGGTCGTGCATCGGAGCTGCCTTCAGTCACAAAGATCTGGGCCACGAAATATAGAAAGCAATAATGAAGTCAAGCGTGACTTTAATCATGTAAAGGTAAAAGTAGTCCCCTGTGCAATCACCAGATCATTCCTGACCCATGGGGTGACGTCACATCCCAATGTTTACAAGGCAGACTTTGCTTATGGGGTCATTTGCCACTTCCCTCCCCAGTCATCTACACTTTACCCCCAGCAAGCTGGGTCCTATTTTTACCGACCTCGGAAGGATGGAAGGCTGAGGGCATTAACGCATGGGCAGAATGTTCCTGGTTCGCTCCTCTGTTATCCCACAATATTTTAATCCCACAATATTTAAGTCTGGATAATCAAACGCATGACGCCAGCCTATCCCACATTAAGTCTGAAACAAGTAGCTGCTGGAGGCTCCCCGTGCGTTTGAACCAACCATATAATGTGGGATAGTTCGCAATACGGGATAGCAGGGGAGTGACATCGCCCAAGGATTGGCTGAGGAGTTATCCAATCAAAGGGCGATTCTCCCCCTTTTTTTTTTCTTTGAACACCAGCGTTCCGGTATACCATCGTCTCAACCTGTCAATTAAAAAAAGGCGGGACGGGAGACCGGAAGCAGCAATTGCTCGCACAGGAAAGGGGGCGGGACGGGGGACGGGAAGCGGCAATTGCTCGCGCAGGGAAGAGGGCGGGACGGAGGAGACCGGTAAGGAGCATTAATAGCGAGCTAGCCGAGTAATTACACGCACGTCGGCGTTCCGGTAATGTAGCGGAATTAAAAAAAAGTAGCGGATTAGAACCGAAAAGATCGCTATAAACCAGGGATTGATTAACCCGGGTTTTTTTGCCTTAATTCGCAACTAAGGTGGGTCCGATGCGCAGCCCTTGGGTGGTCGTGCGTGTGGACCATGGAGATTCGCTACTATTAAGGCACAAAAGCGAGACAAATTGGCCGTGCGTTAAGCCCCTGAGTCAACCTTGAGCCGGCTACCTGAAACCGACTTCTGTTGGGATCGAACTCAGGTCGTGAGCAGAGCTTTTGACTGCAGTACTGCAGCTTACCACTCTGCTCCATGGGGATCTCTTTAATCATGGCTTTTTTTTCTCTTACAGATGAATTTGAGATTCTTTCCCCTCTTGATTCAGACCACACATTTCCATTGCAATTGTAGTGATTTGTTTATTTTTATTTATTACAATATGTATATTTCGACTTTCCTTGTGGTTGAAGGCAGCACACAGGAACAGTTAAAAACACTCCCAGTTAAAAATCAAAAATAGCCAACCCAAAATCTCTCCCCCTCCCCCCTAAAAGATGTCTTCCATTCAAATCCCCTTAAAAAATAAAAAAAAAAATTAAAAAAAATTAAAGAAGTTATGTATACAAAACGGCTTGAGTGCCTCTGGAGGAGAATGTCCATCTTGTCATGAATGTTCCTTCTGGACTTGTCATGAATGGACTTTTGTTCTTGGACTGGTTTTGCATATTTCTGGACTGAGTTTGAGCAAGTTGTAGGAATAATGCTATTAGTGGATATTTGTATAAGAATTGTATAAGAATTGTGATTATCGTATTTTTCGCTCCATAGGACGCACCGCTCCATAAGACACACCTAGTTTTTAGAGGAGGAAAACAAGAAAAAATCTTGTTTTCCTCCTCTAAAAACTTGTCTTATGGAGCGAATGCCGGCTGGGCGCGTGCGCGTCGGGACGGCGTGAGCCGGCGTTCCCCGCCCCGACGGCCAGCTGGGAGGTGGGCGGGGTGCACAGAGCCGGCTGGGCGCGCTGGAACGGGGCGCACAGAGCCGGCTCGCGTCATTCCAATGCGCCCTGCCGGCTCTGTGCGCACATTCGCTCCATAAGACGCACAGACATTTCCCCTCACTTTTGAGGAGGAAAAAAGTGTGTCTTATGGAGTGAAAAATACGGTATGTGATATTAGGCTGTGTGTGTGTGTAAAGTGCCGTCAAGTCACAGTCGACCTATGGCGACCCTTTTTTGGGGTTTTCATGGCAAGAGACTAACAGAGGTGGTTTGCCAGTGCCTTCCTCTTCACAGCAACCCTGGTATTCCTTGGTGGTCTCCCATCCAAATACTAACCAGGGCTGGCCCTGCTTAGCTTCTGAGATCTGACGAGATCAGGCTAGCCTGGGCCATCCAGGTCAGGGCGATATTAGGCTACACAGCCAATAATTTATACATGCAATATTGTAGGTTACAGTATATGTAAGTGTGCATTAAGGGGTTAGCACAGGTGTGTTAGTTTGTGTGTATAAAGTTTTGTCTATGTTGAATATAATATTTTGAATAATACATTGTGGACATACTATGTGAGATACTTTTGTAGCAGGCAACAGTTTGTCTGTAAGTCACCTAACATGATTAACAAGCAGAGTCCCAGCAACCCAGCATCTGCTCGATGTGTATCAGAGAGGCCATGGCTCAGTGGTAGAGCATCTGCCGGGCCCGCAGAAGGTCCCATATTCAATCCCTGACATCTCCAGTTAAAAGAGCTGGCACTAGGTGATGTGAAGCACCTCTGCCTGAGACCCTAGAGAGCCAATGCTGGTAGATAATACCGACTTTGATGGGCCAAAGGTCTGATTCAGGACGAGGCAGTTTCATGTATTTGTGTATATCAGGAAAAGTGAATGGGCTGTTTGGATGGATGGATTCACTCCATTTTCCTCCTGCGATCCCAAGGGTTGCCAACCTCCAAGTGGTGGCTGGAGATCTCCTGCTATTACAACTGATCTCCAGTTGACAGAGATCAGTTCCCCGGGAGAAAATGGCTACTTGGGCAATTGAACTCTATGGCATTGAAGTCCTTCCGCTCTCCAAACCCCGCCCTCCTCAGGGTTCACCCCCAAAATCTCCAGGTGGCAACCCTAAAAATCACAACATAACCTGAGAGCCATCTGACCAACAATAAATTCCAGATAGTTCATCACATAGTAGAGGGCAGAACTGCAGTTTCTGTTCTAGCCTTGGTTTTCCCAAACCATCCATGAGAACAGCTACATTCTTATCCAGTAGGATCTTAGAGACCAGTAAGGTTCTTCAGGGTATGAGCTTTCAAGAGACAAAGCTCCCTGGAGAAGGGAATCTGACAAAGTCACCTTTGACTCTTGAAAGTTTATACCTTGAAAACCTTGCTGGTCTCTAAGGTGCAAGTAGACTCAAGTCTAGCAGTTGTATTGCAGAAGAAGAAGAAGAAGAAGAAGAATTGTTTTTTATACCCCACTTTTCTCTACTGTAAGGAGTCTCAAAACAGCTTACAATCATCTTAACTTCATGAGGCAGGGGAGGCTGAGAGGGCTCTGAGAGAACTGTGACTGGCCCAAGGTCAGCCAGCAGGCTTCATGTGGAAGAGTGGGGAACTGAACCCTGTTCTTTAGAGTCTGTCGCTCTTAACCACTACACCACACTGACTCTCAACATGGCCACCCTCTGAAACTAATCCATGAGAAGTTCAGCTATTCATGAACTGATGGAAAGCAAGGTTTGCATAGGCTTTTAGAAGAAATTATAAGCAGCAGAGTACCAAACCCCAAGTGTATCTCAAGGATAGACCCCTTCGTAGGGTCTACAAGGATCTTTCTGTGAGTCAACTCCTGTTTCTCAATTCTAATCCCTACTTAATTTGCTTGTGCCAAGCAAGGCATGGATTCTTACCAGGTCCCTCTTTGCCACCGGCGGGAGGGTTTTGGGGCAGAGCCTGAGGAGGGTGGGGTTTGGGGAGGGGAGGGGCTTCAGAGCTATAGAGTCCAGTTGCCAAATGGCCATTTTCTCCAGGTGAACTGATCTCTGTCGCCTGAAGATCAGTTGTAATAGCAGGAGACTTCCAGCTAGTACCTGGAGGCTGGCAACCCTAATTCTTACGTTTTGTTCTTCAGTAGGATTCCACCCCCAAGTTGTCCTGAGAAAAGCAGAGCCACAGGGATTCTGGGCAATCCTGTGCTTTGTGGCACAAAAGAACATGTCTTCCCCTACAAACAAATCTATTTCCTGTATGGGAAGGCATAAAAGAAAACTTCCTTCGCTGGGGACGATGCAGCGGAAAAGGCAGGGGGTTATACGCCTCAGGACTCTCCGGTTCTGCTGTCTCTGGGAAGCAGCATCGAGGTTCCGCACTGGTTGAGAACCAGATGTTCAATCCTGCGCCGCCATTGGAAGGTTGCGACAAAGCCCCGGAGAGCCGAATGACAACAATCTGTCAACCAGTCATCATTGTCTCGTGCGTTCCCCCCGCTCTCATATTCCATTATTCTCCACCTTATGTCACTGTTTTTAGTCTGTAAATTGTTCATTGTTTATTTCGGTTCCTTCCTTCCATTGGTATTTTTTTTCTTATAATTTTAATGACATTCTGCCACTGTGCGTGTTCTTCGGAGAGCTGGCGTCCCTCGCTTCCACTGGGAGGGGAGGGGAAAAACAGGAAAAAATGCAAGGAGTGAGCAATTACTCACAAGGATCCAGAGGTTCAAGTTGTGATGACATCCAGGGTAGCAAGCATGATAAATGTGACTTTTCGTGTCCCATTCCCATCAGATTCTTTCAGAAAATGATGATAAAGTCATTATTTACAGGGGAAATCTTTATGGCTTTCAAAGTGTATGTTTGCGTGAGCCAAACGAAACAGCGTTATGTATTTTGGTAGGGGGTTCTCTGCAGGGCTGTACTTTTTGGATTGGGGGATTGAAAATACCACTTGGAGGTTTAAGAGTGTGGGTTATGTGATGTCAAGTCACTTCCAACTTATGGCTACTTTATACATTTATGATCTTATGGCGACCTTATGCATTTATGACCTGGTGATGGCTGCCAACTTAGAAGGCTTTAAGAGGGGAGTGGACATGTTCGTGGAGGGCTATTCATGGCTACTAGTAAAAATGGGTGCTAGTCATGATGCATACTTATTCTCTCTAGTATCAGAGGAGCATGCCTATTTTATTAGGTGCTGTGGAACACAGGCAGGTTAATGCAACTGCAGTTATCTTGTTTGTGGGCTTCCCAGAGGCACCTGGTTGTTCACTGTGTGAACAGACTGCTGGACATGATGGGCCTTAGTCTGATCCAGGAGGGCTTTTCTTATGTTCTTATGACCTCTAGAACATCCTATCCTTAACAGCTTTGCTCATGTCTTGCAAACTGAAAGCTGTGGCTCACTGGCTTCCTTTTATGAGTCAGTCCATCTTATGTTGAGTCTGCCTCATTTCTTACTGCCTTACACTTTTCCTAGCGTTATTGGCTTTTCCAGCTAGATTCAAGTCCAATAGCACCTTAGAGACCAATACAAATTTTGGGGTATAAGCTTAGAGTCAAAGCTCCCTTTGTCAGATACCAGATATGTTTCTCTATGGAGGGAGGGTGTCCCATTCCAAACCCCATAAAATTGGACCCCCTTACCCAATCTTCACCAAACTTCAGGGGTCATGCCAGGAGAGTCCCTTCAAGCTAAGCTTCAAACTTAGTTCCAAAAATGCACACACACCCAGCCGAACCGGAAAAGCCAAATAATTATTCAGCTTTTACGGGAATCGCCTACTCAGCTTGTCTGATTCAAGTGTGTTTTTTCTTTCTGGTAAACCCGAGCTGAAAATAAGCCGAAATTATGTTTTTCTGCTTTATTTTCGGCTCGGGTTTACTGATACGCACAGCCCTACTGCCAAGTTATGTGCTGTTGCTATTAAAATACACAAACTTTATTAGATAATGATTGTTAAAATATTTTACAATTTTTAAATTTTAAGGTGATAATATTAATCACGGGTTGTTTTTATTGCTCTTACACCTTTATTTGTATGGATGGTCTGTGATTCTGCGGTGCAACACTATTGAGTCTGGAAATTTTGATGAATTGGCATGTGATTGGTCAGTTGACTGTATTAATAAATTTGATTTGATTTGAGCAAGAATGTCTACATGACAGCCAGCATGGTGTAGTGGTTAAGAGCGATGGACTCTAATCTGGAGAACTGGGTTTAATTCCCCACTCCTCCACATGAGCGGTGAACTCTAATCTGGTGAATCATGTTTATTTCCCCAGTCCTACACATGAGGCCAGCTTGGTGATCTTGGGCTGGTCACAGTTCTCCTTGAACTCTCTCAGCCTCACTTACCTCACAGGGTGTCTGTTGTGGAGAGAGGAAAGGAAGGCGTTTGTAAGTCGGTTTGATTCTCCTTAAAAGGTAGAGAAAATAGGTGTATAAAAACAAGCTCTTCTTCTTCTTCTTCCACATGCACATATCACATGAAACACAGTTTATACTAATTATGTTTAATACAGCAACTTCAAACTATAGCTACAGATCCTTATATCCCACTCCGTAACCAACCATTTTTCATGGATTGGCCCATGCTCAACCAATTAACTTCTTCTTCTTCTTCTTCTTCTTCTTCTTCTTCTTCTTCTTCTTCTTCTTCTTCTTCTTCTTCTTCTTCTTCTTCTTCTTCTTCTTCTTCTTCTTCTTCTTCTTCTTCTTCTTCTTGATGGGGGACCACCAAAGAAGACTCTGCAGAGGAAGGCAATGGCAGACTACCTTTGCTTCTCACTCTCCTTGAATGCCCTTTGCTGTGGTCACCGTAACTTGGTTGGGACTTGATGGCACTTCCGTATGTATACAGTGGCACCCGTTGTCCAAATGGTTACTTCCTGCTAATGCGTCTGAGCTGTGAATACTGAGTGCCCCCCTGAATATGCTGGAGCTTCTTCCTTGGGAGCCTCTATCAGTCTGTGCTGGCTTCCAGGACTTAAGGCAGAACATGTTGTGGTCTAGAGCAAATCTCAGCAAAATGAGACAAATAATTGGCAACCGGGTTTCTCCTGATCTAATCTTCAGTGCAATCTGCTGAAATCTCTCCTAACTGCCAAAAAGAGAGAGGAAGAGAGAGGGAGAAAAGGTCATAGCAATTACATTTCTGGGTTGGCCATAGGAAGGGCATATCCCTCCACAATTCCAGCCTCCTCCCTTACATTCCTCCGCATGCATTAACCTTCATTTTATATGATGAGCAAGTCTGATTTGTGTGTTTCTGTGTATATCATGAATAATTTCATTAAGTATCTTCCCACACTGTATCTTTTGTTTCTTCTCTCCCCACCCCCCGTCCTTAAAATATTTACAATTTGTAATGCATGATAAATATGGAAGAGGAAGGATATGATTTCCCTGGGTTTACTATTATCGGCGGCTGTCACGTCCTATAACCTTTCCTGGCATCTACAATATTCTGTTCTTAAATTCAGCATTGGCATGGCGTTATCTCAGTACGATGATGAGACAACAGCCACGTTGGTGCGCTCCAGTCACTAATCATGTCTCTTTTGATTCGATTAGCATAGAAAAGCTCTTGGATTTATGCAACATCAGGGGAAATGTGTTAAAAATACTTGTCAGTGTCCTTACGATTTATCTTAGAGCTTTGGAGAGGAAGAAATGTTGCGGGTGAATTTTTTTTTTTAAAGAGAGAGAATGTTCTCCAGTCATGATAGATGGATGTTCTGCGGCCTTGAAAGATCAGTTGTGGATGGATGCAGAATCTTGTTTCTGACCTGGGGGCTTGCATAGATTATTTAAATGGGTGGGGGGGGAGGCTGTATGTGAACTTTAGGTGCTTTTGATATTCCCTTACTAGAGGGAGAAAGATCGCAGACTCAAACTCTTCCTTCCAGAAAGGAGGGGGCAGCTAGAATGCAATTGTATCCAAAGATAAGGCTGGATCTGATCTTCCACATCTGGTGATAAATCATCATTGCCCTGTTCATCCACACAGGGTTGTGCATATCGATAAACCCTGACCGAAAATAAACCAGAAATTAGCCGTTTCAGCAATATTCAGGTTTCAGTTTTACCAAATACCAAAACCTGGGAATAAAGCCAAAGCTGGATTGCCGATCACCGAATCAGCTGAATAGGTATTCGGCTTTTTTCGGCTTCAGCTTTCACCAGGCTTTTCCCTATGGGAATTTTTTTAAATGAGCTCTGGGGGAGGCATTTTTGCATGTAGAATCCCGAACCTTTCATGGTAGCTTCAAAGGACTCTCCTTGCATGAACCCCAAAGTTTGGTGAAGATTGGGTCAGGGAATCCAATTTTATGGGGTCCCAAATAGGTCACCCTCTTCCTCTACAGAGAAGCATGGTAAAGGGGATGACTTTACCTCAAAAAATGCCCCCCTGGGAGAATTTTTAAAGTACTTACCTGTCATTGTCTGTAATGGCCACCTGCTTCCTCACCCAAGAATCATGGGAGAACTCAGTTTCCCATGAATGCTTGCAATGGGCCCTTGAGGAATAAGCCAAAGTCTTACTGCAGACCGCAATTGCAAGCAGATACGCCAGGCCTTCCTAAGCATTTATACTCAGAAGTAAACCTCATTACATTCAGTGGGAGTTACTTTCTGGGGAGTGTTCTTAGGCTTCTACCCTAATCCACTTGCAGATCAGCTAAAGAGCAGAAAGCAGAGGGCAAACAAACAGTTCTAGAAATGGGAGTAAGTGAAAAGTATGGCTGATCTCCCAGAATTGCTACTGATCTCCAGACTATGGAGATCAGTTCCTTGGGAGAAAATGGCCGCTTTGGAGGGTGGAATCTATAGCATTGTACCCCACTGAAGTCCCTCCCCTCCCCAAACTCTGCCCTCCCCAGGCTCCATCCCCAAATTTCCAGGGATTTCCCAACCTGTATTTCACCAACCTTCTCATAAATGATCTGGAGACAGGGGTAAACAATGAAGGATGCAACAAAGCCACCTTGGTGGTGTGGTGGTTAAGAGTGGTGGACTCTAATCTGGAGAACTGGGCTTGATTCCCCATTCCTTCACATGAAACCTGCTGGGTGAGTTCGGGCTAGTCACATTTCTCTTCAAATTCTGTCAGCCTCACCTACCTCACAAGGTGTCTGTTGTGGGGAGAGGAAGAAGCTTGCAAGCTGGTTTGATTCTCCTTTAAAAAGGTAGAGACAATTGGCAACTCTTCTTATTCTTATTATTATTAATAATAAGGACAGTAAAATCCAAAATTGGCTGTGAAAAATTCCAAAAGGATCTCTCCAAATTGGGTGCATGGGAAACAAGGCAGCAAATGTGATTCAGTGAAACTAAGTATAAAGTGATAGACATGGGTGGGACCTTTTCAATTTCACACATACACTGAATTAGCAGTGTCTAATCAGAAGAGAGATCTTGGGGTCACGGTGGACGGGCTACTGAAAATGTCATATGGCAGTCGAAAAGGCACATTCTAAGTTGAAAACAATTAGGACAATCTTGAGAAGGAAGCTGCGAGATAATGACTTTTCATATATCTATCATGCAGCTGCTTTTGGAACACATTATACAATTCAGTCCCCAACCCTGTAAAAAGGGATGTTTTAACAAAAAAATAGAACAGAAAAAGCTATCCAAATTATCAGTGGGCCAGACCATTTCTTCTATGAATAAGATTTAAGGATTTTTCCAGTGTAGAAAGGGTTTACATGATTGGTGGTGGAAAGTGACATCTAGTTGTAGTTGACTTATGATGACCTCATAATTCACAGTGGGTAGCCCTGTTAGTCTGTCTGCAGTAGTAGACAAGAGCAAGAGTCCAGTAGCACCTCATAAGGTTTTCAAGGCAAGAAACAGAAGTGGTTTGCCACTGCCTTCCTCTGTGTAGCAACCCTGGACTTCTGTGGTGGTTTTCCATCCAAATACAAACCAGGGCTGCTCCTGCTTAGCTTTCATGATTTGATGAGATGGGGCTAGCCTGAACCATCCTGGCCAGGGTGGACGTATGATGTGGGTTTATTCCATTCTTAATGGTCTGGAGATCATGAACAGAGAGGGATTTTCCTCACCTCTCAGATTACTAGAACATGGGGTCATTCAATGAAATATCTTGGCAACAGGTTCAAATCACACAAAAAACAGAGTTTAGTGTATTGCAGTCCTTTGAAGAAATCAGTTGTTTTTGGAAGGTGGACTGTATGCCATTATATCCTGCTAAAGTCTCTCTTCACAAGGGTTGCCAGGTCCTTCTTTGCCACCAGCAGGAGGTTGTTTGGGTGGAGCCTGAGGAATGTGGGATTTGGAGAAGGGAGGGATTTCAATGCCATAGAGTCAAATTGCCAAAGTGGCTCTTTTCTCCAGGATAACTGAACTCTATCGTCTGGAGATGAGTTGTAATAGCAGGAGATCTCCAGCTAGTACCTGGAGGTTGGCAACCCTACTCTTCACCCCAAGCCCCACCTTCCACAGGCTCCACCCCCAGATCTCCAGGGATTTCCCAACCAACAGTTTGTAACGTTATCATTTGCAGTGCAGTCCTAAGGTACAGATGCCACCAGTGACTCCTAGCCACAGAGAGTAAAGGCAGCCTCCACATTAAGAGGCTGTAAAGCAGTGCTAGGATGCAATATAAGAGGGAGGCCTTGGCTGCCCTCTGTGTTAAGATGAAGCCAGCTCTCAGCCCCATCTACTTCACAGGGTGCCTGTTGTGGGGAGGGGAAGGGAAGGTGATTGTAAACCGGTTTGATTCTTCCTTAAGTGGTAGAGAAAGTTGGCATATAAAAACCACCTCTTCTTCTTCTTCTTCTTTGAACTCTCTCCCTCTGCTCCACCCACTTCACAAGGTGACTGTTGTGGGAAGAGGAAGGGAAGGAGATTGTAAGTTGGTTTGATTCTCCTTAAAACAGGAACAGGGAACAACAGGCCGTTTAAGGCCTGCAAAATCATTTGGTCTGGCCCTTCGTGGGTCCTGGCAGATCTCTAGCTCAGAAGGATCTAAGACTGGTGATCCGCCCCTCCCACGGATAGGAATAGCCTCTATTCAAGGCGGATGTGAGTTTGTTTTGCTTAGAAAAGGAACCTTTTCCCACCCTTGCAGAAGAGTCGTTAGCTATGGAGGTGCTAGGACCGCCCAAGAAACTATATTAACCTTTTCCCACCCAGGCCGTGAAGAAACGTATTCCCTCTGTACTACAAGAGGGCTGGGGGCAGAAGTGGCGACAACGGAGGGGTTAAAGGGGGCAGGGCTAGAATGCGCATGGGGGGGGGGAGTTCTTAGCCAGTGTGTCCTCATTTCATCCCTGAAGCCGGAGGTAACAGGAGCCGGCTGTAGAATCCGGCCTCGAACATGCGGAGCAGGTGCAAATCTGGCATGTGGCTGGATGGCTATGCCCAGCTGGTGCAACAGACCATCCTGTGCCACCAGGTGGGCGAGTGCGACACTGGATGGATGCCTGCCTGATTGCCCACGCCGGGGGGGGGCATCATCTGGAGCAGCTGCCTGCTTGGGGCTTGGTCAGCTAATTTTTAAGTTGATAACTTTGTTTGGCCTGTGAATGATGTTATAAATATCCAAATGGCCCTTGGCGGAAAAAAGGTTCCCCACCCCTGCCTTAAAAGGTAGAGGAAGTTGGCATATAAAAACCAACTCTCCTTCTCCTTCTTCTCCTCCTCCTCCTTCTCTTCCACCTTGCCATTCCACCTTGCAATGAATCTTATTTTTGAAGATGTATGATAAGTACTGTGACCTCCATATATGTCAGTGGGTTCCATTCCTGGGATCTCTAAGTAATGGATCTCTGAGAAAGACCTCCTGTCAACACTCTAGAAGGAATTGTCCCTTGGAGTCCATAGAACTGGGATAGATAGACTTCTTACTCTGAATCTTGATGAGGCAACTCCTTCTATATTTAGATAATAATTAAATCTTAAGATTCAGCAGAAGACAAATAATTATATTCATCTTGAAACAAACCCCTGCCTGGTGCCAAGGCCATGCTTACTGATGTGAATTATCCCAGAGGACTCGAAAAATGGCTTCCTGAGATCTTCGCTCCTGGGCATGACCAACTGTTTTTACTGAGCCAAAGTTCTCTGAGGGAAACTCTCCAAAGCTGATTACCTGTCCCCAGAGCCATTCATTCCACCTTTGAGAGATTTTTTCCCCTTAACATCAGGGGCTCCACCGAAACATATGAATTAAAGTGGAAATTGAAAGTATTCAAACATAAATTAATTTATACCCAAGGGTGATTCGTGCCAACTAGCAATAAATATGCTGGACTTTTTTTTTTTCCTGAAAGGGTAATTTGGATGAATACAGGCCGGTGGAAAAAGCAATCAAGGGCAAGAAAGAGGCATACATGTGCTATAAAGAATCAGGTAGGCGAGAGACACGGTTAGGGAGATTAGGAGGAAATTAAAGCACAGAAGTTACAAAAAAACAGACAAGGTAGATGGGTTGCCTTTGAATGGCTCAGCAGCTAATAGGTTATCTCAACTTCTTGTCAGCTGCAGAGACATTGGGCAGGATTCCATGGATCTGTTTCCTGATAAGGGTTGCCAGGTCCCTGATAAGGGTTGCCAGGTCCCTGATTAGGGTTGCCAGTGTGGTGTGGTGGTTAGGAGCAGTGGACTCTAATCTGGAGAACCAGGTTTAATTCCCCACTCCTCCACATGAGCGGCAGACTCTAATCTAGTGAACTAGGTCGGTTTCCCACTCCTACACCTGAAGCCAGCTGGGTGACCTGGGGCGAGTCACATTTCTCTTAGAGCACTCTCAGCCTCACCTACCTCACAAGGGGAGAGGAAGGGAAGGAGATTGTAAGCCAATTGATGCTCTCTAATCACTCTCTTTCTGTTGAGTGCCCCATGTTCTCGGGCTGATCGTTTTAATCCAACCTCCAGGGACTATCTGGAGATCTCCTGCTATTACAAATCATCTCCAGCCAAGAGATCAGCTCACCTCGAGAAAATGGCAGCCTTGGCCACTGGACTCTATGGCATTGAAATCCCTCCCCTCCCCAAACCCTGCTCTCCTCAGGCTCCACCTCAAAAATCTCCCACTGGTAGCGAAGAGGGACCTGGCAACCCTACAAGAGATGAGCAGAGGTGGTTTGCCACTTTCCGCCTCTGCGCAGCAACTCTGGACTTCCTTGCTGGTTTCCCATTTAAATAGTAGCCAGGGCCATCCCTGCTTAGCTTCTGAGATCTGATGAGATTGGGCTAAGCTCCATGCATCAATATGCAACTTCAGCTGCCAGAATTGTGTATGCTAATCTAATATATGCTAATCTAACGGGAAATCTAATATAACTCCTGATATTACAGAGTGGACCAACAAACTCTTAGACTTTACTTTGATGGCTAAATTAACGCAATTGGTCAATAAGAAACCAATGGAAGAATTCGAGTTGAAATGGCAGCCTTTCTGTAGCTCAAACAGTTTATAAATAATCTAAAATATTAGAAAGCAATTTAGTAGAGACTCTGTAGTGATATATAAAGAGTAGGCATGTTCAGATATTTGTTAGAGTTCTAAGATGTCCTAGGGTCAAAGATCAAGGACAGAACTTCTGACAATACTTCTATTTTTCTTTTTAAACACAAACTTTGTTAAAGCTCAGAGGATAAAGTATGCTTCATTTTACTTTTCCCCTTCCCTCCCTTTCTTTTTTTTGTATCCCCAATTTACAAAATAATAATAATAATAAAGATTGGGCTAGCCTGGGCCATCCACTCACAACCAGCTTATGGAGACCCCATGACCACGAGGTTTTTAAGGCAAGACATGAACAGAGGGGGTTTGCCATTGCCTGCCCCTGCGTAGTGACCCTGGATTTCCTTCATGGTCATCCATCCTGGGACAAACCTCCTTAGCAGCCAAGATCTGATGAAATCAGGCTAGCCTAGACTATCCAAGTCAGGAGCAAGGCAGATTACAAATATGGTAATGTCACGGCTTGTGGCGTTAAGGGGTCTACACTCCTAGAATGTACCATTTACTAAGAAATGGAGTTATCTATTCAGCGAGACCTCACAGCCAGAAGTCAATGATAATTCCTACAAGGACTGTAGGCTTTCTATTGAGAAGTGCCAGAAAATTTATGAACAAGGGACTTCCTTTAAATAACATTTATTTCACATAAAATATATATGCATGTGAATACATATTCTCAAAACATGTCATAAAGTACAAACATTATGATTCTTTAACATGTTCAGTTATGTTAACATATGCAAGCAGTTTCATACAATCTTTATAAGCAATTTCTCTATGTAAGGTTTCCTAACCTTAAACCTTTAATACATTTCTCTTTATGAGATTCTAACTAGTATCTCTAGATTCTTTCAGAATACTACAGTTACAGAATCTTGTAAAAACCTGATTAGTTTCACAGAGAGAAGATATGGTTAAATATAATGGGGAAAAGATTTGTTATAGCAAAAAGCTTCTTTATCCAAAGTACCTGAAATATAAACTATAAGTTATAGTAAATTAAGTACAACCTTATATTATTTCTAAAACCTCTCCAGCTCATATGCATAGCTGATATTTAAGATATTGCAAACCTTTTCTGTAAGGACATAGACTTTTCCCATGCTTCTATGTCTTTACCATATCTTTGATTCTCTGGTTCTTAGTTTATTTAAGAATTATAGTCCAAAGCTCATTGAGTATTTCATGCCAGTTCAGGTTCATTGAAATACTGTTCTGAAGTCTATTTATCAGGGAAAGCTGAAATTAGAGCTATTTGAGCTATAGTCAATTATTACAGCTATGTGTAGTATCTTTACCCATTGCAGTGTGCAGAGGATAAGATACTATGATCTTTATATTTAAACCATTCTATGTTTATAGATGTCTGATCACTTTCAAGATCAGGAATGCTTCATACATGCTGATGGTATGTGTATCTCTTAACAGTCAGCAATGCAGAGCTTATATATTATTTATTATGTGCAAGCTTAAGGCTGTATTAGTGTTTATATGGAAGACTCAGCTATTCTCTAGCTTGTCAATTTCAGTGAATATGTTTCCTGAACTAAGAGTCTCCATGAATAGGCTTAATAGATTTTGTATATGTTTTATGTAAGCATTTCATATGTGCCTTAAGCTTCATTACAGAGAAAAGAGATTCTCCTTTTCTCCCAGGA
Source organism: Euleptes europaea (assembly GCF_029931775.1). Lineage (NCBI taxonomy): Eukaryota > Metazoa > Chordata > Lepidosauria > Squamata > Sphaerodactylidae > Euleptes > Euleptes europaea. The sequence continues at coordinate 117,526,719 of NC_079315.1, forward strand.
ACATCTCTTGCCTCTTATTCTGAGTACAGAAGCCTCCCCTATTATGTTGGGGGAGCCTCTGACTCCTTTCTTCCCTGTTTCTGGTTCTAAGAACTGTATGGACCAGTTCTGTAGTTTGGGTTTCACAACTTCCATGTTGTGAAATGGTATAGTTTCATATCACGCAAGACATGAAATGATAGAATATAATGGAAATGAGTTATGGCCAGACAGACTTGCTGCCCTCTCTGTAACTCACTTCATGTGTCTCACGCAAGAGACAAGTATAGGGAGTGAGGTCGGTCAGCGTCAGCCAACTTCCATCAACTCTCTGCTTTCCTAGTTTAACATCTTAGGAGGATGTCCAGGAGATCTAGCAGCCAGACAGCATTCAGCTGTCCTCTACCAGTCCTCCCCATTTTGGCCGTTTGAGGCTTCCTTATATCCTCTCAGATCAGTGGTTATCTGAGCTGAGTCAGGAATCTTCAGGCCTCTGTCATGGATCCAAATCAGGATCCATGGCAGTATCATTTTCACTCATCTATGGGGAAAATATTAAGTCACCAGGTTTACAAGTGCAAAATCCCCAGTACAAGGTTTATTGTACTGCTGCACTGTCTTATCGGACAGCGGCATAATTCCGTCCGACAGTGGCATAATTCCGTCCTTTACACTGTATCTTAGAGCAGAGACGAAAAAACCCCAAAACAGAGATGACCTTCCATTCTATGCCTGGAAAAGCACCTCAGATAAGCAAATGCCGACTTTTCAGACTTAACTATCAAGCAGGCAGCATGAAGTGCCTTTAACCTTGTAGCCGTGTAGTTATTTCAAAACAGCTATAAGTGGCATGATGTTTACCCCACATTACTGCATTAGGTCTTAAGGAATGCTTTTTATTTATTTAGATCCAGAGGAAAACCATATGCTCAAGCCAATTATTGCCACGGGCTGCTACAGTAAGAACTTCTCAGTCAATCAGTAAGCAAATTAGAAAGTATGATAAACACATCTGTATCCAACAAAAAGACTCCTGGTGCAACAGAATAATGCCATGGATTACAGGTAGGTCGGATAGGAAACTATTCAATCAGCAAGTGCAATAGAAAAACACGATAAAACAATTCAGTCTGACAGCAAAGATTCTTAATAAAACAGAATAATGCAGTGGAGCTGGGCTTGAACAACTGGCGAAACAACACACACACACACAAAAAAAAAAACTGTCCAAGGCAATGAAGCAATCAGTATTCTTTATATAAAACAATTCAATCCAACAGCGAGATTTTTAATAAAGCAAAATAATGTAATTGGGTGGATTTGTGTAAGTGCCAACTCCCTTCTTACAGCTGCTGCCAACCCACACTGCTTATCTGCCACCATCTCCAGTTATTAAAAAAGTAATCGTTGAAAGGGGAGGGACCATGGCTCAGTGGTAGAGCACCTGCTTGACATGCAGAAAGTCCTAGGTTCAATCCGCAGCACCTCCAGTTTAAAGGACCAGTTTAAAGTATGTGCATGTGTGTGCATGAAGTGCTGCTAAGTCACAGTTGACTTATGGCAACCCTGTAGGCTTTTCAAGGCAAGAGACTCACAGGGGTGGTTTGCCATTGCCTTCCTCTGTACAGTGACCATGGAATTCCTTGGTGGTCTCCCATCCAAATCCTTACCAGGGCCGACCCTGCTTGACTTCTGAGATCTGATGAGACTGGACCAGCCCAGGCAGTAGGTGATGCTGAAGATCTCTATTAGAGACTCCAGAGAGCTATGATCAGTCTGAGTGGACAATACCGATTTTGAAGGACTAGTGGTCTGATTCAGTGTAAGGCAGCTTCATGCATCCACATTGTTAAAAGCAAAAAAAAAAAAAAAGGTTTCTGAGTTGAGACTTACTATCTTGATGTTTCTTCTGTGTCTGACCTTGAACTATTTAATCTTGTGATTAAATTTTGCAATCGCTTCAGGAGAGATGCTGTGGACTATGTGGGTGAAAAAAAGCAAACAAGGGGAGATGGTTCAAGAGCTTTGGTGCCATGACTGAGAAGGCCTTCTCCCGGGTTCCCCCCCCCCCACCTAATCTCAGAAAGTGGGGGAACACACTGTAACTTTTGAAAGGGCTACTGAGTGAGCTAAACCAGTAGATTAACTCAGTATAAATCGGCTTCATATGCTTTGTCAAAAGATGTCATTTTGATGCGTCCCTATTACACTTCTACATAGAGAACGACTTGTATGAAAGTGTTTCGGGTGGGGGGATGATCCCCTTCTGAGGAGCACCATTAAAATTCCTCTGCAGGAGGTTCTTCAAAACATCTTTCTAAGTAGTGCCAAATTAAAATCTCAGCCTCCCCCCCCCACTTCCTTTCCAACTTTCTTGAAAAGTTGCATTTAGCATCTTCCACACGACACCCCTTGGGGAACCAAAGCTAGGAAATCCTTAATTAAATTAATCAAAGGCAGGGACGAAATCTGTGGGGAGTATCGGAAAAGCCTTGAGCTTAATTAATCAGACACGGACAAGTAGTTTAGGCCCAAAATTTAGCTGTTGTGCTTTTTTCCCATTCTCTTTCTATCCTTCATTTTTTTTGTTAAGAAATCCTGATATGAATTGAAATTCCATTTTTCCCCCAGTGTGTATATACAGAGGTAATCAACAGTTGGCTTCCTTTGTGTTAGTACTCCTACAGAGGGTAACTGTTTTCCTAGGTGGAAGTTTCCAACCTTGCTCTCCAGGTGACAGAGATCAGTAAGAATTGTTCAATAGTGGAGTCGGCTACCTAGGGAGGTGTTGAGCTCCCCCTCACTGGCAGTCTTTAAGCAAAGGCTGGACTGTGAGGGTTCCCAACCTCCCTGTGCAAACTCCATAAAATCACTTGCTCAGACGGTCATGCAGAAACAAGGAACTTTATTGGAAGCTTCAGGTTAGTATAGGCCTTACAATGGCAAAGTTGCAAGTGCTAGCAATTTCACAAAGACAGAATTATAACCCCTACAGGGAAGTGTGAGGGTCTCTGTCTTTGTGTCTCTGCTTTCCATCACCTGCGGTGTTATCAGTGAACTCGTAAAAGCAGTTCACACCTTCTGGTCTCAGGCGCCAGGCCTGATGGCCCATGTATCTTCCCCCCCGCTGTTCTTCCTGCCAGTACTCCCTCAGGCCGGTGCGGCCTTGGAAGTGTGATAGCCGCACCAGACTTCCTGGGATCCGTCTGATGTTTTGTATTATGCCAAGCTTGTAACTTCCCATAACAATAAGTGTGAACCCCAGTGCCCCAGTGCCCTGGAGTCAATATATTCTGTAAACCCGTATAGCCCCTCACTTGCAACTTTCTACCTGTGCCTGTCTCATCTCCTGAAGGCTTCAATAAATCTATTGTTTCTGTATCAACGTCTGAGCAACTGATTTGGAGAAGCAAACTCAGAGAGGGGGATCTCTCACATTAAGTTGCAAGTCTTTGCCTCTCGGACTGCAGCTGTACCGCTTTGGACAGAATGTCAGCCGACGAGGACACCACCCCTAACCCCGATGCCCCCAAGGAACCGGACGAGCCGGAAAAGCCGGACCCGAAGGAGGAGGGAGCCAAGCCAAAGAAACCGAAGGGTCGCGCCCCCGACCAAGATCGGGACGAACGTCCCCGGGGGCTTACTTATTGGCTGGACTCTCCCAAGGGCTGGTCGCTCTCGCGGACTGCGGCGAAGGATCGCCGGTTGGCCTTCCCCAGCACGGGACTCGAAGGGGACCCGGCCCGCAAAGAGGCCCTCATGGAGGAAGAACGAAAGCAGTGGCAGGAAGACCGCCGGGCTATGCAGGAGCAGATGGAGACCATGCAACGCGTAATGGGTGAGATGGCCACGACCCTAGATGCGCTGAAGTTGCAACCTCCAGCCGGTACTCCCCCAGACGGGGCGCCGGTAGTTCCGCCCGCAACCCCTGCCCCCCCGGCCCGTCGGGACCTGAAAGTCACGTATGACGGGTCGGGAGACCAGTTGACCTTTTTTATGGTCCAAGTAGACATTTTTATGCGGGAACAAGGCCGAACCTTCGTTTCTGAGGAGTCCCGGGTGCAGTACGTGGCTTCCTTACTGCAAGGGGAGGCGGCTGCCTGGATGGTGTTGCAGTACGAACTCCGCTCGCCGGTGCTGCGAACCCTGGACGAGTTCATGGTAGCACTCCGAAACCGTTTTGAGGACCCGACTCTGGGTGAGCGGGCTAAAGCCTCCCTGATGCAACTGCGCCAAGGGACTAAGTCGGTGGCGCAGTATGCAAGTGAGTTCCAGTCACTGGCTAGCCGAATTCTGGACTGGAGTGAAGCTACCTTGGTACAATGTTTCAGGGAGGGTCTCAACCCAGACCTCCAACATTGGGCCTTCATGCAAGGGAACCCCCCGGATGTGGAAGGTTGGGTTCGCCATGCTGCTGACATCGAGAATCGCAAACAACTCCTGAACTTGTCCAAGCAACGGCTTGGGCGAGACCCCAGGCCCCGAGGTGACCGTGGCCGGGAACTCCGGCAAGGGGGTGGCGGGGGTCTCTCGGCCGCGGAACGCCGCAAGCGGTTCGAGGCCGGCGTCTGCCTGATCTGCGGGGGAAAGGGTCACTTTGCATCGCAATGCCCCTCTCGCTCAGGCCGTCCGACCCCCCCCCGCCAAACCCAGGCCGAGCCGACGAAACCGGCCGCCGACAGCCAGCCTCGCCGCAGAAGTGGACCACTGAGCCGGCGCTCCGGCGCACCCTCCGCTCTCCACGCGCGCCCCCAGGATGGGGCATCCGACTCTACGGTCCCATCGGGGTCCCGGATTACAAATACCGTCTTTGATTCGGACGGCTCCCCGGAAGCCACCACCCCGTCCCCCTCTTCCAGCGAGGAGGAAGAGTGGGAACAGCCGGCAAAAAACGCCGTCGGTCTGCTGTAGAGGGGGCTCCGCAGCAGACCGTCCCTATCGTTGTGCAAGGAGCTCCACCGATGGTAAGCGCCCAAGAGGACAATGTATTTGTACGTGTTCATCTGTCCCTACCCAAAGGGGGTCCCCCGTTAGAGGTCCCCGCGTTGGTCGACTCGGGGTGTGCCCGCACCATGATAAATGAGGAAACTGCCAAGAAGTTGGGTGTCCGGCGCAAGCGGCTTCCGGGGCCCCTCCGTTTTTCCCAAATGGACGGGAGTGACTTTAAACGGGGCCCTGTGACCCACAGAACTGCAGCCGTGATTATGTCCGTGGGGGAACATTGGGAACGGTTGTATTTCACCATCGCCCCTATTGTAACCCCTGTGGTGTTAGGGATGAACTGGTTAAGGGGACACAATCCCTCCATTGATTGGGTTAAACGGGTGCTTTCCTTCCCCGAAAACCCCTGTGGGTTGCATGACAAGGAACGGGTACTCAGAACTCCAGCCGCCGCACTGGTAGGGTCCCCCGCCCCAGTCTCTCCTCAATTACCCTCTGAGTACTCGCAGTTTACTGATGTTTTCGATGTTAGAGAGTGCGACGAACTGCCTCCCCACAGAGAAACGGACTGTGCCATCGAGATTGTAGGGGAAGGCAAACTGTCTAAGGGAAAGGTTTACCCCATGAGCCCTAGTGAAAAGACTGTATTGCGAGACTATCTGGATGTCAATCTGGCGAGGGGTTTCATACGCCCCTCCAAGGCTCCTTACTCAGCCCCAGCTTTCTTTGTAAAGAAAAAGACGGGAGATTTAAGACTGTGTATTGACTTTCGCAGACTGAACGCAGTCACCCAGTCTAATGCTTACCCCCTCCCTCTTATTCCTGACCTTCTAGCACAATTAAAGGAGGGCCGAATCTTCACCAAACTGGACTTGGTAGAAGCCTACCACCGCATTCGCATTAAAGAAGGAGACGAACCCAAAACGGCCTTTTCCAGTTGTTTTGGGATGTTTGAGTACCTGGTCATGCCGTTCGGACTTTCGGGGGCTCCGAGTGTCTTTATGCAATTAATTAATGAAGTTTTGCATGATTTACTGTTTCGGGGGGTGGTGGTATTTCTCGATGACATTCTTATTTACTCTGAGACCATGGAAGAACATGTGCGCCTAGTGCGAGAAGTGCTCCAGCGGCTGCGGGAGCACAAACTGTATGCTAAGGTGTCCAAGTGTGAATTCCACCAACCTTCTATTACATTTCTGGGGTATGTGATTTCCCACCAAGGGTTGGAAATGGACCCCGCCAAGGTCCAGGCGGTGCGGGACTGGGAAACCCCCACTACCCGCCGCCAACTTCAACAGTTTTTGGGGTTTGCCAACTTTTACCGGAATTTCATTCCCAACTTTGCCCAAGTTGCGCTTCCCCTCACTGCCCTGTTGCGTACCAAGGACAGGGGGGCTAGCGCCGCACTCCCCTCAGCCCGTCTGCAATGGTCTCCCCAGTGCCAGCAAGCTTTTGAACGTTTAAAGCTACTTTTTTCATCCGAACCCGTTTTGGCTCACCCGGATTGCACCAAGCCCTTCGTGGTGCAGGTGGATGCCTCGGATGTAGCCATGGGCGGGGCCCTATTGCAGAGGGATGAGGGGGGACGGCTGAGGCCATGCGCCTACTTCTCCAAGAAGTTTTCCCAGTCCGAGATCAACTGGGCCATTTGGGAAAAGGAGGCAGCAGCGGTCAAACATGCCCTTACCATATGGAGACACTTCTTGGAGGGGGCCGAGCTGCCGTTCGAAGTGTGTACCGATCACAAGAATCTTGAGGCTCTCAAGGGAGCTAGAAAACTCAATGCCAAACAAATTCGGTGGGCCCAATTTTTTGCAAAATTCCGGTTCACCCTCAAACATGTCCCTGGCAAAGAAAATGCCCTAGCTGATGCTTTGTCACGACTTCCCCAGTATCGCAACGATTTCGATCGCCCCGTCGACTCCCTGTTCACTCCCGAACAGCGAGGGGAAGTCCCTGGCTTGGCCGTCACCACCCGATCCCAAGCCCGCCAACCGGAGACCCCCCCTACGCTCAAAGGTATCCCGGAAGCATTCCAACAGCGACTCCGGGACGCCTCCTTACAGGAGGAGGAGCATCATCTCCTCCCCACTGGCCTGGAACGAACCAACACTTGGTGGGTGCAAGGGGGGAAACTATATGTCCCATCTTCCCTTCGCAAAGAAGTATTGGGACTTGTACATGGGGCCAGGCTAGCGGGTCATTTTGGTTTCATAAAAACGCTTCACCTGGTTCGAAGGCAATTCTGGTGGCCCGGTATGAGATCTGATGTAGAGTTGTATGTGCGCAGCTGCCCCACCTGCGCCACAGCCAAGAAACGGATGGGAAAACCCCCGGGGCTTCTCAAACCGCTTGAGAACCCCTCCCGTCCCTGGGAAGTCATCGCCATGGATTTTATCACCGACCTACCTCCAAGTCGGGGGAAAACGGTTCTCTGGGTTATCACAGACCTCTTTTCCAAACAGGTTCATTTCGTTCCATGTGCAGGTCTTCCTTCAGCCCAGGGCTTAGCTAAACTGTTCATCACGCACGTCCTCAGGCTACACTCGATCCCGAGGAAGGTCCTCTCCGACCGGGGGGTCCAGTTTGTTGCCAAGTTCTGGCGGGCTTTCCTAAAGTTAATGGGAGTGGAGGAACAGGGCCTTTCTTCCGCCTATCACCCCCAAACGGATGGTCAAACGGAACGAGTAAATGCGGTAGTAGAATGTTATTTGCGTTGCTATGTAAATTTCCACCAGGACGACTAGGTCGACCTGCTGCCATTTGCCGAATATGCGTACAACAATGCGCCTCATTCCTCTACCGGCTTTAGTCCCTTCCAAGTTATATACGGGACGGATTTTGGCCCTTTCGGTTCTGCCCCCGTCTCGCCAGAGCTCCAGTCTACCCCTGATCTTCAGAAGTGGATTCAGGTGGTTAAATCCACCTGGCCATGGTTGCTCAAAAATCTGGAACGGGCAAAAAGCAAGTACAAGGAACAAGCAGACAAACACCGGTCTCCGGGATGGGAACTCAAGGTGGGGGAGCAAGTCTATCTGTCCACCAAAAACCTCCGCTCTCTTCGCCCCTGCAAAAAACTGAGCGACCGTTATGTAGGACCTTTCCCCATTACCAGAGTAATCAACGAGGTTACCGTGGAACTGAGTCTCCCTAAGACTCTCAAGGGAGTTCATCCAGTCTTCCATATAAGCCTCCTCAAACCTTATGTAGCAGCTCCCCAGTTCCACCCCCCTCCCGCTCATGAGATTCCTACCGTAGTAGGAGGGGATACTCATTTGGAAATATCCAAGGTTTTAGATTCCAAATGGAAGAAAGGGAAACTGTTTTACTTTGTTCGCTGGAAAAACCTTGGCTCCGCTCATGACGAATGGGTGGCCGCACCCCACATGGCAGCTCCTCGCTTGGTCCGAGAATTCCACCTCGCTTATCCCGATAAGCCTCGTCCTCTCGGAGGGGGGCCTTAAGGGGGGCAGAATGTGAGGGTCTCTGTCTTTGTGTCTCTGCTTTCCATCACCTGCGGTGTTATCAGTGAACTCGTAAAAGCAGTTCACACCTTCTGGTCTCAGGCGCCAGGCCTGATGGCCCATGTATCTTCCCCCCCCGCTGTTCTTCCTGCCAGTACTCCCTCAGGCCGGTGCGGCCTTGGAAGTGTGATAGCCGCACCAGACTTCCTGGGATCCGTCTGATGTTTTGTATTATGCCAAGCTTGTAACTTCCCATAACAATAAGTGTGAACCCCAGTGCCCCAGTGCCCTGGAGTCAATATATTCTGTAAACCCGTATAGCCCCTCACTTGCAACTTTCTACCTGTGCCTGTCTCATCTCCTGAAGGCTTCAATAAATCTATTGTTTCTGTATCAACGTCTGAGCAACTGATTTGGAGAAGCAAACTCAGAGAGGGGGATCTCTCACAGGAAGCAGATGTCAAAAGCATGTTATGGGGATCTACGAGATAATTGTGCATGGTACAGGAACATCAAAGACCTCAGGAAGCTCGTTATTACTATCTACACACCAAGGCCATAGCTGGTGGGAGGGAGTCGGAGAGAGCAAGGGAGGAGGATGGTGGGAAGAGACATTCCAACCTGGGGCCTGCTGGACGCAGCGCCTGAACCAAAGAAAGGCAAAAGGCCTGGACTGCTTTTATGAGTCCAGGGGGGGAGTACACAAAGCAAAAGCTTACAGACCCTTACATCCTGCCCCTCTTAAGGCCCCCCTCCCCCGAGTCCGGGTGGACGAGGCTTGTCAGGATAGGCAGAGTGAAACTCTCGAACCAGGCGGGGAGCCGCCACATGGGGAGCGGCCACCCATTCGTCATGGGCGGGCCCCAGGTGCTTCCAGCGGATCAGATAGAACAATTTTCCTTTTTTCAGCTTAGAGTCCAATACTTTGGAAACTTCAAGATGCGATTCCCCCCCCCCCACAACCGTAGGAATTTCGGACCTAGGGAGGGGGTGGAAGTGAGGGGCAGCGACGTACGGTTTAAGTAGGCTGATGTGGAACACCGGATGTACCCCTCGAAGAGACTTGGGGAGTTCCAACTCCACCGTGACGTCGTTGATCACTCGGGTGATGGGAAAAGGACCTACATACTTGTCACTCAGCTTTTTGCAAGGCCGAAGTGAACGTAGGTTCTTTGTGGAAAGGTAGACCTGCCCTCCCACCTTGAGTTCTCACCCCGGAGACCGATGTTTATCGGCCTGGTCTTTGTACTTGCGCTTGGCCCTTTCCAGGTTTTTCTGCAGCCAGGGCCAAGTGGTCTGCACCACCTGTACCCAATCCTGGACCTCCTGCACCCCTTCAAGTTCAGGAGTGATGGTAGGAGAACCAAAGGGCCCAAAGTCTTTTCCATAAACCACATGAAACGGACTGAAACCTGTGGAGGAATGGGGGGCATTATTATAGGCATATTCAGCAAAAGGCAGTAGGTCTACCCAGTCGTCCTGGTGGTAATTGACATAACACCTTAGATAGCATTCTACCACAGCATTGACACGTTCGGTCTGACCATCGGTCTGGGGGTGGTAGGCTGAAGAGAGTCCTTGTTCCTCCACCCCCATGACTTTTAAGAAGGCCCTCCAGAATTTGGCAACGAATTGGGCCCCTCTGTCGGAGAGGACCTTCCTCGGGATCGAGTGATACTTCACCACGTGATTAAGAAACAGTTTAGCCAACTTTTGGGCCGATGGTAGCCCCGCACAAGGAACAAAGTGAACCTGTTTAGAGAATAAGTCTGTTATCACCCACAGTACAGTTTTTCCCCGACTTGGGGGCAAATCAGTGATAAAATCCATGGCGATTACTTCCCAGGGCATGGTCGGGGTCTCCAGAGGCTTTAAGAGTCCAGGAGGCTTTCCCATTCGTTTCTTGGCAGTGGCGCAAATGGGGCAGCTTCGCACGTACAACTCCACATCGGCTCTCATACCTGGCCACCAAAATTGACGCCGCAATAAATGCAAAGTCTTTACAAACCCAAAATGCCCTGCAAGTTTGGCCCCGTGGACCATTCCCAGCACTTCTTTTCGGAGTACTTCGGGGACATAAAGCCTACCCCCCTGCAACCAAAAGGAGCCCTGTCGGTCGAGATTTGCGGGGAGAACCTGCTGATCCGCCTCCCTCAGAGAAGCGTCCTGGAGCCGCTGTTGAAAAGCCTCCGGGACTCCTTTGAGGGGAGGAAAATCCTGGCGGTGGGACTGGGACCGGGTGGTTACTGCAAGTCCCGAGACTTCCCCTCTCTGTTCAGGGGTAAACAAGGAATCTACCGGTCGGTCAAAGTCATTGTGGTATTGGGGGAGCCTAGAAAGAGCATCCGCTAACGCATTGTCCTTTCCTGGCACATGTTTCAGGACAAAGCGGAATTTGGCAAAAAACTGTGCCCAACGAATCTGTTTCGCGGTGAGCTTTCTAGCCCCTTTTAAGGCCTCCAGGTTTTTGTGATCGCTGCAAACTTCAAAGGGGATCTCTGCCCCCTCCAGGAAATGCCTCCAAATGGTGAGGGCATGTTTAACAGCTGCGGCTTCCTTCTCCCAAATGGCCCAGTTGATTTCGGATTGGGAGAACTTTTTAGAAAAATAGGCACAAGGTTTCAGCTGACCGTTCTCGTCCCGTTGCAAGAGGGCCCCCCCCCCCATGGCAACGTCAGAAGCATCGACCTGGACCACAAAAGGTTTTTCACAATCAGGGTGCGTGAGAACGGGTTCGGACGAGAAAAGCCGCTTGAGCGTATCGAAAGCCTGCTGGCAGTCCGAAGTCCATTGCAACCTAGCAGAGGGCAAGGCGGCTCCCGCCCCTTTCCCTTTTGTACGCAGGAGCGAAGTGAGAGGGAGCGCCACCTGGGCAAAGTTAGGGATGAAGTTTCAGTAAAAGTTACCAAAGTCCAAAAACTGCTGCAAATGTCTGCGCATGGTGGGGGGGTCCCACTCCATTACCGCCCGAACCTTCTCGGGATCCATCTCTAAGCCTTGGTAGGAAATCACATACCCCAGAAAAGTGATGGAGGGTTGATGGAAATCACATTTAGAAACCTTAGCAAACAGTTTGTGCTCGCGCAGCCGCTGCAGCACCTCGCGCACTAGTTGTACGTGCTCCTTCATGGTTTTCGTATAAATGAGGATATCGTCCAAGAAAACCACCACCCCGCGGAACAATAAATCATGAAGTACTTCATTAATCAATTGCATGAATACACTCGGAGCCCCCGAAAGTCCGAACGGCATCACTAAATACTCAAACATTCCAAAACAACTTGAGAAGGCAGTCTTTGGTTCGTCCCCTTCTCGTATGCGGACACGGTGGTAAGCCTCCACCAAATCCAATTTGGTGAAGATTCGGCCCTCCTTCAATTGTGCGAGAAGGTCTGGAATGAGAGGGAGGGGGTATGCATTAGACTGAGTGACAGCATTCAGTCTACGGTAATCAATACACAGTCTTAAGTCTCCCGTCTTTTTCTTGACAAAGAAGGCGGGGGCCGAGTATGGTGCCTTTGACGGGCGGATAAAGCCCCGCTCCAAATTGGTGTCCAAATATTCTCGCAACACCGCCTTTTCATTAGGACTCATGGGGTAGACCTTCCCTTTGGATAATTTGCCATCCCCCACTATTTCAATAGCACAGTCCGTCTCCCGGTGGGGGGGCAATTCGTTGCATTCCCGCACGTCAAACACATCGGCAAACTGGGAATACTCGCTGGGGAGCTGGGGCAGGGAAGCTTTGATAGAAGGGGCCCCCACGAGGGCGGCTGCGGGAGTTTTAAGCACTCGGTCTTTATCATGGAATTCACACAGGTTGTGGGGAAAGGTGAGCGTCCGCTCGATCCAGTCTATGGAAGGATTGTGCCCCAGCAATCAGTTCATCCCTAAAACAACGGGCGCGGCAATGGGAGCGATAGTAAAATAAAGCCGTTCCCAATGCTCCCCTACGGCCATGACGACCGCGGCGGTGCGGTAGAGGTCCTAAATTTTCAGAGTAGCAGGAAGGGACTCTCCTTGCAAGAACCCCCAAGAACCCCCAAGTTTGGGTCAGGGGATATGGAGTTATGGGGTCTGGAAGGGGGCGCCCCCATTCCCCCATTGGAATGCATTCAAAACCGTTTGTATCAGTTCGAATGGAGAAAGGGGGGAACCCCCTTCCAGACCCCATAACTCCGGATCCTCTGACCCAATCTTAACCAAACTTGGGGGTTCTTGCAAGGACAGTCCCTTCCTGCTACCCCAAAAATTTGGGACCTCTACCTGGAAAAATGCCCCCCCAGGAGCTTTGCAAAAACAAAAGCCCATTGCTTTTTAATGCTGAGAGAAACTCATTAGGAGCACTTCCTCCTTCTTCACACCTAGCGTGGAATCTAGGTCAGTGCAATTAAGCTGACAACTTGTTTTTCTCACAATTGAAAAGCAATGTAGTGGTGTAGTGGTGTAGCGGACTCTAATCTGGTGAACCAGGTTGGTTTCCCCCCTACTCCACGTGAAGCCAGCTGGCTGCCCTTAGGCTAGTCACAGTTCTCTCCAAACTCTCTCAACCCCACCTACCTAACAAGGTGTCTGTTGTGGGAAGAGGAATTGAAGGAGATTGTAAGCTGGTTCGATTCTCCTTGAAAAGTTAGAGATAGTCAGCATATAAAAACCAACTCTTCTTCTTCTTCTATCTTCACAAGCGTAGGCAACTCCACTAACCAGTGCACCACTCCAGAAGAAGAGTTGGATTTTATATGCCGACTTTCTCTATCACTTAAGGGAGACTCAGATCGGCTTACCATCACCTTCCCTTCCCCTCCCCACAACAGACACCCTGTGAGGTAGGTGGGGCTGAGAGAGCTCTAGGAGAGCTGTGACTAGCCCAAGGTCACCCAGCTGGCTTCATGTGGAGGAGTGGGGAATCAAACCCAGTTCTCCAGATTAGAGTCCATCGCTCCTAACCCACACTCTTAACCACTACAACATGCTGGCTCTCAAGACCATCCTTCCCAACCCTTTGCTCTACCATGTTGTTTTTTTAAACTACCCTTCTCTTTCTACCCATGCGGGGCAGCTCCCTATTGAAACATTCCGCATTGCTTCTGTCTCATCGAGTTGGATCCCCAATGCCCAGGATAACAGTTAGTCTGTAAACAGACCTGCTGTTTGGTAATTATCAGCTGAGCTTGGAGGAGTCTTCAGTTTTAAAACAATGATCATTACCCGTTGAGCGAAAGCCATTCTGTTTGCAAAAACAGAATAACGTTGACACAGTCCTCGCGGCGGATGGTGAATCCCAAAGAAACCAGCAACGGGTTGTTGTGGTGTCTCGTAATGAAATTTCACTGATCAGCCCCATCATTTCTCTTATTAGCTTGAGCCAAGATGGAAAAGGTCAATGCCCCGCCGAGCAATGATTCACAAATAACAGGTGCAGCCATTTTCTATTATACTGCCATGGGATAAGGCTCTGTCACTTTTATTTACTGAATTAATCCACCAAAGTCCAGCCGGAGAACAACAGTCAAATGGCCATTAATTGTCGCCTGATGTGCAGATGAAACAGATCTCCAAAGGGACCATAAACCTTTGTTCTTTTAGCCTCTTCTGCCTCCCCATGGTGGGACCACCAGTAAATCACTCAGCGCTTCATCTGTTTATTAAAAAATTTACCCTGCCCATCATCCCGGGTGACTTCCAGCCGAGCCGTTCATTTGCCGTTACTCCTCGGCATCCCTCTTTGAGGACAATCCATCATTTAATATGGTGGCATCCATTAAGAAATTGACAAAGACCAAATTGAATGGAAGGGATGGTTGATAGTACCGCAAGAGTAATAAACAATTGTTACAAACGGGGAGAAAAGTTTAATTTAAAGGGAGGAAAAAAGTTAACGGGGAGAAGGAAATAGATTGAAGTTATGAATGTAAATCTGTATTGTGCTTAGAGAGAGGGGGAGATGTGGTATCAGGGGAATGCTAGCAGGATTCAGACCCCGGCCTTAGGTTGAGACATTGCAGGCTACAGTACTTGCTAAATCCACTTAGGCTGGATTTCCCAAGCAAATCTTACAATATGTGCAGAAGACCTGGAATTCCAGGCAATCAAGCCAAGCTAACGTTGCCAGCTCTGGATTAGGAAATACCTGGAGATTTTGGGGGTGGAGCCTGAGAAGGGCAGGGTTTAGGTAAGGAGTATAATGTCATAAGGTCCACCTTCCAAAGTGGCCATTTTCTCCAGGTGCACTGATCTCATAAGAACATATGAAAGGCCATGCTGGATCAGACCAAGTCCAGCAGTCTGTTCACACAGTGGCCAACCAGGTGCCTCTAGGAAGCCCCCAAACAAGAACAGCATTCCCCTGCCTGTGTTCCAAAGCACCTAATATAATTGGCATGCTCATCTGATCCTGGAGAGCATGCATCATAACTAGTATCCATTTTTATCTCTCTTGCCTGGAGCTCAGGAGTTGTTTTACCTGTCGCCTGGAGTTGTAATAGAGGGAGATCGCCAGCCACCACCTGGAAGTTGGCAACCCTAAGCCAAGCCCAGTTTCTGGTCAGGAAGAGCAGGCAGAGCTGAGTCACTCCAAAGTGTTAGCCAAGTCCAAAAACTTGGTCTTGACCAAGGTACTGATATACTCAACCACGACAGGGGTTTATCCTGGAGCTTGAAACGAGATGGGACGGCTTCCTCGAGGAAACTTCCATTGGCAAAAGAGGTGCATTCCACTGGGAAAATGCTCTTTGAGATAGCAGAGTATTTATACCAGAGAAAGGATCAGTGGGAAAGAATCATAGGAACCAACCCTCAGAACTTCATTCGCACAAAGCTGCCTTCTTCTTAATCAAACAATGGGTTCATCAAGGTCAATGTTGTCTATTCAGACTGGCAGCTACTCTCCAAGGTCTCAGCCAGAGGTCTTTCACATCAACTAGCACAGGATCCTTTGAGCTGGAGATGCTGGGAATTGAACCTGGGACTTTCTGCATGCTAAGCAGATGATGAAGAAGAAGAGTTGGTTTTTATATGCCGACTTTCTCTACTACTTAAGGAAGAATCAAACCGGTTTACAATCACCTTCCCTTCCCCTCCCCACAACAGGCACCCTGTGAAGTAGATGGGGCTGAGAGCTGGCTTCATCTTAACACAGAGGGCAGCCAAGGCCTCCCTCTTATATTGCATCCTAGCACTGCTTTACAACCTCTTAATGTGGAGGCTGCCTTTACTCTCTGTGGCTAGGAGTCACTGGTGGCATCTGTACCTTAGGACTGCACTGCAAATGATAACGTTACAAACTCTTGGTTGGGAAATCCCTGGAGATCACCTTCCCCTCCCCTCCCCACAACAGACACCCTGTGAGGTAGGTGGGGCTGAGAGAGCTCTAAGAGAGCTGTAACTTGCCCAAGGTCACCCAGCTGGCTTCATGTGGAGGAGTGGGGAAACAAATCCAGTTCACCAGATTAGCCTCCACCGCTCATGTGGAGGAGTGGGGAATCAAACCTGGTTCTTCAGATTAGAGTCCACCACTCCAACCACCACTCTTAACCACTACACCACTCTGGTTCTACCACTTAGCCACGGCCCTCCCCAGCATCATTCATGAACTGTATGCAAGGTGGAATGCCATCTCCTGCCTTCAAAGCTAGCACAGAGGAAGGCATTCACTTAGTATCTAGCATCAGACATTGCTTAGGGATTTTTTTTTTTTTTTTAGGGAAATATCCTGATTAAAAAATAATTCCAAGGCCAGCCTTGACAACAGAAGTTCTTTGAAGGGGCTCAACTTCCTGATTCTTTTAATAAAAAAGAAGGTAATGTCTGTTATTTATTTATCATCATTTTCATGATTATTTCATTGTTAACTGCTGTCCCAAGGCACCTCTGCTAGATGCTTCTTTGACATACAAAAACCACGAGATCCATGCTGTGCAGATCTTTCATTCAACTTTCGACAGACAACAACCACACACACAAAAAAGTTACATCGAGGCAGCAACTTCATCTCTTGGGCACCGTTTTGGGTTTTCTTTCTCCCCCCCCTTTCTTCTTTAGAGCAGGAGTTGAATTAAAGAAGCGTGGCATGGCAGATCTTTGAAGGGCTTGGATCATGAGGAAAAGCAGCGGCAGTCGGGGAGGGGTCTTTGATGCTAGAGATTCGTCTGTCATTGTCAAAGGGGCCTCATAAAACATTCATCAATTTCATATCAGAAAAAAAAATCCTCCTGTTCCTTTAAAAAAATGATGTCCTAAAGGTTTGCAGAAGGAATCCCAGAAGACAAATGATTGGGCAGGGGGCATTCGGATGGGTACAGAGACTCAAGTTGATTGATCAAGGAGACTTTTTTGAAATTGCTCTTAAAATAATATAGAACACCTAAAACACAATCTTCAGTAGATTTACCTTTCTTATGCAGAAAGTGAAAGTGATTTCTTTGATACTTTCCACCCTCCAATTTCAGATGCATGCACACAGAAAAAAAAAAAAAGAATACAAAAGAGAGAATTAGCTTTAGCACACATAGCGGTATCAGAAATCCTAAGGAAAGCGACTCCCTTCCTGTGTGGTATAGCTAGCGTTGCCCGCATTGCCTCAGAAAACACCGGGAGATTTTGAGGACAGTGCCTGGGGAAAATGTGATAGCTCTTAGAATAATAGAATCATAGAGTTGGAAAGGACCACCAGGATCATCTAGTCCAACCTCCTGCACAATGCAGGAAACTCACAACCACGTCTCCCCCCACACCCCACACGTCTGGGTAACAATCTAGGAATTTCCCCTTATCTTTATTGGAAAGGCCATATAGACATGTGGAAAATCCTAGGGAATAGCCATGAAGCCAGAAGAGTCAGCAGGGATCAGAATACTTCTGATTTTGAGAGTCAGGTGGTCCAGAGTAGACAGTTGCATGCAACTTCCTGGGATGTATTTCAGGGAATGTCAGCTCAGTTCTCAATATATTGTGAGAGTGGTGGCAGTTAACAGGTACGGAAAGGGTTGTATGGGTGGGAGATGAATGATTTTTCATCCAAAATAGAATCTCATGAGCAGTCGCAACAACAGCAATCCTGTGAACTTAGGGCAGGAAGAGATGAGCCGGTGATCGGTCCTCGTGGCCCTTACTTGCATGCCCAGGGTAATGCTGATCAGCACTTCGGAGTCAGAAAGGAATTTTCCTCCAGGCCAGATTGGCCTGGGATCCTGGAGGTTTTTTTGCCTTCCTCTGGGCATAGAGCTAGGGTTGCCAGGTCCCTCTCCGCCACTGGTGGGAGGTTTTTGGGGTGGAGTCTGAGGAGGGCGGGGTTTGGGAAGGGAGGGACTTCAATGCCATAGAGTCCAATTGCCAAAGTGGCCATTTTCTCCTAGTGAACTGATCTCTGTTGGCTGGAGTTCAGTTGGAATAGCAGGAGATCTCCAGCTAGTACCTGGACGTTGGCAACCCTACATAGAGTGGAGGTCAGTGGGGGAGTAGGGGAGGAGAAAGATAGTTGTGAATTTCCTGTGTTGTGCAGGGGGCTGGACTAGATGACCCTTGAAGTACCTTCCAGCTCTATGCTATGTTTGGCTCAGTACACTTGAACTGGGCCTGGGAGCAGATGAGGAATTGGTAGTTGGCCCACAGCAGTTGACCCACAGCATGCATGGTGTAGTTGTTAGAATGCTGGACTCAAATCTGGGGGACTCAGGTTAGAACCTCCACTCTGCCCTGGCAGCTTACTGGGTGACCTTGGGCTAACCTACCTCGCAGGCTCATTGTGAAGATATAGTGGCAAAGGGGGTAAATATTGCAAGCTGCTTTGTGCCCCCATTGAGGAGAATAGGGGAGCATAAATGAAGTAAATACATCAATATGTTATTGTTTCCCAACTTCTGAGCTGCATTTGGAGAGACAGCGTGGTGAAGTAGTTAAGAATGGTGGTTTGGAGTGGTGGAGCCTGATCTGGAGAACTGGGTTTGATTCCCCAGTCCTCCACATGAGCGGTGGAGGCTAATCTGATGAACTGGATTGGTTTCCCCACTCCTCCACATGAATGGGGGAGGCTAATCTGGTGAACTGGATTGGTTTCCCCACTCCTACATATGAAGCCAGATGGGTGACCTTGGGCTAGTCACACTCTCTCAGCCCAACCTACCTTACAGGGTGTCTGTTGTGGGGAGGGGAAGGCAATTGCAAGCCGGTTTGATTCTTATTTAAGTGGTAGAGCAAGTTAGCAAATTAAACCAACTCTTCTAAGATTTGATGGCAGTATGAATGCCTATGAAGATCATGTGGATTCTTTTGTTTTGTTTGGCTACCTCCCTCCAAATCGTACACAAAAGGGGCGGGGGGAGAGCACTGTATTCATGAAGCATCTTTCCTCTCTTTGTAAATAAGTGCATGCATTTGCAGGTCAATAAGCTAACTGAGTGAAGAAAGGAAGGGAGAAAAGTTGTGAAGAACTGAAATTGATTTTTACATACAGCTCTGTGGAAAGTTATCAGAGACTTCTGAGTTTGTTGTAGCTTCAAGAAGAAGGAGAAGGAGAATTGTTTTTTATAATCCAATTGTCTCTGCCTTGAAGGAGTCTCAAACCAGTTTACAATTGCCTTCCCTTCCTCTCCCCACAATAGTCACCTTGAGAGGTAGGTGGGGCTGAGAGAGTTTGAAGAGAACTGTGACTTTCATTTATACCACACCTTTCTCCCACATGGGGTCCCAAATCAGCTTACATTGTTCTCTCCTCCCTTTTGACCTCACAACGGCCCTGTGAGGTAGGTCTGGCTGAGGGTGTATGACTGGCCCTAGGTCACCCAGCAGGCTTCCACAGCAGAGTGGGTTTCTAATCTTGGTCCAACAGTAGGGCTGTTGATTCAGTTCGGCCCCAACTGAAAATCAGCCGAATTTCCCCTGATTCGGTGGTTTTTAGTTCGGGAGGAACCGAACTCAAAACTGGCGGGCAACCGGGGGGGGGGGCGAATTCAGCGAGTTCGGGAGTTCGTGAATAAATTCAGCAAATTCGGGGCCGTCAGTAAGCAGCATTCTCCTCCCCCGGCCAATCGGTGGCCAAGCTGGGTCTTCTTCTGGCCAATCAGTCAGGATTGAGTACTGGAGGAATCAGCTGATGTGCGGCCCGGCCAGGGAGAGAGAGAGAGAGAGAGCGAAATCCTCGTGTGTGTGTGTGGGGGGGTGCTTGTGCACATTCACTCATTTCTGTGGCTGCAGGGGGCGTATTTTTTGGGGTACAGACACAAAACTTTCACTGGAGCTTCAGATGAAGCTTCTTAAGATACCCCCCAAAGTTTTGTAAACATTGGGTCAGGGGGTCCCGAGATATGGGCTTCCCCCCTTTTTCTTTCCATGGCTGCAGGGGGCGCATTTTTGGGGGTACAGACCCCAAACTTTCAGTGGAGCTTCAGATGAAGCTTCTTAAGATACCCCCCAAGTTTTGTAAACATGGGTCAGGGGGTCTCGTGATATGGGCTCTCCCCCTTTTCCCTCCCCCCTTTTTCCATTTATGTGGCTGCAGGGGGCGCTTTTTTGGGGATATAGCCCTCAAACTTTTATCATAGCTTCAGTCAATTATTCTTAAGATACTACCCAAGTTTTGTAAAGATGGGTTCAGTGGGGGCAGAAATATCGCCTCCCCCCCTTTTCTCTTTCCATGGCTGCAGGGGGCGCATTTTTGGGGGTGCAGATCCCAAACTTTGAGCGGAGTTTCAGATCAGTGTTCTTAAGATACCCCCCAAGTTTTGTGAACATTGGGTCAGGGGGTCCCGAGATATGGGCTTTCCCCTTTCCCCTTTCCCCTTTCCCCTTTTCCCTATTGGGATGAATGGATCAGCCGATCCTGTGCATCTCCAGAGCAAAACGTCCCGTGCCTAATTGGAATCATCTTGGATTACAAGTCCTCTTCAGCCCCTCTTGATGGAACAGAAGACAGCCACAGTAAGACCCCTTTGGGGGCTTTAATCTATAATTTTTCTCCTGTGTATGTGTGTGTGTGGGGGGGAAAGCAGAGTCTGTGTGTGTGGGGGGAGGGAGCAGTTTCTGTGGGTGGGAGGGAAGCCAAAGGGGGCTTTCTTCGGTTCTGCCTGGGGTGTGTGTTCCCCCTCGAGTCTCTCGCTCCCTGGTTTGAGGGGGGAGGTTTCAGTTGTGTGTTGCAAAGGTGTTGTTTAACAAGGTTGTGTTGTTTTGCAGTTGTTTTGCAAATTTCTCAGCTGTTGTCGAGGCTGGGAGCTTTGTGCGTGGGCGGTAAGCTCTGCTGAGAGATGCACATTAAGGGTGGGGGGACCCCTTTCAGGGCCCATATCTCAGCCCCCCCTGACCCAATCTTTACAAAACTTGGGGAGTCTTTCAATAAACGTCCTTTGAAGCTCTGCCGAAAGTTTGGGACCTCTAACCCCAAAAATGCCCCCCCAGAGCCGCGGAAAGGCGCGATTGTGTTTTTAATGGCTTTATTCGGCTGAATTTTTTTTTCCGAACTTTGAATTCCCGCCGAATTGAACGGATCCAAAGTGGGGGAGTTCGGACTTCGGCATATCCCGAATCTAAATGGGCTGAATTCAGCTGAATCCGAACTATACCGAATTTTTTTAAATTCAACAGCCCTATTCAACAGATCCTAGTCTGACATTCTGAGCACTACACCACACGGATTCTTGAACTGTTGGTAGAATTTCTGGCAAAGATTTGCCAACTCCCCCTATATTTGAGAGCCAGCATGGTGTAGTGGTTAAGAGAGTGGACTCTAATCTGGACAACAGGGTTTGATTCCCCACTCCTCCACATGCAGCCCTCTGGGTGACCTTGGGCCAGTCACAGTTCTCTCCAAACTCTCTCAGCCGCACCTACCTCCCAAGGTGCCTGTTTTGTTGTTGTTGTTGTTCTTCTTCTTCTTCCAGCATGGTGTAGTGGTTAAAAGCAGTGGACTTTAATCTGGAGAACCAGATTTGATTCCCCACTCCTGCACATGCGCTGCAGACTCTAATCTGGAGAGCTGGGTTTGTTTTCCCACTCCTCCCCATGAAGCCTGCTGAGTGACTTTGGACCAGTCAAAGTTCTCTCCCAACTCTCTCAGCCGCACCTATCTCGCAAGGTGCCTGTTCTGGGGAGGAGAAGGGAAGGAGTTTGTGAGCTGCTTCGAGACTCCTTAAAGGTAGAGAAAAATGGGGGATAAAAACCAACTCTTCTCTTCCAATGGGCTCTTCATTCATGGACCCCATAGACTGCCATCAGGTCATAGCTGACATTTGGCCACCCCTTAGGGTTTTCAATGGTTTGCCATTGCCTTCTTCTACGTAGCGACCCTGGGATTCCTTGGTGGTCTCCCGTCCAAATACTAACCAAAGCCAACCCTGTTTAGCTTATGTGATCTGGCGACATGAGGTTATCCTGGGCCATCCAGGTCAGAGCATTCTCATGGTTACCTGGACAATAATGTTCTGACATGGGGCAAACTGGTGGGATCACACACACACAATGTCAAGTGTCTGATGGGCTTGTCAGTTGGGAGATTTGTATTGATGTGATTGTGCCCCCTCATGCCAGGTAAGCATGAGAACCTTCCTACTGAGGGACTCAGGAATGTTTAGTCTGGAGAAGAGGAGGTTGAGGGAGGACATGCTCTCTTTAAGTAGTAGAAGGGCTGTCACTTAGAGGAGGGCAGGGAGCTGTTCCTGTTGGCAGCAGAGGAGAGGACTCGCAACAATAGGTTTAAATTATGGGCTGAAAGGTACCGGTTGGATATTAGGAAACATTAGTAAGATTAGTTCAGCAGTGGAATCGGCTACCTCGGGAGGTGGCGAGCTCCCCCTCACTGGCAATCTTTAAGCAGAGGCTGGATAAGCACTTGTCAGGGATGCTCTAGGCTGATCCTGAATTAACCAGAGGGTTGGACTAGATGGCCTGGATGTCTCCTTCCAACTCTATGATACATAGAAATGGGGAATACTATGGCATGAATTAATTTGATCTTGCCAGCGACACATCCTTGCACTTAAAAAAATCTGCAGTCTGTTCTTTTCTCTGTGTGTTTGGGGCTGAGGTTCACCTTGAGAAAGCAGGGAGAGACTTCCTTGCCAACACGCGAGAACAACTGAAGGCTTATTGACGTCCTCGAAACAACCAGGCTTTTGGCAGAGTTCTGGGCTCCTCTGAGCCTCCTGCCCTCAAGGCAGTTTGCGGTCTCATTTGTTTGATCCCAGTCAAGTTGAGTGGCTGAGTGCTAACGGACAGCTGTTCTCTTTTTCGGTTGCTAATGAGTTTGATCTGTCTCCTTTGGCCAACTTTTTTTTTTTTAAGTTTGTTAAGTTGAGCTGTCTTTCTAATTAGGGATATTCAACATCCTCCTGAAAAACCCTGCTGGTCTTCTCAAAACTCTTTTTAGTCATCATCAAAACTAATGTGGCTTTAGACAATGGTTAGTGAGAGTCCTACAGAGGGAGGGCTGTGTCTCAATGGTAGAGCATCTGCTTGGCATGCAGAAGGTCCCAGGTTCAATCCCCAACCTCTCCAGTTAAAGGGACAGAGCCAGTGTGGTGTAGTGGTTAAGGTGTCAGATTAGGATTTGGGAAACCCAGGTTCGAATCCACGCTCTGCCATGGAAACACGCTGGGTGACCTTGGGCCAGTTCCACCCTCTCAGCCATGATCCTGGCAAGTATTTGGATGGGAGACCTCCAAGGAATACAAAGGTCGTGATGTGGAGGCAGGCAATGGCAAATCACCTCTGAAGGTCTCTTGCCTTGAAAACCCTACAGGGGCACCATAAGTCAGCTGAGACTTGATGGCCAAAAAAAGGAGGGCTGTGGGGGGGGGCATGACACCAGCTGTGGTGTCACATCACTTCCGTTCAATAAAAGGAAGTGACACAGAACAACATAAGAAGAGCCCTGCTGGATCCAACCAGTGGTCCATCTAGTCTGGCATCCTGTCTCACACAGTGGGCAGCCAGTTCCTCTGGAGGTCCAACAACACAGGGCATGGAGGCCAAGGCCTTTCCCTGCTGATGCCTCCTGGAGCTGGTTTTCAGAGATTTACTGCCTCTGAATGTGGAGCTTCCCGTTAGTCACCATGGCTAGTAGCCACTGATAGACCTCTCCCCCGTCAATCTGTCTCATCCCCTTTTAAAGTTTATGCCTGTGACCATCACTACATTCTCTGGTGGTGAATTTCACATTTTGATCACTCGCTGTGTAAAGAAGTATTTCCTTTTGTGCGTCCTGAATCGACTGCCCATCAGGCTATGGTGTGTGAACACTCTGGTATTTGGGCAAAAACTCTGTGGTAGAAGCCCCTGTGACCCCTACTCCATGCCCAGAAGATGGCCAAGATGCCCTCCCTCTCATGAACTGCCTAAGGTCATAGAATCAGCATTGCTGACAGATGGCCATCTAGCCTCTGAATAAAAAACTACAGGGAAGGAGCACTTACCACCTCCCGAGGAAGCCTGTTCCACTGAGGAACCGCTCTAACTGTCAGAAAGTTCTTCCTAATGTCTAGATGGAAACTCTTTTGATTTAATTTCAACCCATTGGTTCTGGTCCGACCTTCTGGGGCAACAGAAAACAACTCGGCACCCTCCTCTGTATGACAGCCCTTCAAGTACTTGAAGATGGTTATCATATCCCCTCTCAGTTTTCTCCTCTTCAAGTAATTGGGGCTGAGTGAGTTCTGAAAGAGCTGTGACCAGCCCAAAGTCACCCAGCAGGCTTCACATGGAGGAGTGGGGAATCGAACCCAGTACACCAGATTAGAGTCTACCACTCTTAACCACTACCCCATGAGGGCTCTCACAGAGTCCACCTTCCAAAGTGTTCATTTTCTACAAAGGAACTGATCTATGGAGCCTGGAGATCTCTGGTTCTCTAGATTAGAGTCCCCCACTCCTGATCACTACACCACAAAGGCCCCAGATATTTATCTCATCCAGGTAAGAAGACCGGGGGAAACACCTAAAAAAGGGTTGGGAGAGCCACTTCCTCAGAGTGGTCAAAGTGGAGCAACTATCTCACTCCGATGAAAGCAATTTCATTTTTAAACAGGGAAAGGGTCTTTTTTTGCACACCCATGCCTCAATTCCGGGTATTCAAGAACCACTATGGGTCTTTCCAGCTGCTAATCAAATGTGTACGTAATTAAATAGAGCCTCAAACCTTCTGTAGCAGCTCAGGTTACTGTCTGTTCTCCTGCCTGCCATGAAGCATCAATTTCCTGCTAGGTCATCCAGGTGGACGTGTGACTTTTGAGGGCGAGCGAGCACTGGGAATTTTCCCAATCTATCACAATTACTGAAACACCTGTGTGCCAAACTCCTCTTGGCGCATCGACTCCAAATATAAAACCGCCGGGCCTCCAAATGTTTTCTTTGAGGAATGATGACATTTATTTATTTAACTGCAAGCTGAATTGAACGGCAAGCAGAAGAGCTCGTTTTGGGTTCTGTAGCACCGTAGTGACCAACAAGATTTTCGTTTTGGAGAGTCCAAGCTTTTGAAAGTCAAAGCTCCCTTCGTTAGATGGTCTCTTGGGTGTTACTGGACTTGAATCTAGGTGATTTTGCTTAGGGTTTCTTGTCCATCTAACCCAAATGAAGAGATGTTGACTTGTTTGTGTGTGTGTGTGTGTGTGTGTGTGTGTGTGTTAAGCACCGCTGAGACACTTCTGCCTAATAGCAACCCTATAGATCAATGTTCTCCAAAACGTCCTATCCTTAACAGCCTTGCTCAGATCTTGCAAACTGA
Source organism: Euleptes europaea (assembly GCF_029931775.1). NCBI lineage: Eukaryota > Metazoa > Chordata > Lepidosauria > Squamata > Sphaerodactylidae > Euleptes > Euleptes europaea. The sequence goes on from NC_079315.1 coordinate 117,551,811, forward strand.
GGGCTGTGGCTTCCTTTATAGTCAAGCCATCTCTTGTTGGGTCTTCCTCTTTTCCTGCTGCCCTCAAAAGAAGCAGAAGAAGCAGAAGAAGCAGAAGCAGAAACAGAAACAGAAGCAGAAGAAGAGATGGTTTTTATATGTTGACTTTCTCTACCACTTAAGGAAGAATCAAACCGGCTTACAATCACCTTCCCTTCCCCTCCCACAACAGATACTCTGTGAGGTAGGTGAGGCTGAGAAAGTGTGACTAGCCCAAGGTTACCCATGTGGCTTCATGTGTAGGAGAGAGGAAACAAATCAAGTTCACAAGATTAGCATCTGCAGCTCATGTGGAGGAGTGGGGGATCAAACCCAGTTCTCCAGATCAGAGTCCACCGCTCCAAACCACTGCTCTTAACCACTACACCATGCTGGCTCTCAACCATGCTTTCCCTAACATTATGGTATTTTCCAGTGACTCTGTCTTCTCGTGTGACCAAAGTACGAGAACCTAAGTTGAGTCATTTTAGCTTCTAGGGACAATTGTTTGCACATTACGTATTGATAAGGGAGAACGAGGCGGATATGTTTTTGGTTGCGTTGGGTGGCAGGACACAGACTAAGGGATATAAACTAAAGCAAAGAGGGTTTCATCTAAATTTGAGGAAGAACTTCCTAACAGTAAGATGTTTGACACTGAAATAGTCAGCCTCACGAGGTGGTGGATTCTTCATTGTTAGAGGTTTTATAGTATCGACTGGCTACCTACTTATTGGGGATATTATAGCAGTAGTTCCTGCACTGGCCAGCTTTGGACAAGATGACTCTGGTGGTTCCTTCCAACTCTGCTCGCCTCTAGTGCCCATTATTTGGTCACTAGGCATTATTCATCATATGGATATGCGTATCAATGATTGATTCTGTGAACTCAGGCAGATCATGAGAGGGAGGGCAGTAAGGGATGCATCAGTGCTTGGCCCTTTCTTACATGCCCAGGGTGATGCCAATCTTTGGGGTCAGGAAGGAATTTTCCTTCAGACCAGATTGGCCAGGGATCCCGGAGGGTTTTTTATTTATTTTTTTGCCTTCCTCTGGGCAGTTCCTCCCCAGGGGTCACTAGGGCAGTAGGGGAAGAAGGTAGTTGTGAATTTCCTGCTTTGTGCAGGGAGTTGAATTTCCTGCTTTGTGCAGGGGGTTTTGTCAGGCTGCTATCTCGGTTTCGTTATTGCCTCTGTCTCTGTGCTGTATTGTCTGCCCCCCAAGGTCGCATGCCTAAGCCTGGGAACTCAGCTCCTGGGAAACTGTATTCCTGCGTGTAATCTCCCGCCTTTCCTGCCTTATAATATCTCCCAGCTAGTGAGCCTTTCATAGCTGTCATTTTATTCGTTTGCACTGTATGCCTATTTGATCAGTAAAAGCCATCTGTTTGGACTCTATACGACTTTGTGGTGATTTCTGGTTCTGTGGGCCAAGGGCTGACATTATGACAGCTATCCCATATCTTCACCGTTCTCCTAGCCAGGCTGGAGCCCAGGGGGGTTCGCCTGCCACTTGGATGGGAGCTGTGCAGCTCTCCAGGTGATCTACTACCCTGGAGCCCTTCTCAGAGGACCCTACTCTGTTACAGGACTTAATCGCTGAACTTTTCCGGACGAACCGAGAGGTTTGCCGCTTGAGGGGACTGGTACACGCGCAGTGGCAATCTCTTACAGGACGTCTCTGGATGTTAACATCGGAGGATACTGATGCTCGTTTAGATCTTCAGGACTTGGATCAATTACTGGACGATGCCCGATTGGCGACTGAGGATTTACAAATATTAACTGGACTTTTGGATAATCTTATTTCTCGACAAACTCTTTCTACCATGGCGGGAGCCCCGCCGGAGGGTTTTTCCCTGATCCCGGATGCGGCCAGCTGCCAGGCTGAGGCCAAGCGAGTCGCTATTAGCACCGCTCTTCTCCTTGTGGAATGTACAAAGGATACCCCGGTAGCCACCTTGGCTCAAGTTTTGACCCCGACGTTTGGAGCCGAGGCATCCGCACTGGCGGTTCGAGTACAACCTCTGCTGGGCGGGGAACCTGACCCCATACTCTTGCTCCTCGAGACAGAACTTTTGCCGCGCATTACGGCAGAGGCTGCCCTAAGGCTTGAGAACGCCAAAGTTCTTGCGGATCAGCAAGCCGCCGAAGCGGCTAGGGTCGCAAGAGAGAGAGAGGCGGCGGAAGCAGCCAGGGCGGCTGCAGCAAGGAATCAGGCGAACGTGGACACGCGCCCCAAGGACTATGTACTGGGACTATCAGGTCTAACTTTTTCCCCGGCGTTTGTCCCGTCGCGTGCGACCCAACGCGCACGCCGTTTGGCTGACCGACGTCGCGACTCAGATGAGTCTGAAGACGAGGATTTATATGGGGATAGCTCTCAATGGGCCACGAGCTTCCGAACCAGTAAGCCTCATCTTACTGGGGGCCCAAGTGAGGAGGTTCATCTTTTACGAGCCCAGAATCGGGAGCTCTCCGACCGTGTTGATCAACTCCAAGAAGTAATGGAACTTATGCTTCACGAGAACAGGCAATTACAACAAACCCTGATAGCTCAGAGACAGCCCGTTCCGATACCGGGTCAGGGGGTACCCGTACAACCACCCGCTAATGTGCCTGCTCCACCCTTGCCTCCTGGAGCTCCTGTTGCTCCTCCGCTCGGACCACCCGTGCAACCGGGTCAGCCCGCGCCCGGCCCTTGGAAGCAACTCAAATTGAGGACTACGTATGACGGATCTATTGAGACTTTGCCTTGTTTCTTGCATCAAGTGGACAGTTATATGCGAGAACAAGGTCAATTTTTCCCCACGGAAGATAGCCGGGTGCGGTACGTAGCTTCCCTCCTGACAGGCAAAGCGGCTGACTGGATGGTCCTCCAGTTTGACACCCGCTCTCGTGCGATTCGTTCCCTCAACAACTTCATGACTGCCCTGAGAAGGAGGTTTGAGGACCCCTTCCTGGGAGAAAGAGCCAAAACGGAACTCTTACAATTAAAACAAGGCTCTGCTACAGTTCGGGAATTTGCCGATGAATTTCAGCGACTGGCAAGTAAAATTGTAGGTTGGCCCGAGACCACCCTAATCCATCATTTCAGGGAAGCCTTGCATCCTGACATTCTGAACTGGTCTTACATGCGGGGCGATCCCGATACCCTCGAAGGCTGGATTCTATTAGCCGAGGAAGTGGAAAGCCGCCGCCGCTTTATTTCTCTCGTCCGTCAAAAGCACAAGGAGAAGGGCACCCAAAAGCCTCAACCCAAGGCACCACTGCTCGTTCCACGAAATCCCCCACGTCCGCTCCAGGAACGTGAAGCCCGATTTCAGAGGGGTGCCTGTCTTACATGCGGAGAAATGGGCCACTTTGCAGCCGTTTGCCCACGCCGCCAGGAATTATTTCGTCCCAGCACGACAACCCGCGCCCGAGGTCGTCCACCACGCAGAGGCACCGCGGCTACCCGCAGCGCAGCTCCGGGAAGGCCCACACCCTCTGCACTCCATGCCGGGGACCCAACCTCCCTGCCTGCTTCCAACGACCCCGCCGGGTCTCGGATTACAAGTGCCCCATTGGGGGACAGTTTCCCCTCTTCGGATGAGGAAAACCCTTGGATTTCTCCTGCCTTAAACCTGGAATCTCCCCTCGACTTGTCAAAAAACGGCTCCGGTCTGTGGTGAATGGAGCATCTCCACAGACCTCTCAGGATCTTCCTATCAAACCGAATGCTCCTACCAAAATCAAAGAAGTGGACTCCACCGTCTACGTAGATGCAGTTTTACAACAACTTAACGGAGGTCCACAAATCCCCGTCAAAGCACTAATTGACTCCGGTTGCTGTCGCACTCTCATAAGCGAAGCCACGTTTGCTGCCCTCAGAGCCGACTCAGAGGCTTTACCCGCCCCCGTCCAATTTGCTCAAATGGACGGGAGCCAATTCCAGGGGGGTCCAGTTGATCATCGCACCATAGGGGTGGCAATGGGAATTGGTTCCCACTGGGAACAAATAGACTTCACTATAGCCCCTATCCGATTTGAAGTGGTCTTGGGAATTAACTGGATTAAAGGACATAGTCCCAGTATTGATTGGGAAACAAACACTATTTCTTTCGCTAGTCCCACCTGCGACCAGCATCGACAAAACTTTGCTCTGCCATTTCCGCCCGTTCCAGCGTTAACCTCTACTGCCCCAGTACCACCGGCTCTACCCGCTGTATACCGGGACTTTGAAGATGTCTTCGACCTTAAGGAATGTGATGCCTTACCCCCCCACCGGGCCTCAGACTGTGCGATTGAAGTAGTAAAGGACTGCACATTAACCAAAAGTAAGATTTACCCTATGAGCGCTTCCGAGCGCACTGTCCTCCGGGACTTTTTGGACAAAAACCTCGCCAGAGGGTTCATTCGCCCTTCGAATGCCCCAAACTCGGCCCCCGCGTTTTTCGTCCGGAAAAAAGAGGGCGACCTTCGCCTGTGCATTGACTTCAGAAAGCTCAATGCGGTTACCCAGACCAACGCCTATCCTATCCCATTAATATCGGATATTTTGGGACAATTACAGGAAGGCCGTGTGTTCTCTAAATTAGACTTGGTGGAAGCCTACTACCGAGTCCGTATCCGCGAAGGAGATGAACACCTCACTGCCTTCTCTAGCTGTTTCGGAATGTATGAATTCCTTGTAATGCCGTTCGGATTAAAAGGGGCCCCGGGGGTCTTCATGCAACTCATCAATGAAATCCTACATGACCTTCTATATCGTGGGGTGGTGGTCTACTTAGATGACATTCTCATTTATTCGAAAACTATGGACGAGCATGTGACTCTGGTCAGAGAAGTTCTACAACGCCTGCGTAACCATCAACTGTTCGCTAAACTAGCTAAGTGTGAATTTCACCAAAGCAAACTCACGTTTTTGGGATACATCATCTCCCACCAAGGTCTTCGCATGGACCCCGCCAAAGTCCAAGCCGTCCTCGATTGGACTCCCCCCACCAACCGTAAGCAAGTACAGCAATTTCTGGGATTTGCAAACTTCTATCGGGGATTCATCCCTAACTTCGCCCAAGTGGCTCTACCCATTACGGACCTGCTGAAAACTAAAGGAAAAGTAAGCTCAGCTGCCTTGCCCTCCGCAAAAATCCTATGGACTGAGCAATGCCAAGCCGCCTTTCTGGCCCTCAAACGCCTCTTCACTTCGGAGCCGGTGCTACGGCACCCAGACCCAAATCAAATGTTCATTGTGCAAGTCGATGCTTCCGATGTAGCCATGGGAGGGGCTCTCCTCCAGCAAGGACCGGACGGTCTTCTTCACCCTTGCGCTTACTTTTCAAAAAAATTTGCGCACGCTCAATTAAACTGGCCCATCTGGGAGAAAGAGGCCTCTGCAGTTCATCATGCACTGACTTTATGGCGGCAATTCTTGGAAGGGTCTAAAGTACCCTTTGAAGTTTGGACCGATCACAAAAATCTAGCTGCCCTCACGGGGTCCCATAAGCTATCGGCGAAACAACAACGGTGGGCGGAGTTCTTTGCTCAGTTCCGTTTCACCCTGAAGCACGTCCCTGGGAAGCAGAACGTTCTCGCGGATGCCCTCTCCCGTTTACCACAATATCCGGTAAAACTCGAAAGACCCACCAACTCTCTGTTCACCCCTATGCAACGTGGAGCCCTACCTATGCTGGCTGTGCAAACCCGATCCCAGCATCAACACACCTTCCCTGACTCACAAGCTCCGCCAGCCCAACAGGCTGCCCAGCCGCCACCGCAACAGACCGGAGTTCCCGCCCCTCCTACCCCTCCGACCGCTCAGCCGCCTGCAGTCTGCGCGCCGCCACACGTAAGCACTAACCCTATAACTATTTCTCAGATCTCCAGGACCGACGGGGGGGCTCCCTCCAAACTCCCCATCTCCGAATCCTTTTTAACTGTCCTTCGGGACCAGTGCCTTTTAGAACGTTCCGCTCATACCCTACCTCCTGGTGTTTTGGAACAAGGGGGGTCCTGGTACAAAGACTCAAAATTGTATGTACCCAAAGCTCTCCGGAAGGACGTTTTACATTTAGCTCATGGAGCCAAAACAGCTGGGCACTTTGGGTTTCTGAAGACCCTTCACTTATTGCGCAGACAGTTCTGGTGGGGGGGAATGCGTTCCGACATTGACTCCTTCATCCGCAGCTGTCCCGTTTGTACCGCTGCGAAACGATCGCAGGGCAAACCCCCGGGACTGCTACAACCTCTTGAAACGCCCAGCAGACCTTGGGAAGTGATTGCTATGGACTTCATGACTGATCTCCCTCTCAGTGGGGGTAAAACTGTGTTGTGGGTTGTTACTGATTTGTTTTCTAAGCAAATACATTTGATTCCATGTGCAGGGATCCCCTCTGCTCAGAAACTGGCTCGCCTCTTCGTGACGCATATATTTCGTTTACATTCGTTTCCGCGTAAAATAATTTGTGACCGCGGAAGTGGTTTCGTTTCTAAGTTTTGGAAAGCTTTCCTCAAGTTGGTGGGGGTGGAACAGGGATTGTCTAGTGCATACCATCCTCAAACTGATGGTCAAACTGAACGTGTCAATGCTGTACTCGAATGTTATTTGCGTTGTTATGTTAACTACCACCAGGATAACTGGGTGGAACTGTTACCTTTAGCAGAATATGCCTACAATAATGCCATGCATCAATCCACAGGTTTTAGCCCGTTTTTTGCTGTGTATGGACAAGATTTCAGTCCCATCGTTCCTACTGATGATGTAGAGGGGGAGGGGAACCCCGACATTGCCTCCTGGGCACACGCCCTCCGTACCACTTGGCCCTGGCTCGTTAGCAACCTCGACCGGGCCAAACGTAAATACAAAGCGCAAGCTGACAAACATCGCTCCCCCGGGGGTGATCTGCAAGTGGGTGCTTTGTTTTACCTTTCCACAAAAAACCTCCGTTCCACCCAACCGTGCCATAAACTCAGCGCCAAATTCATTGGCCCTTTCCCCATTACTCGGGTCATAAACCCTGTCACAGTGGAACTGGCTCTCCCCAAATCCTTGAGGCGTGTGCATCCTGTTTTCCACATAAGCCTCCTCAAACCCCATGTTGCTTCTCCACGGTGGCATCCGGACCCACCGCCTGCGCAACCCATCATGGTGGGGGGGGAAGAACACTTCGAAGTCTCCAGGATCCTTGACTCCCGTGTTCACCATGGCACTCTCCAATATCTAGTTCGTTGGAAACATTTCCCCCCTGCCTATGACGAATGGGTGCGCGCACGGGATGTCTCCGCCCCCGACCTAGTCGACGCCTTTCACATTGCTTACCCGAACAGGCCAGCCCCCTTGCGAACTGGGAGGGGGCCTTGAGGGGAGCAGAATGTCAGCCCTTGGCCCACAGAACCAGAAATCACCACAAAGTCGTATAGAGTCCAAACAGATGGCTTTTACTGATCAAATAGGCATACAGTGCAAACGAATAAAATGACAGCTATGAAAGGCTCACTAGCTGGGAGATATTATAAGGCAGGAAAGGCGGGAGATTACACGCAGGAATACAGTTTCCCAGGAGCTGAGTTCCCAGGCTTAGGCATGCGACCTTGGGGGGCAGACAATACAGCACAGAGACAGAGGCAATAACGAAACCGAGATAGCAGCCTGACAGGTTTCCTGCTTTGTGCAGGGGGTTGACCAGCCCAAAGTCAACCAGCAGGCTTCACGTGGAGGAGTGGGGAATCAAACCCGGTACACCAGATTAGAGTCTACCGCTCTTAACCACTACCCCATGAGGGCTCTCACAGAGTCCACCTTCCAAAGTGTTCATTTTCTACAAATTTCTATGGAGCCTGGAGATCTCTGGTTCTCTAGATTAGAGTCCACCACTCCTGATCACTACACCACAAAGGCCCCAGATATTTATCTCATCCAGGTAAGAAGACCGGGGGAAACACCTAAAAAAGGGTTGGGAGAACCAACTGCCGCAGTGACCCCTGGGGAGGAAGTGACCTCAAGAGTCACTTATTGCATTATGAAAACGCAATAAACCTGTTCAACCCCCTGCACAAAGCAGGACATTCACAAGTACCTTCTTCCCCCATTTCTTGAGGTCACTTCCAGCTCTGTTTCTGAAATTAAATAAATGAGAAGTCCAAATAATCTCTGTGAATACGGGCCATTTTTGCATTCTCTTCCATAGATGGTTTCAAATTTCCAATTCTCATTGTTTCGACGCAAAGATCATCTTTCAGTCATGCTTCTCTCTTGAGTGAATCAAATCCGGGTTTATTTTTGCATAGCTTTTTTGTTAGCTCAAACCAATTTTTTGGTGTAAAATATAAATTTACAGCTATTTGTGCCTCTTGAATATTATTTGCATTATGATCCATATAAATGACATACACTGTCTGTATAAATGCCATATAAATTGTGCATGAAAAAATATGCAGCCTGTATGCACAATAGAAACAAATCTACAATCCAGGAGCAAGAAGTAGAAATCAGAGTCAGAGGCAAAAATATAAATGAATATAAAAAGAAATGAAATAGAGAAACCTAACTCCTTCTACAGGAGTTTTCTACAGGTCATTTTCACAGCAGCTAATTGTCAGTGTGGTGAATAAAATATGATAGGTTGTATATTACTTAGGGTTGCTAATCCATTGCCCAGCTCGGAAGTGGGGATCGCTGCATGTGCGGCGGCACCAACGTGATTGTGTCACTTCCAGTTTACACCCAGAAGCGCTGCATCATGACGGGCCTTAGAATCATAAGAACATAAGAAAAGCCATGCTGGATCAGACCAAGACCCATCAAGTACAGAAGTCTGTTCACACAGTGGCCAACCAGGTACCTCGAGAAAGCCCACAAACCAGATGGCTGCAGCAGCATTATCCTGCCTGTGTTCCACTCTAGTGTTATAGTCAACAGAGTCAACCAAAACTCATAAGAACATAAGAAAGGCCATGCTGGATCAGACCAAGGCCCATCAAGTCTGTTCACACAGTGGCCAACCAGGTGCCTCTAGAAAACCCACAAACAAGACGACTGCAGCAGCATTATCCTGCCTGTGTTCCACAGCACCTCATATAATAGGCATGCTCCTCTGATCCTGGAGAGAATAAGTATGCTTCATGACTAGTACCCCTCTTAAAGCCTTCCAAGTTGGCAGCCATCACCACATCCTGGGGCAGGGAGTTTCACAATTTAACTATGCATTGGTTGAGGAAATACTTCCTTTGATCAGTTTTGAATCTCTCATCCTCCAGCTTCAGCAGATGACCCCGCGTTCTGGTATTATGAGAGAGGGAGAAAAGCGTCTCCCTGTCCACTCTCTCCAAACCATGCAAATTTTATAGACCTCTATCATGTCTCCCATTAACTGCCTTCTTTCCAAGCTAAACAACCCTAAGTGTTTTAACTGCTCCTCATAGGGCAGTTGCTCTAGTCCCCTAATCATAGAATCATAGAGTTGCAAGGGACCATCAGGGTCATCTAGTCCAACCCCCTGCACAATGCAGGAAAGTCACAACTACCTCCCCCCATACCCCCAGTGACCCCTACTCCATGCCCAGAAGATGGCCAAGATGGCCCACTTTGAGTGGTAAAAGGCCTGTTGTGATGCAGCACTTTCGAGTGTAAATTGGAAGTGACGTGATTGCGTTGGCTACGTGCATGACATCCCTGCCTCAGCTCCGCCTCAAAGACCTCCTGCCGAAGGAGAGGGGGCACCTGCCAACCCTAATATTGCTGCATCGTTCAACTAATGGCAATGCACTCATCCAAGACACAGATACTTTCTCCAGTGTAAAAAAATCTTCCATCAAGTGAAGAGCTTCTAGTGTTGGGAAAGGCTACTTGCACAAGAGTAGGGATGCCAGCCTCCAGGTAGGACCCGGGGATCCCCTGGAATGACGCCTCAATTCCACACTACAGAGATCAGTTCCCCTGGAGAAAACGGATGCTTTGTAGGGCAGGCTCTATGATATTGGACCCCACTGAGGTCCCTGTCCTCCCCAGCCTCTGCCTCCAAATCTCCAGGAGTTCCCCAACCTGGAGCTGGCAACCCTACCCCCCCTCCATTCCCCGCCGGTGGCTGAGAAGTACCTGGCAACCCTACAGCAGAGAAACATACCACTGTTAGTTGACTGAAGTAGCAGGATGCCACCCAGTGATATCTGTCATTATTTAATTACTTATTTATTAAAATACCTGTTCCCTGTCTTTCCTCTTGGCTCAATACATGTCAATGGATATGACCCTCCAGGCCAACCTCCGGGTACTAGCTGGAGATCTCCTGCTATTACAACTGATCTCCAGCCTATAGAGATCAGTTCACCTGGAGAAAATGGCCGCTTTGGCAATTGGGCTGTATGGCATTGAAGCCTCTCCCCTCCCCAAACCCCGCCCTCCTCAGGCTCCGCCCCTAAAAACCTCCCACCGGTGGTGAAGAGGGACCTGGCAACCCTACTCACAAGTCAAGCTGTGCATCCTCCGCCTCTCTTTCATAAGTGCCCTAAGTGCCACTGAAATGGAAGATACTGTTGGATAGAGTTTTGTTTATCAATCAACACACATGTATTTTCAGGTGATAATGACATCCCGGTGAGCGAGAGGCATGGACCAAGCTGGCGAGGAGAGCGGGAGATGCTAGTTTATAAAAACAGTTTTCATAAAACAAAGCAAGCGAGCCGAATGTTTTTAGCATGTAATTGAAAAATTGTCTGGGCAATAAAGGATACGGAGCAAGGAGCAACGGCATGTAAATATTCCAATCAACACAAGCGCGGGCGCTTCTTTGTCCAACAATAATACCTGGATTGTTAAGTCTCTGTCACAGGTAGTTTATGTCCCTTGCAAAGCGATGCATTTTGCCCTCTGTATTCGACGTGGAGAACACATGCGCCGGGGCTAGGCTTGAGGTTTTTTTTGTCTGTTTCCTCCTGGTGAAATTGTAATGGTTCCTGCATTTTATGCTAATTTAAAAAGAAGAAATAAAACAAAAGTCATAGAATATGGTTGAGAAATGGGTAAACAACCCACAGAGCAATTCATAGCCTTTCCCAACCCTTCCTTCCTTCCTTCCTTCCTTCCTTCCTTCCTTCCTTCCTGCCTTTCTTTCTTTCTTTCTTTCTTTCTTTCTTTCTTTCTTTCTTTCTTTCTTTCTTTCTTTCTTTCTTTCTTTCTTTCTTTCTTTCTTTCTTTCTTTTCAAAATTCAGAAGAGGCACATTTGAGCTACAAACCTGTGGAGTGTCTAGTTTGGACCACCAAACAGGAAAGTCTGGGTGGCTGCAATGAGATCATATCATGTCCATTGGTCTCTTCTCATCTGATTATGGCAGAACTTACTTAATTCACAGAAATAAAGACAGAAGCAGAAATTCAAGTTTTTCACATTGGATCAAAGGGAAATTCCAGTAAAAGGTACAAATTAAACCATTCAACTCTGAATCAGAATATTGGGTCACTCAAATTAATTACTGTCCATCGTGACTAACAACAGGTCTCCAGCATCTCATGTTATAAGAGCACTTTCCCAACAGCTGCACCATGTAACACTTTAACTGCCACCAGCTGACTGCCAGCCCTGATCATCAGAATAAACTTGGATCACCTGGTGTGGAAACTACCTGTCCTTTACTAATCCGATGATCTTCACTTTTAATAATCGCTCCATTTTCATTAAACCTTCCTCTGAAGTAATAATAATAAACCCAGAAATTTTCAATTTTTTTCAAAAAGCCGAATCTATTCTATTTGGCTTTTCGAATTTTTTGAAAATTTCCAGGGCCATTAAACCCGAACCTGAAAAATACCAAAAAAAGGTGTAAAGCCCTACTCAGAAGTAACATCACCACACCAAGCAAAGCTAGATTCCTAGATTGTCATTCTACCTGATTATGTCATTTCAAGGTATCCCCCCAGAAATGATATCACTGCATTGCACGTAGCCATCTGCCTCCCCATTTTCGCTCCCACTGATGCATTGAGCAGCCCCAGAGGACAGGAGTGTGGGGATGGGAAGCTGCCTACCATCGTGGGCAGCCCAGTCCCCCTACACCGGATGCATTGAGGGTCTTTATATGACAGAGGTCCTCCGTCTCTACACAACGCCCCCCCCCCATCATTTTGCTCATATGAAAAATGAAAAGGAAAACACGTTATATCAAAGCAGCAAGAACATAATACTCCTGTGGGTGGTGAAATCAATCCCCGAAGTGGTCTCTGCTGCAAGTTCAAAACACCTTCAATCGAGGTGCATCTTCTCCATCCGCCCTCTCGGAGCATCACTGCCGCTGTCACATCTGAAGTGCTGCCGCTAGACCATCCGAAGGCACCCATTACAGCTCACCTGCAGGTTAACCGTTCCCTGCTGAAAGGCATTTAAAAGGGAATTGCTGTTGATAGCTGTTATTAAAGTCAGGAAGGGGAGGGGTGACATGGGAAGGGCCAGTCTGATTGCTCGCGTTGACATTGTGAGCCCCAAACGGTGTGCATATTCTCAAAAGTCAGCCCCCACACTCCACCAACACTTTCTGCTGTGCTTTGACACATTTCTAGAAGTTGCTTTATGCCTAGGGTTGCTAAGGTAATAGCTGGAGATCGCCTGCTATTACAACTGATCTCCAGCTGACAGAGATCCATTCACCTGGAGAAAATGGTTGTTTTGGCAATGGGACTCTATGGCATTGAAGTCCTTCCCCTCCCCAAACCCCGCCCTCCTCCGGCTCCACCCTAAAAACCTCCCATGGTGGCAAAAAGGGACCTGGCAACCCTATTTATGGCAGCTTTTGCAGCAGTTGGCAACACTGTGACTCGGCACAGGCAACTTTTGCTTTCGACCAGTCTGCGGCGATCATTGGAAGAAATCAGGTGTGTACGACGCACCAAACCAAAGAGGCTTTTAAAAAGTTGTTTATTCAGTTTTCTCCCTAGAACTTGCATACAACTTAAACATATAAATAGTTAAGCACAAAAGTATCTGTTTGTTGTACTGTTCTCTTCTCACATGATACTGTGTATTGGCCCTTCCAGCTTGCCATACAAGGAAGCTGATGAAATTGAGCGTTTCCTGTAGGCTTACCAATAACCCACTGGTGAAAGGGGATCACCACCACAAGAAATTCCTTCCCACCACCACTCAGCTGTCTAGCAGGGGAAAGGTAGCAGGAAACCAGGGTGGATGTTGGCAGCATCTTGATGTGTTGCTGTGACTCTCTGTGTGCCTGGAAGTGATGTCAGCACTTCATCACGAGAAGCCGGGGACACTGGCATTGGGGGGGGGGGATTCTGATTAAATTGTAGACTTTTGCCCAAATGCTAGAGCATCCCTGGAGACATGCTGACATTACTTCACAGCACACAGGGAGTGATGTCAGCACATCGCCGGCCAGTCCCCTACTATGGAAGAAGAAGAAGAAGAAGAAGAGTTGGTTTTTATATGCTGACTTTCTTTACCACGTAAGGAAGAATCAAACCAGCTTACAATCACCTTCCCTTCCCCTCCCCATAACAGACACCCTGTGAGGTAGGTGGGGTTCAGAGAGCTCTAAGAGAACTGTGACCGGCCCAAGGCCACCCAGCTGGCTTCATTTGTAGGAATAGGGAAACCAACCCAGTTTACCAGATTAGCGGGAAAAGAAAGACTTTCTAAAATGAAAAGGCCACACTCTACAAATGGGCCAAAATCCAATACAGGATAGAGCGTGCTTAATCCTGTTGAAATCAGTGTTGGATGCTATAATGGATAATTAACCCAAGGCATTGACACAGACTGTTGCTGCCATAAATGACTTTTTAGAAACAATTTGATGGATATATATGGGGGAATGCCTATCGGGCTAGGCTACTCGCCAAGACAGTAAACTCTGCGAGTGCTCATCATTTGTTTACTGCTGCTTGTTGGTTCTGGTGGTGTTTATTTATTGCTTCACGCAAGCTGCCTTAGAAACCTTGCCTTAGAGGTAAGGTATTTCTTTTTTTGGTTGTTGTTCATTTGTTTTTTTGGATGACAAGTCACAACTGACTTATAGTGACCCCATAGGGTTTTCAAGGCAAGAGATGAACAGAGGTGGATTGTCATTGCCTGACTCTGCATAGCAACTGTGGATTTCCTTGGTGGTCTCCCATCCAAATAATAAACAGGGGCAATCCTGCTTAGCTTCCAAGATCTAACGAGATCGAGCTACAAGAAGAAGAAGAAGAAGAGTTGGTTTTTATACCCCGATTTTCTCTGTCTTTAAGGAGACTCAAACCCGCTTACAATCACCTTCCCTTCCCCTGGTTATTCAGGCCTGGTTAGTCTTTGGATGGGAGACCACCAAGATGTCCAGGGTTGTTACACAGAGGCAAGTGATGGCAACCCACCTCTGAACATCTCTTGCCTTGAAATCCCCTTAAGGGGTTGCACAGGTCAGCTGTGACTTGGTGGCACTTTCTACCACCACAGAATACACTTCCTCACTTCACACAGTAAG